>NC_060138.1:829780994-830086393 GCF_021461385.2 Schistocerca piceifrons | reverse complement strand
TGGTAACTCTGTGGGATATAGCTATCAGTGAGGGACTTCAGCTGTATATGGCACACCTGAAGATACTCGTGGATTATCTTCCTCGTTGAACTGAGTCCACTATCAGGGCTAGGCTCTGTATTCAAAGGTACTAGGATGACGTATACTGGGGTGACTATTTTTTATCTGTTGTCATTTATTGCGCTCTACATAGGGTAATCGCCTTTTGCTTCATTACATACTTCTAGCCTTTGTTACAAAATACGTTACCCCGTGTTCCTGGATTTGTTTCGCTGGGTAGCAACGGAGGGGTGCAACGATCTTCCTTACTTTTCCCTCAGATAGTTGAAGTGTGGAATTCGTTTAGGAACACAAGGTGTCGACGTAGACTTTGCCGGCGTATTAACTGGTGACACATAGATAAGTGCAATGGGAGCATATCCTCACATAAGGAACTGATCTGATAGAGAGATGAAATCGGAAGTGTATTTCGTCAGCCAGCTAAGATTAGACCGCTCCTTTGTTTGGCGAACGATAAGATTGAGGGAGTGCAGCGCCGCGCGGGATTAGCCGAGCGGTCTTAGGCGCTGCAGTCATGGACTGTGCGGCTGGTCCCGGCGGAGGTTAGAGTCCTCCCTCGGGCATTGGTGTGTGTGTGTGTGTGTGTGTGTGTGTGTGTGTGTGTGTGTGTGTGTGTGTTTGTCCTTAGGATAATTTAGGTTAAGTAGTGTGTAAGCTAAGGGACTGATGACCTTAGCAGTTAAGTCCCATAAGATTTCACACACATTTGAACATTTTTGGAGTGCAGCGTTCACAAAATCGCTTGACATTACAGGATAACGTATATTGGCAAAACTATTTGCACCATCAACGAGAAATGTGCGAGTATTGAGCTCCAACGCCACGCACGTTGGTTGCAGTCTGAGAAATCTGCCGTGGCGGAGCCCTATCTTACTGAGGGGTACAGAATGTCGTATGTTAAGACACAAATGGTTGCCGCTGCGTCTCACTATGCGGACTATGTTTTAAGAACCCACCAAGTAGACTGACAGAGAACATTATAAACAGACACAGGGGTTGTCCGTTAATTAAGGTTCGTAAGCCGGCCGGGGTGGCCGAGCGGTTCAAGGCGCTACAATCTGGAACCGCGCGACCGCTACGGTCGCAGGTTCGAATCCTGCCTCAGGCATCGATGTGTGTGATGTGCTTAGGTTAGTTAGGTTTACGTAGTTCTAAGTTCTAGGGGACTGATGACCTCAGAACTTAAGTCCCGTAGTGAGCAGAGCCATTTGAACCATTTTTAAGGTTCGTAATCCTGTTTTTTTTCTTTTCTTTTTTGTAATAAAAGCTAACGGTCGCTGACTTGGCTCGGTCGATAACGAATCATCGTTTTTGCCAGCCTCAGTCAGTGGTGGTGGTGTTGTACCTTCACTTGGGTTGAGGGGCAGCAGAAGACGATTTCTGGTGCTCGCACTGTTCTTCTTCAGCTGCGTGTAGAAGGACCGTCGCTCACGCTATGAATCAGTTCTCTCCGGCGGCCGGATGGACCGAGGAAATATCGTGTATATATGACTACATGGCCAACGGCCGTGCCACAGTAGTAACACTGTTTCCCGTCAGATCGCCGAAATTAAGCGCTGTCAAGCTTGGCTAGCAGTTGGATGGGTGACCGTCCAGGTCTGCCCAGCGCTGTGCACTCAACCCTTGTGATGCCAACTGAGGAGCTACTTGGTTGAGAAGTAGCAGTTGCGGTCACGAAAACTGACAACAGTCTGAAGAGCAGTGTGCTGACCGCATGCCCCTCCATATCCACATCCAATGATGATTATTGTCTGAGGATGACCTGGCTGTCGGTCGGCAACAATAGGCCATCCGAGGCCTGTTCGAACGGAACCTAGTTTAGATGACTGCATGATACGGCTGCAGACGCGACAATAATATCAACAATATACGGTGTAATGTATGACAGTTCCTCTCTGTCGTTTGCCCGTACTCAGGTGCTTACTACTGAATCTTTTGTGTGAGATCTGAACAGCTGGAGGTGGGCAGCTAAGCGGTCGGGCCCTCCGCCGTTGGTCTGCGGCAGGCGTGTCCGGTCCGGAGCCGGCCCCCAAATGGCAGACACCAGCACGCGAACGACGGCGGCGGTTAACACGGGCCACACGAACTGGACATAAACATTTCCAGAGCGTCGCTGATAAGCTCTGGTGAAGGGAAGGCGCCACGGATGGCCTCAGCCAGGCCCTTGGGCGCCCAATCCGACGGGTTGCCCGCAGCCGTGCGTGGTTTTTTTCCGACCGGATTAGGTGCGAACGTGACGTCCACCGTTCTGCATGCCATGCGTCTCCACATAAGGCACTGTACGCGGAGCTGTGTTTCTGCTATCTGATTACGGGGTGCCATTCCGTTCTGACGTGTTGTCTGTTACAGCAGGCACCCGCTCCGTTCGACAGGACGGAACTCGTCAGTGTCCTTCATTGGCTTGCGTTCGGACATCGTGGATGGCGTCCGCGTATGACGAGGGCACGTCCCGCCCGAATTTATCAGACCAGTAGGGAACGAGGACGAGGCCGGTTAGCCCATTCACGGAACAGTGAAGGGAGGTGGGGCCAGCAGTTACTGGAAGAGTCTGTGATTCCGTCCCCATGTGGTCTGGACGCAGCAAGATAATGATGGATCCGATAGCACGGTTGAGCTGGTACAGAACGTACACAAAAACTCGGAGACCATGGCTTCGGTTATCCTTGACACTGCATCACAGACGGGAGCGCCTGCGATGGTGTACTCAACGACGAACCTGAGTGCACGAATGGCAAAACGTCATTTTTTTCGGATGAATCCAGGTTCTGTTTACAGCATCATGATGGTCGCATCCGTGTTTGGTGACATCGCGATGAACGCACGTTGGAAGCGTGTATTCGTCATCGCCATACTGGCGTATCATCCGGCGTGACGATATGGGGTGCCATTGGTTACACGTCTCGGTCACCTCTTGTTCGCAATGACGACACTTTGACAGTGGACGTTACATTTCAGATGTGTTCCGACCCGTGGCTCTACCCTTCATTCGATCCCTGCGAAACCCTACATTTCAGCAGGATAATGCACGACCGCATGTTGCAGGTCCTGTGCGGGGCTTTCTGGATACAGAAAATGTTCGACTGGTGCCCTGGCCAGCACATTCTCCAGATCTCTCACCAATTGAAAACGTCTGGTCAATGGTGGCCAGTCACTACTCTTGATGAATTGTGGTATCGTGTTGAAGCTGCATGGGCATCTGTACCTGTAAAAGCCATCCAAGCTGTGTTTGACTCAATGCCCAGGCGTATCAAGGCCGTTATTACGGCCAAAGGTGGTTGTTCTGGGTACTGATTTCTCAGGATCTATGCACCCAAATTGCGTTAAAATGTAATCATATGTCAGTTCTAGTATAATATATTTGTCCAATGAATACCCGTTTATCATCTGCATTTCTTCTTGGTGTAGCAGTTTTAATGGCCAGTAGTGTAGACCACCACCCAAAATGTCATCTAAAGTATTTGTTGTAGAACTATAGTATCATTTATAACTTACGTTATAGTAATGGTAGTTCGTATAGTAAAATCATGATGGTAGCAGTGGTAGCAACAGCATCTGCAAAGGCAAAAATGAAAATAGTTAAAACTGCTTGCAATAACAAAAACTTATATCTCTTTCAAGTGATAGGAAAGAAACACCCGACTGACAGTGAAAAAAAAAAAAAAAAAAAAATGGCAAAGGAAAATTGCATGCAAATTAGCTTATAGGTAACCACTCAAACGTTAAAATACTAGTATTACAAACAACAGAAATTAGGAAAAATTAATACAAAAGCTAATGTAAACTTAGTTCAGCACCCAGTATAGAAAAAAGAGTTGACATATTGATTTACATAAGCCAATTGCTTCTCCCGTCACTGCTTCGTAAAACAACTCCATAGCTATAAATCAAAAGCACAAAATTGTCGATGTACCACAGTAGAATTTATTCTGTTATGCGGATTGTGCCTTAAAGGCCGTCGTCATACTAAACCTATTATCTTCATCGAAGACGCTACAGTAGTGGTAAGTAACTCTGAAGAGAAGAAAAAAAATGCTAGACAAAGCAAAATAAGGTTGGTCTCAGACAGTGCAACAGTTTCTTTAGCCACGTATGTTTTGCGGTCTCAGTGACTTTATTTGCAGCTGCAAGTGTTCCTCTTTACTTGATGGAGACATAATGTGGCCTAATTATGAGTAGAAAATTCTGTGAAATCTGTTTCGTGTTGCGTTCACTACTTTTTGTGTTACTAATCCTGTAACAGATAATGGGGCTGTGGTGGAATATTTTGTCATGTTAACTGATTCTTGCGCCAAAGGTCGCATGTGTTCTGTTTTTGCACCTCACTCTCCAAGTGTAATATGTTTTTCAGAGCTGTTCATCAGTACTATACCCTCCTTAGCGACGCGAGCTGTAGTCCGATGATGGCCTTGTACGCTGAAAACCGGTTAACTAAATCAACAACGTCGGAAATCAACAATTTTGTGCGTTTCATTTGTACTTCAGTGTCGTTCGATCAGTGACGATCTGTTATTATAAAATGTCACATTTCGGTGTACGAATGCCATTCTTCTCTTCACATCTTAAGATTGAACGTCGTGTCAACGAATCCGATAAATTTTTTCATGTGTGACCGCGGTTAGATCTTTCGTGTATTGTTCTTAGGGCCAAAATAGGTAACCAGACAAGGTTTTCAGGGAAACCACTTCCAACTCATACTCAGACTGGCCGTGATTGGCCTATCTTGTGTGACAGCGCTCTTCAAGTGAACCTGTATGGACTGGTGGTAAACGGCCTTTCAGCAGTGATACAAGTACGAAGTTAGCTGCGCGCTTCAATTTATTTTTCGCGATTGCGGAGATAATACCTGATAAGATTTCAATAGTAAAGTCAGGATAGAGAGAGACGTGTTAAAGGCGTGCATTTTTTTATGTTAGTGGTAGCATTCTGCGAATGCTGCTAAGGAAACTGTTGCCGTAATCATGTGAAAGTGGGCCGCGTACTGAATATGTCTTCCACGCATTTAAGGGAAAATCAGTTCGCAAAAAGAAATGACGCACCGCTTGCTTAGAACTACTGTCTGGCGAGTTCAGATACGTTTCCAAGTACTGGAAAGTCTACAGATGCTATGTAACTGCTGTTTGGTTGCCAAAGCGTATGTCAACACCCACGTTGCTGAACGAACGCTGCGTAAGCTTTTACCAATGTCAAATAAGGCGAACTGCACTCTTTCTGATATCTATTGTTGCAATGTCACGAAGCGAGGTAGCAGACAAGAGAACCAAGGTTCAACGTCCGTTTGGTTAATAGCTTGTGGTCAGTCTCTAAATACTTCGTTGTCGGTTGGACGTTAAACTCTGATCTTTCTTTCCTTACTTTCTGATGAAGATATGGACTGAAGCGGACACGACCTATTGGACAAGGTTTCTCGATTTTTGTCGAAATGTTTTCATTTCAGTGCCACATTAGCAACTCACAACGAAAATAAATTAGGTTAAGATATTTGGGTAGAGTCGGAAGTGGATTCACAGGCAGAAGGCTACATGTTACAGTGGGCAGAGGGTGATGCATAGCAAAGACTGAGTTCTGCGTCATTATGGTGGCTTTTTTTTCCCCACGAATTCCTCTCCTGTGTCAACTTCTCAGACTAGCACTTGAACTCTACGACTTCAGTTATTTGTGGGATGTATCCCAGTACCTGCCATCCCCTACAGTTTTTATCCTCTACACTTCATCTAGCAGCATGAAAGTAATTCTATGATGTCTTAACAAATGACCTGTCATCTTCCTTCTTCTTGTCAGTGTTTTCCTTATGTTCGCTTCTTCGCTGATATTGCGGAGAACCTAATTCTTTGTCAGCCCGCCTCATTTTGAAAATCCTTCTATAGCAATACATACTAAAATGTTTTCGAATGTCATCTTTCCGTGTTTTCCCACGGCCCGTAATTCACTACTATACAGTGCGGCAGCAGCTGCTGCGTACGTACTCTTTCTCGGCAATTTCGTCCTCAGATTAAGGCCGATGTTATACAACAATTACCATGCGTTGCACGTACTGGGTGTCCAGACTAGGGGTTCAAAATGGTTCAAATGGCTCTAAGCACTATGGAACTTAACATCTGAGATCATCAGCACCATGGGACTTAACATCTGAGATCATCAGTCCCCTAAACTTAGAACTAATTAAACCTAGCTAACCTAAGGACATCACACACATCCATTCCCGAGGCAGGGTTCGAACCAGGCTAGATGTATATAAAAACAAATCCTAATAACGAAGTAACTCGACATTTCTGTCGTAGGGTGAGTACGCAGTCGGTAGAGACACTCTCAAAGATGTGTGATCCTCACCAGTATGGGCGCCAGTGACGCGCCACAGGTGTCTCGACATGTTGGCGAACTATGCAGTTAGACAGATGTCTCCCGACGTCATTTTTCCGCATGATTGTGCCCACTCCTTTCGCTATCATGGGGACAACGTTGTATCATTTCTCCATGAGACGTTTAGTGAACGATGGATCGGAATGGGGGACCCATTGCCTGGCAGCCTCGGTCTCCCGATCTGACTTCTCTCGATTTCAGTGAATGGAAGTTTACCAAGGACATTGTTTACAAACAAGGGTTCCAGACTTGGTAGATTTGAAACAACGGATGTAACGGTTGTACGCCGCAGTAGAAGCCACAACACGTGTCATGCTTATGAAGATGTGGCACGAGATACCATTTAGATATCTGTTGACTCACAAACGGTGCCCACATTGTACTGTACCAGTATGACTAAAATGTTTGATTTCCTGTGTACGATGTCGGACAAATAAAGTTATAACTCTTAATAGGTACTGAAATACAGACAAATGTTTCTGCACACCTGTAGACCGGACACGCTGCAGGCCTATTAATAACATCGCTGTTATTGTATGTGCCCGTCTCAGACTTTGGTACATTTCGCGCTTATGCCTTGGTAAATAATAAAGATAAAAGATTTTACAAATGCCCAGTCAGTGACTGAGAAGATGCAAACTTCAAGAAAAAATTGGCATTTAGATCCATATGTAAGTGAAGTTTATCACAGCACAGAACGTAATAGTTGATTAAGTTATGGCTCGAAAAAGTATCCGTATAAAAAATACAGACATGAGCATATGAAGTGAAACACCAAATTTATACACTATGTAGGAAATTGTCTTATATATTAAGCTTACGTTCTGTTTCAACTAGTTTTGTGAGATTAAGCCAATAATAATTTCTGCCGCTAAGGAACCTTTCAGCCCAAAGGCACTTTCTTCCGAGCATTGTCTTCACCACGAAGAATTTTTTGAGTGAGATGATTACAGACTTTCGTACAAGTCAGTCTACGTCTGGTTAGAAAAGAAAGACAGGAAATGATGGTTTCTTAAATACTGTTACTATTTCTTATAAATGACTCTTCAGTTCATTCCTTGGAACGTAGACGGACAACTAGAAGAGAAGAGGAGGAAGAAAGTTGAAAAGGCACGACATGAAAAATTGAGGGCTGTGGCAGAATTCGTTTGCAATCCGTGAGTAGGTGAGAGACAGAGCAGCTTTGTGAAAATTGCCTGCGCCGTTATTTATGGCTGTGGTGGTTGGACGCTAAAGAGAAACAGAGGTGGAGTCAGTCGGAGACTATGGCGGGCGTGTACCGTAACTCAGCGTGGTCGCGGGCTCGTTACAGGGCTCTGCGAGAGACGCCACGGCGAGGGACAATGCTCTCCGGCTCTCCGGGGAAAGCTCTGCGGGAGGCCGGCAGCCCAGACTCCGGGTTGACGAGGACGTGGTAGCTATCGTGGCAGCAACTAGACAGCGTAATGTCGAAGAAGTGGAGGGGGATTAAAGGAGACGGAGAAATTCTTGAAGAAAATTTCCACCTGCTTAAATGGATAAAGATTAGATCACATGATAATCATTTGAAACCCTCAGCTGCCGACAGATGTTGTTGACATACCTTAAGGGGGACAGCTGAAAATGTATGCCCCGACCGGGACTCGAACCTGGGATCTACTGCTTTTATGGTACACGCTCTATCCGTCTGAGCCACCGAGGACACCGATGAATAGCGCAACTGTCCACAATCTACATACGTGGGAATGTGGGTCTCACGGGAAGCGTGCAAGGGATAAGTCCCTGCGGTCGCCCTATTCATCTGTGTCCTCGGTGGCGCTGATGGATAGAGCGTCTGCCATGTAAGCAGGAGGTCCCGGGTTCGAGTCCCGGGCGGGGCACATATTTTCAGCTGTCCCCATCAAGGTATGTGAACAACATTTGTTGGCAGCTCAGGGTTTCAATTAATTATAATTTATTCTAAAGGAGCTGCACGGTCGTCAATGGTACCTGTTCTTTCGAGAATAGTTACTATCTTCATATAAAGATTAGATGATCTCAAGAATGGACCCGGATAGTACGATTGGCGTTCAGTAAGTAATGTAAAACTTTTTTTCTGAAAGCAGGTTGGTTTTATTCAGGTTTCCAGTACACCATATTTTTCCTCACTAGTTTGTCTAAAAAACTATATTTTATAACATAATGTCCTTTCAATGCGACGCTCTTACGCCACCTTACTGGGAGGAACTATGTGCCCACATGGTACCGTTCCGTTGGTCGACGTCTGAGCCAACGTCTTGCTGCATCAATAATCTCCCCATCATGAACGTACTGCTTCCGGCGGAGTGCATCCTTCATTGGACCCAACATATGGAAGTCGGAAGGTGCGAGATCCGGGCTGCAGGATGGATGGGGGCGCAGACTTGCGTGAGGCCTTGCGTTGACATGGATAAGGAAACGTTCGTTTGCATTTTTGTGGCAACGAGCACACTGAAATCATTTCTTAAGTTTGCTGTATTTAGCACAATACGTTTCAGAGCTGATCTTTGCAGGTAGGACATCAAACAGAATAAGCCCTTCAGAGACCCAGAAGACCATCGCCATAGCTAGCGGCTGAGGGTGCGGCTTTAAACATTGTCGTCTATGTATTGGTGTTTTGTTTCCGGTTCGAAGTAGCGAACCAGCGTTTCAACACCAGACAATGTTCGACATACAATTGTCACGATCAGTCTCGTAACACGCAAGCAATTCCGCGCAGATGATACTTCGTTCCTGTTTATGGTCTTCCGTTAGGCGGCAGGGAACCCAGCGGGCACACGCCTTTGAGTGCCTCAGCTAGTTGACGAGTGTGTCAGAACTAAAAACAAAGATGTCCAGTTGTGCAGAAAGGTGATTATCAAACGTCGATCACCTCGAATCAGTGTCCAGCGTTCTGACATGGCAGGAATCACGTGTGTGTGCGGCCGGCCGCTACGCTGGTGATCGGACAGGTTCGAGCGCCTCTAGTGCGATGATACACGCCTCGCCCAACGACTCACCGTGCTTTTGTTCACAGCCAGATGTCTGCAGACATTCTGCAAGCGCCTATGAACATCTGCGATGCTCGGGTTTTCCCCCAAAAGAAACTCAATGACAGCTACGTATAGCGCCGCCACCTACCGGAAGCCGAAATATTCCACAATATCCCACAACAAAATCCGCATTTTTATTTTCAACCCAATCTGGCATAGAAAAAATTGTGTAGGATTGCTTATTGAATGCCCGTATTACCTGATGGCAAGAGTAGTGGTGAACATCTTGAGCAAGTCACACCGCTTAACTATTTAAAAACTACGCTAAAATCTGATTGTGGATTGTGACGATCACGTAAAACTAGTGTTGGGGAAGGCGATGGGAGACTTAGATTTGTTTATAATTACACTGGCGAAAGCATAGTGCGTCTGTAAAGGAAATGGCGCGCGACTCTTCTACTACTGGTTATTGAGTACCTTTTGCCAGGGTTTAGAGCCCTTAGCAAGTAGGCATAACAGGCAATAACAGAATTGAGAGAAACGCTGCTGGAAACGTTACAGGTCGACGTACACCATCCGAAAGTGTAACAGAAATCTTCAGGAAACGTAAATGAGCATCCTAGAAGATAGATAACGTTGTTCTCAAGGAACCTAGTTGCGCTGATTTCGAGAATCCTTATTCGAAGAAAACACTGCGAGCATTGTGCTGCCACCATGCTACATCTCGCGCAGGGATAATTAGAATAAGATAAATGGACTCAGAGCGCATAGAGAAGTATATAGATAGTTATTTTTTCTTCACTGGATAAGCGAATGAAGCAAGACAGAAAATATCCCAGTTACTCACCATTTACAGCGGGCCATGAACTACGGCAGCAGACACGGAGTGCAATCGCGCAAACCGACCAAAAAGTTGCAAATCGGAAAATAGAAAAGAATGTTGAAACTACAGGAAACTACAGGATGTTAAATAAAATGTTCAGAGAACACACGAGGATGTCAGACAGTTATAAAACTGAAATGGAAATACACTGAGCAAACATCCAGAGAAACTCATGAAATGTGCTCTAATAAAAAGTTTGATCAGATTTCCGAGACAAACTGTTTTAACGATGATCTAACCGGAAAAAATAGACATTAGCAAAAGTTCAGTGCTTGAAGGACGCATTAAGACGATAGTCTTGTGAAGATGCTGCTGCAGACACTATTTCTTACTTCTAACGCTAGGTACTCCATCTTGATTAAAAAACTAACTGCACCTCTTCAGTCTATACTTTCATATCCAGCAAGCAAGTCGTGAAGTTGGTTTTGATCATCAAATTTTACTTCAGACGAAAGCGCAAATTTCAAACAGATTCAGTTGAGAAATAGTTAGTCAATAAGCCTGTCTGTGCTTCGTGGCTCTTACTACAGGTTATACTTTGCTGTAAATAGTGGTATATTTTACAAGGAGATTGTCATACTGTTTGTTTTAGTGTCTTCTCTTTGCTTCAGTTCAAAAATGGTTCAAATGGCTCTGAGCACTATGGGACTTAAACATCTGAGATCATCAGTCCCCTAGAACTTGGAACTACTTAAACCTAACTAACCTAAGGACATCGCACACATCCATGCCCGAGGCAGGATTCGAACCTGCTACCGTAGCGGTCGCGCTGTTCGAGACTGAAGCGCCTAGAACCGCTCGGCCACAACGATCGGCTTTGCTTCAGTTTCTATGAGTACAAATTCCATGGCCTGGTCCAATATCGCCATTATTAACCTTCACTGCGTTCCTTTCAGCGCATTGATTATACATAATTTTGGTACTAATGTTGTGTTAAGCGTGTTTTTCTGAAGGATTCTGGTACATGTAGAGAAGAGCGTAAACTCGAACTTAAGAATGATTACATCCGTAGTATACGTGGGTGCTGTTTTCACGGCAGAACCACACTCTGACATCAGCGATGGTCCTTTCAGTTCCACATTTCCCGATCTCTGCGGATAGTTTTCTACAGATCCCCATTGCCGTTAAAAACTAAGCCTGTATCATTATTTTTTAAAAAAAAGCCTGATTTCTTAAATTTCTTGTTAGATCATTGTCTCAAGAGTTTCTACAAGAGACTACCCCGGCGTTAGCGCCTTACCCCTTGGTAATACCACTGATTCGGTATCTTGAACTGCTCATGAAATACGTGGAGTGTTTACGTTCCTTGGAATATGCTTTATTTCTGAACAGTCGCCAGTCTTTGTTCTAATACATTCATTTGGGCCACGGGGCGTTAGGTAGGAGCGAACGAAGAAAGGGCGGAGTTTGACGTCGAGGATGTTAGAGAGGAGGGATAGGGAACGATGCTGTTCCAAAGAACCATTCCAGTATTCGCTTGATGAGATCGAATGTGAAAACGGAAAAAAACTTTATTATAGATGGTCGGAAGAAGAATGTGTTAACCACGAGCGCTGTCACGCTCGGTATTTGATTGTACATCGAGAATGGCATTAGCAGGAACAGGGGAACAATAAAGCAACTAAGGTACTGAAGATTAAGTAAATAAAAGAATTTTGCTTACATTCGTAACGAAATCAAGAAATTAATAACTAAAAATTAGTCCGTGAGACGTTACGTGAATGATAACAGCGGTTCTAAGTATTACAGCTGTCGGCCCATTTTGTTACTCTTTGCATTCGCCTGAATCATTGTTCACTTGGGAGTGCAGTTGAGCCAAAGATTGTGCAAAGCCTCAAAGTTCTTACTTCGCCAAATGTGCCGCCCTGATGGCTCGGATATCCACTGAATTGGGACAGAGGCGAACGACTCCTCGCTGACGCTCGGGGAGACGGTGAAGCGAGGGGAGAACCTGCTCACCTCCGTCCACGTATTTGGGATGTTGTGTACTTTGGTACCAATTACCAGGCGATACGCCGCCTCTTCTCCCGAACCGGCCGTAAGTGTGTTGCAGCAAACCGGTGCTGCTGGGGTCTCATCCGGCAACGGGTCCGTGAGATCACGCGGTCCGCGGACGTCCTAAGTTCAGCGCGGCTCAGTTACGCAACGGCGGAGATCGTTTCAGATTTCACGTCAGACTCCCTTCGTCTGAAAACCTGATCCGTGCCTCAGTCGTGGAAACTAACGAATTGCGTAAGAAGCGTAGTTCTTATTTCTTTTTCTGTTTTACCCAACGGAGACGTAAAACGAATTTGGATAATCGCGAAAAGACGTTGGTCAAAGTTTGCACACCATGAAAAACTGATATTGTCGTATTAAATCTTCACTGTTTGTCAGTGACGCAACCGTCGCGATTCCCGTATCTGTATGTATTGTGAAACAGCTGTCTGATGCTAAATTTGTAAACTGAGCCATTTTTAAAGTGTGATATTTTGTGCGGCGTAATTTAAAATGGTTTTCCTTCTATCCTTTCCGAGTACTGTTTCTAGATATTAGTTTGTCTCAGTTTTAAAATACGACAGAATCTGGTGAAGTATCATTGCTACTCCAGTGAAACTGTACAGGGTTGTCCCACGACAGCAGGACATAAAAGAAATTCCCGCGGACCGAGTGGCCCAATATCCATAAGAGGTGGTCTGCTGCCGAGATGTAGCGGCAGAAATGAGTTTGATCTTTCGTAGGTTATTTACTGAGCATATTGTGGTTATCAAAAAAATTATCTTAACTTGAAGATGTACCTCAGTTTGATATGGACAAAAAGAGCTGTAGCACTTAATTGTCCTTTTGTTATTCCACTCATCCTTTAGAAGGAATGAAGAGAAGGCAGTAAGTAGATGGGGCCTACCCATGGCCAACATTCTCTCTTTTCTTTTTTTCTTCATTTTTTACGTTTTTGAAACCTTTAGTTAAATATCTGTCGCTCTCTTCACGTATTAGACCGTAAACGTACTCAAAACTACGCAATTTTTAATTAGCTTAAATTGCTCACGTTCAAATCACGTGGATTATAGATTTATGAGGACTTTCTCTGTGATTTGCAAAAACATACTCTGTACAAGACTTCCCGTACTGATAAAACACTCCTGATGACAGTTCTGGTGAGGAAATGCGCACTTACTGGTTTAGTCAGTGAGGACTCCACAGTGAAACCAGAGTGTAATGTACAAAACCCTAACTTTGAGTTCGGCAAAAGTTTCTTGGAATTTTCTTGCCCACGTGTAAAACTATATTACTCTCACTTCTGGCTTTGGGTTACATTAATCACTGTCTACACATTACAGCTAAGTGTTAAAGAAGACGAATTCTAATTAAAATCCGAATATGGTACCTCAGGCCAGTTAAAATAAAAAAAATCTGATTTTAGGATATTGCCGGTGACACGTTGCAATATTGTCTCGGTGTTTGCCTCTTACTCTTCCTATGTTTTGGCTCAGGTATTCAGGATTTGAATATTAGGTAAGGGTAAGATTCATTACTGAAAAAAAAGCTAAGTAATCCATGGCAGAATGTACTCAAGAATATGGATTTATCTATTATTAATACACTCCGCTGTTTGATATGGAAATGTCAAGTTGAGAAACAGCATACAAAATGCATTTCGTGAGAAAGAATCGCTTTCCTATCTCAGTAACAGCTATACCTATTCGCCACACTGTACCAAAGAACAAATTGGTTGGGTAACAGCTGTCAAGAACGTGAAAGTTGCATAGATAACGCTCTATCTGGGCGTTACCCTCTTACGAGGAAATCGGCATTGTCGGCGAATCCATTGTTCTCTCGAAATGCATGTTTGGCGCGAAGCGGAGAGAAAGAGAAGACGATACTATGACGTCGTATACACAGATGATTTCAGAATCTCAAGAGCGATATCCATATTTTTCATTAAATCACATGACATGGGCTGTTACCGACTGAAGTAAGTGCTCCTTATGATGTAGAAAGGTGGACCTCCTGCAATGCTAGGTTTTCCGAAGAAGGGTTTTACGTGCGTTGGAAAGTAAGGTGGTTTACAACTATAAGGTCCTCACCACAGAGCCTAAGGATTGATATTCACAACTAAATGTCCAGATTGGACGGGACTTGGCACACGAATGCAACCTAGGTTCGGCGTTAAATGCACTCTGACTCAAGTTCTGCGTAATCCAGCGTTTATTTGTTTTATATCGCTAGAGTGCGTGAGCGACTGCTAATGAAAAGTGACGCGAAATCTCTTTCCACTAAACACTTGATAATAGTATGGCCAGATAAAGCGGTACAGGAACATGTTGAGCGATGTGCGCTGTACGTCAGATATTGAACCAGGTGATTCAATTCGAACTTCTTTGATTTGGATGGTGCGGTCGCCCTTAGTCCGATCGTCTCACCTTCCACTGGTCGCAGCCTTCCAGATATTTAGATTGAACATCCTAGATGGCGTTCGATTCTATGATACGATCAGTCACCTTCAAGCTGTTTAAGATAAAAAAAAACACACACACACAATTTAGCTGTGTTAGTGGGTGGTTGTGTGGATAGAAACAGACACACAGATGTAAGTAGACAGATGCAAAGGCTTCCTAAACTAGCATCGCCAAGAGAAGTGCGGGAAGATCGAGGAAGAGATAGTGATTTACTCGTTGGGCTTCCTAAACACATGTACTTCTGAAAAAAAAAACGTGAAAATCATCCGTTGAAAAGGAACAAAGAAAACGAAGGAATTTTGTAATGCACTCCTGTTTTCATACCAATGGCTTACTTTGAGGCAAGTTTCCCAAGATCATAAGCTTTCGCTGCTGCTGTCGATGGTATTAAATATTATTCGGTTTTGGTACCGCGATATTCTTTGCAGACTATTCAGATTCGATGCCTGAAGATATTGCTGAGGCCTTCTTCCGGGAACAGGTTGCGCATTTAGTAGACAATTTCTCCCGGAAGAAGACGGAAATATTGGATCTGAAGAGTGTGGAAAGAATGACGTAGTACCGAAGCCCAAGAACTTAATAATGTTACTGAGATGGTTCACCTATTTGTTCAATTCGCTTATGTTGGACTCCAGTGTTTGCTCCAGAGATACCACCCATCCAGTCACTTAGTGATCTTTTGAAGTCCGTCAGGTATCGTCTTCGCACATCGGTCCACGGCGTCCTCACTGTGTTCAACACTGTCATAGTTCATCTGTTAAGTTGAAGGCTTCCATCTTATTGGTTGTCAGATTCACAAGGCTGCGTTTTTCTAGATCAGGATGTGCCCCAGACAATCTTGCATTTCTTTCAGTACTCAAAATTCACTAGTGTTTCACCTGTCCCCCATAGTGGGGATCTGTATCTCAGGCTGTTGGTATCTGCCTAAATCTTTACTCGGGGAGAAGCCACGAGCGCAGGCCTTCTATCTGCTTATAAATCTAGATCTATATTCTGCAAACCACTGCGAAGTGTATGGCAATGGGTATTCCCCACTATACCTATTATTAGCGCTTCTTACCATGATTCTATTTGCGTTCGGGGCGCTGGATGAACGACCGCTTAAATGCGTCTCCACAATCGCTACTGGAGCGACACGTATGGTGCTTTAGTGTATTCCTATACTCCTCACTTAAAACTGGTTTTCGAAACTTTGCAAACATTTTTCACAGGATAGACGGAAACACTTTATGCACCTGGTAGTCTACTTTTCAGCATCTCCAGGGTCGAACAAACATGTCGGTATATCTGCTGTCCTTCGTTGTGTATATTCCATGCGGGCAGTTGTATTTGGTACAGGTCCCACAAACATCTTGTAGGACAGGCCGCAGTAGTATTTGGTAAGCCATCTGCTTTGTAGTCCGACGGCATTTTCCCAGTGTCGTAGTACCTGCTCCACGTACACTTCAGGCTTTGCGATCATACCATTTCACATCCCCACAAGTTGTTACTCCCACGTGTCTGTATGTGTTGACTAATTGACTCAAAGCGTGACTCACTGGTATTATAGAATACTACGGTTTTCCGTTTTGTGATTTGCACGTTTTTCACACATACGGAATGTTTCACAATTCATGTTAAACACTTCTAGAGGTTGTAGAGGGGACTCAATAGATGAAGTTTTTCATTGGAACCCATGTTCGGAAACAACATCCAACAACGCTACAGAGCGTCAAAGCTATAGGCGCCGGCGCCTGTAAATATAAGTATATACAGGTTTATTCCGTGATAACGTTGCAGACGTTCAAGGATGATGGAGACGGGTAAAGGCAAAGGTCCCTGTTCGGAAATGCGGAAATGAACGAGTCGAAAGCCACAAGCGAAAATCATTCTCATGTCTCTGACAGTTGTTGCTAAGATTATAGCGTGGACCACTTTTTGGGGTGGTAGTACGGACCAAAAGGAGGAGGAAAGTCAAGTAAACATGGACTTTAAAATGCATACCTAAGGAACTATGAGCATATCTTCGCTAGTGTGAAACACATCTCTATTGAACAAGTGCTAATAGCTCTTCAGCTACTCATATCAGAACCCATGTTTACTGGACTTCTTACCATGTTTTGGTCCATACTATCACCTCGGAAAGTTGCCCAGGCTGAAATATTAGCAACAACAGTATAAATGCATGTATTCCACTATCAGAGGTTTCAGAACGGTTTTCTCTTGAAGCTTTCGACTAGTTCGATTCCTGTACAGAGACCCTTACATTATATTGATGCATTTATACTTCTCCGTCATCCTTGAACGTTTGTAACATCGTTTATAGACGTTGGCGCCAATAGTTTTGACGGTCTTTAGTGTCGTTGGGTAACGTTAACGAACGTGGGTTACTATGTAAAACGTGAACTGCTAAGTCCCTTCTACAAACTGAGTTGTGAAACACCTCTGTATCAAAGCACATTACCGATCTTTGGATCGCTTTGCAATCCTAACAAAATTTAACTGAATACCTGTGCAGATAAATAATTGCATCATCTGCAATAAGTACGAGTATGAGGTTACTACTGATGTAGTCTATAAGATCATTAACATACAAAACGAACAGCAAGAGTCCCGACGCGATTCCCGGGGGACGGGATAACTAAAATTACATCCGTATCTGTCAATGACTCTCGTCCTCCTTCCCTTCCCAGTCAGGAACTTCAGAGATGCCCCATATGATCGTGCATCGTCGCCCCCAAGTGGTTTCCTGTATTATTCTCACTTCTTTCCCGTCGGATATCCACTAAGGGTACGGGAACTCTGCTATATCAATTAGGGGCACAATATTTTGATACGCTATAGGTTGTAACCTTCCCACCGGAATTTTTAAAAGGAAAAATGGATGACAATATTTAATACAAATGGGAGCCGAGTATAACCTTGCCACCGAAATTTTAAAGTAATGACAATATTATTTAGGAATGCTAATGGACATTGCTCTAAGCGTAACCTGCCCACAATGAAATGTACTGACAATGACAACAAAAATGTGAAATTCGCAATCTGACTCAAATATAAATTCTTCACAAAATTTAAAGTTCGTTCAGTGACAAGAAAATACAATTAAACCGAAATATCGGTCTTTGGCCCTGTGTAAAACAATCGGAGTTAAAGTCTTACCTCAGAATAAATGGATGTCACATTTCTGCTCTTGTTGTTGCGCACCGCTTGGAGGAACTGCATTGCAAATAATAATATTCTCTTTTTTTTGTGATTTTACTGAAAATTTTCTTTTAAAGAAGTGGAGTGAAATGGGAAGTGCAACGAAATCTTTAGTTCAATAAAAATTAAATTTTTGAAAAAAATGCTTTTGAAATAAAAATTATTATTGAGGCACTTGTTAGAGAATAATTACAACAAATAAATTTTTACATTATCTAATGATTATATTAATTAACAGTATACCTTATTCAGCATCTTGACCAGTATTGCCGACCGCCTACATCACACAACCGCACTGGGCTGCTACTTCTGACCGACCGCTCTGCATGACGACTATTAGCGTACAGCACGCGACGACTACTGACAGAGTACTGCTCTCAACTAGACAGAGCTACAGACTCGCAACGACTACTGACCGACTCGCAACGACTGACTCACAGACTGAGAACCGCTCGCAACACTCGCGCGGTCAAGCGCAAACTCTCTGGTCACAGATGCTACAATGCCTCGCCATCGCTGCTGCGTTACATACGTGTTTCAAGGTTGGTATTGAGAGACGAAAATATTAGCACGGTGCAGTAATAGAGGATGCCGTCACACTAGTCATGAACGAATGCAAGGAAAAAATAACCGGAAACTTACAACCTACATAGGAAATAAATTTGGTGATAAGGTAGCCTGGTGGAAGGAGTTGGCGCGTGCTTTACTGGCTGTCGCCGAGACAACCGGTAGCGTCCATAATTGCGCTAATGAAACGTAAAATTGCGCACCGCGGGCTCCGTCGTTGGTGGTTTTCTGCTACCGGTAATGGCGGTTATCTCGCACAGCGCCGCAATCACCGCGTACGCTTCCTGCCCCCACAACAGGTTGCCATTGCCCACGTAAAATACTGAACACGCGTTCCGTCGACGTGATTTATGCGAGGCGGGGCGTGGCCCTGGAGCGAATAACCGCAAAGTGGCCTTTTTAAGCCGTATGTCTCCGTCGCCTGCGGCGCATGCGCACACGAGAGGGAGAGAGACGTGGTGATCAGGTACCTACAGCGGCTGCTAAGTGTTGCCCGTACGCCGGGCTCTTGTTTCCGTGAAAAATGATACCCACCAACAGCCGGTTTCTGGCTGCGCTGCCAGATGTGATTTAGCGACGGCAATTCGCGCAACCTAACGGGAAAGGTTATCAACAGTTTTCTTTTCACCGCAGGGCATACCGAGCCGTGTCCCTTGCGATATCTTGCGATCTGCTTAAACTGCCGACTCATCGTCGTTCTGAGACTAGAACTAGTTGCAGGCGGGGATGTGGGTAATGATCGACCTCGCATGTACAACTTCGAACCATCAAGATGAATAACGTAGCTGCATGTTTCGTCAGCGTCCGAGTCAGTGAAATGCAAATTGCTGTTACAGGTATGTTTCCGCTGAACGACTATTAGTGGATGCTCCACTTCATTCACAAACAGGACGAGGTACTCGTGACAGTATGTTGCCACAGTAGCATGGGCCTGTCCTTTAGTAGATTCGCTCATTTGATATGAACAAACTTGTCAGTATAAAGTACTGCTTTTACATAAAATCTCCCGCATTTAATCGTCAGCTGCAGCTTAAGGCAGAACTTCGCTATGTTCATTATACCTTGCCAAACTTCACAGTAGCGCACGAGCAACAATTCCGTTGTAAACGAACAAAAAATGCTGTTGAAAACCCCAGACTCAGAGTTCGTAAATTATCGTTATTTGGCCTTGAATAAACTCCATGAACGTAGTATCAGTGAGTTGTAACAGAAGAAATAAACTGCACAGAGCATCAGCAACGACTGCTGTACACGCGTGTGTTTCAGAGCTGCGGTACAGAGACAATAAAACTGAACCCAAGAGTGTTTTCGGCATACCGTAACAACTTGAACATGATAAAAAATTACGACAGACACACTTCGTGTCATATATTTACTGGAAAAAGCAATTTGTCTGGGCAATAACTGCGATGATTTATTTCATGTCAGGCTTTATTTATTTTCCGGAATAAATTTGCATTGGCCTTCCCTTAGAAATTGTATTTCGAATGTTCGAAAGTTCACTTGATATACATTGGACTGTTGCCTCTAAACACGTGCCACGTCAGTGCTCTTGGAAGAGAGCTGTGGCGGTGACGTGGATCTTTTGTTCCCGCGTAGTGATTTGCGAAGATGGCAAAAAAAGAGATTCGAGCGGTTATTAAGTACTTCGTAAAGAAAGGTATGAAAGCAAAGAACATTCATGCCAGATTTCCAGAATACACTGGGAACTATGCTCCTTCATATTCAACTGTTGCCAAGTGGACAAATCGATTGAAATTTGGTCGGGAGAGCTTAGATGACGATCCTCACAGTGGTTGGCCAAGATGTCACTACTCCAGAAATCATTGCAAAAGTGCACAAAATTGTCATGGAGGATCGCCGGTTGAAAGTGCGTGAGACTGCCCACGCTTGCCAAATGTCGTCTGAAAGGGTATGTCACATTTTAGCTGAAGAATTAGAAATGAAAAAATTATCTGCAAGATGGGTGTCGCGACAAGAAGATGCCCGCCCGCACACATGTGCCGTCGCCATGGCAAAAGTACACGAACTAAGGTATGAACTGTTACCACACCCGACTTATTCACGTGATATGGCTCCGTCAGACTTCCATGCCTTCCCAAAACTGAAAATTTTTCTTGGTGGACGAAGATTCACTTCAAACGAAGAATTCATGGTCGGAGTTGATAACGCCATGTAAGCATGGAGGAAACTTGTTTTCGAGATGGGGTTAAGGCACTGGAACATCTTTGGACTAATGCATTAATTTGCGTCGAAAAATAAAAAAAAAGTTTCAGTGATGTAAGTACTTTTTTTGCATTCCGTTCCGAGAACTTTTCAAACCACCCTCGTATATTCAATTTAGTTGAGATTACTACCATTGTACGAGTCAAAAGGCTGAAGGCCGCAACATTGTAGCACACTGGTAGGAATGTGCACGAACGCCATTGGTCACTGGGTTCCATCTCAGGAGAATACAAAGGGAGAGGCAAAATTTGATAGCAGCGTGTGCGACTCTGCCTTGTGCAGAATGAGCTGCAGTGTTGTCGTGGAGCAACAGTTGCCCACTGTGCTTTGTCTTGATAGCCTCCTTTAATCTCGTCAGGACACTTCAGCAGTGTGTTCCTGTCACTATTTGCCCCTCACGAGCAAGACCTGTTAGTACTAAACAACAGCAAAACACTCGGCATCACCTTGTGCAGTGGTGGTGGGTCTTTGCCTTTTTCAACGTTGATGAATCCACATGTTCCCACTGCTTACTTTGCCTCGGAGTCACAGTGAAACACCCAGTGGTGATTAGGGGGCTGAAGAAGTCATCGGGATTGGCGTGACAAAAGGGCAGCATTGCCGCTGATGACTCGGTTTGGCGGACTGTTTGAGTGAGTGTGAGCAGTCGCGGACACCAGTGGCAGTTTTTCATATTCAACATATCGTGCAAGATGTTGAAAGCTGACCCATCACTGATTTTCACTTGTTCCAGTATCATTTCGATTGTGACACTGCAGTCTACGAGCACCTAGGTCTGCACTTCTCTTGCAAAATGGTTCGAATGGCTCTGAGCACTATGGGACTCAACATCTGTGGTCATAAGTCCCCTAGAACTTAGAACTACTTAAACCTAACTAACCTAAGGACATCACACACATCCATGCCCGAGGCAGGATTCGAACCTGCGACCGTAGCGGTCCTGCGGTTCCAGACTGAAGCGCCTTTAACCGCACGGCCACACCGGCCGGCACTTCTCTTGCAATTCCAGGCTCTGCACAGAGAGACGGTATGCCACTGCATTCTTATTCATTCAAGAAAATGGAGTGTTTATTGACATCTTTCTGCTGTGAACGCCAAAAAAAAAAAGAAAAAAACTGGGAGTTACCGTTAATTGCAGGTACAGATCTCCTAAAAGCTCTCTGACAATTTTAGCGCGTACACAGTACAGCAACAGTTCTGTAGGTTTCATTCGGAAAAAAATTAACAAAGAGCCCATATTCCAATTCGGATTTAAGGCAGACATAAATTTTGTCCTACCACACTGCTCGCCATTTTTAAAAAGAAAGATCGTCTGCTAGTAACACGTATTCTTCTTCTTTCTCTGATAATCAGATTCTTGCAGTAAACTAAACGCTGCACATGCGACGACTGCTAAATCCTTTTCTTCCATCATAATATACGTCGATGAAATTATAATTAAAACACTTCTTTATAACAATAACAAAACGGGAGCAACGTCGGCAAGTTTTCAGAGCCAAATGCATGCCCGAATCCATTGCTCCTATGCCCTTCGTTTCGTGGGGATGAGAAACCGAACGCCAATGCATTGGCAACAAACGTTCTGCCGAATCCAGTGTCTGTCGTTCGTTGGTCTTCGCAGGCCTAGTGTCTACGCACCTATAGAAGCAGAGAATTAATTAGGTAACATTATTTCTCTGATGTGTTATTTGGAACTTCGACCGCTAGTCGTGGGCTACGTTCGTTCGTGACGGTAGTGGCACTGTTGTACTGGCGTCGCACGACTCCCTCGTTGCGCGGAGCAGACCTGAATGGCCGGCAGCGGCGGGCTGCGGGTCGGCCACGCGCGAGGCGCAAGGCGGCGCTTTACGCAACAGGCAGCCAGCCCCGGCTGAACCCACAGTCAGCTCTGCTCCCGCGAGTGCCGTACTCCCACGCAGGCGCCAGGTGCGGCGACGTCACTGTCGTAAAGTGTTGCCGCCTTGCGTAACGCACCTCCGCGCTCGTACTACGCCTAGGGACTTCCCTCCCCTCCCCCCCCCCCCTCTCCTCTCTCTCTCTCTCTCTCTCTCTCTCTCTCTCTCTGCCGCACCCTGCGCTTACGCACACACTTCCACTTCCCCCCCCCCTCCCCCACGTGTTTGTTTCACTAGGAATGCCGGCAGTTTGGGTGAGGCACGGTGGCCATGAATCGTAGCGTCGTAATACCGTCAAGGTGACTTCAATGCTGCACGTTTAATTGTTTCTTTCTGCTTCCTCGTTTCCACTAAACAGCAACGAAATGAGCGAATGACGCTCGTCTCCATGCAGAAGACTCCTGTGCTTCAGTGAGGCACAGCGCTCAGCCAACAGTAGCATAGTTACTAGACGGATATCCAAACGGGTAGGCATTAACCAGACGAACGTCTTTCTCAGCTGTGATAACATTCCCGTCTTACATATAGTGCTTTACCTAGGTTATTAGTTATCAACTCCCATCGTCAAGGTAGTCAACTTTCTCAAATTTTACCCTGGAATCAGGGTGGATCCTCGATGGCATTTCAGGGGGGATTGAAGGTCAAGAGTAACTGGATGTTTTTTTTTCCTTCCTCCTCCTCCTCCCTCCCCTCCTTCTTTTTCTTTATCCTATATTTTTCTTTATATTATATTTTTTTATCGTCGGGATCTGATGAGTGTTTGTACATCGCAGCTGTGGTATTTTTTTGATTCCCTAGACGCTCTCAAACCTCACATTAATCAAAGTACATGAATATTATGTACGCTATGTGCAGATACGCTGCGAATGGCGTGCACCCTGCTTTATGTTTCTTCATTATTTGTGTGTGCTGCTCCTCTGGAAGACATCACGCCCTTCGCCAGAACAGCTGTGTACAGAGAGGGAGAGAGGGGGAGTGCGGTGAGCCTAAACAAATTACAATTGGCAGTTGTACCACTTCAGCCATTTGACATCCAGCGCTGTACAGAGGCCTCCTCTAGAATGTCCCATTTATTTGTTCTTTCACGTTTTATCTACCAACCTTCGATTAAGTCGTCGTTTCGGACTTCCTCTAACTCTTGGGACCAGCAAAGAACTTCCTAGATCCGTCGCCTGACTGTAGTATCCTATCCATCCGTCTTTCAGTTCCACCGTAGTCAGAATTACATCTTCCAGTCGACTCTTTTCCCTGAGACATTTATTCACCGTGCTACATCAGCGGTCGCTAATCCCGCACGCAGATTCTATCCATATCTGCCTCGGATTCCAGTCTCCCCCTACTTAGGCCACGGGAGTGCGTCTGTAGCACATAATAAAATTGTGAGTATATTAAAGCTTGCAGCACAATTCTGCGAGGCCTGAAGCTCAATTCAGCCGTGTGTTGCTTCGGAAATACTTAGCAGTTACAATTCAGGTTGTTGTCGCCCGTGATTGGTGCCGTCTTTCCAGTCTTAGTATCTATATAAAACTGTTTGAAATTTGATCACAGGTATGCCCTTAGTTTTATTAACTTTGAGACCGTAAGTAGTTAATCTAACGGATGACAAACTACACTATTCCGTGTATGGCAATACATATTTAAAGCACTGTCTATTTTTTTCTTTTTTTTAAAAAAACTGCCGATGTTCCTGCTTTTAAGGAAGGCTTTACTGCCACAACACAAGCATTTCCAGCGTTTATCGCCATTGTCAAGTGCTTTTGAATATATATATGCCACAACCAGAGATAATCGTGACAAAATTTAGCTAATAAAGTAATATCACTGTTCATCTGTATAATCTTTGTGAACAAATAATGTCGTAAGAGCAGAACTGTCAAATTGCTATCAAACCATATTAATTAAGGTCGTTTACCATCTAATCAAAACGTTGACAGTTATCAGATAGTTCACTAACGACGTAATATGGACGTTACATCATTCTAGAAGTGAGTACAATATAGTCACTTTAATATAAATGACACTCCCATCTTTACACGGTCCCAACGAAGTTGTAATCGCAAATACTACACAATGGTGATAAAACCCGAAACAGTCGGACGTTAATAAGGATCATTTATTATAAACAGCTGTTCTGGTGTACTTTAATAATAGTTTCTCACACCACTAATGTGCTGGCGTAAGCTGTCGCCAGCACCCTGGTCGGCAAAGTTGAAGTGTGAAGGTCGATAGCAGGCTCTGTATCAAGCGCGCCTATCACGAGAGAGGCTAGAGACACACAGACAGGCAACATTCCGCCAACGCCCTCTCAGCAGCAAGTATTTAGGCCACCGCCGCTGACTGGAGGGTCTCACGGACCCAGTCATCCAGTTATTCGCAGAGCGGGTCAGAGGCTACGACAGGGCATAGGGACCATATTAGTGTTCATAGCGGGACTAGTAGTGAGACAAAAGTTTGTAATAGTGAGATAACCGATAATGTCTGCAAGAGGACTATTACTGATGAGCTTGTACCACAACACATGGACCCTATTGAAGATAAGTATTTGTTCATGTAAATAAAGAACCATATTAATTCAGGTGTGCATTTGTGTCGTAGAAAGAAGATACCGGCCAACCATAACATCATCCTCCTCTTTATCTATTTCAAGTTTCTGCTACCAGTCGCTTTTTATTTTATGCTTAATCTAACATACTGCAATGCGTTTCGAACACGGTCTGTTTATCTTCAGGCGTTTATACATACATACATATAGAGAAATGTTACTTAAAAATAAACTGTCTTAAACTTGATTAATCTAGAACTCTTTGTCCATTGTTTTTTACTGTAGCTGCTGCTGTGGCATTTAGGGGGAAGAAGGGGGGCAGTGTATGGTTAGCCATACATCTAGTTTAAGACTGTTTATTTTTAAGTAACATTTCTCTATATGTATGTATGTATTTATAAACGCCTGAAGATGAACGGAACATGTTCGAAACGCGTTGCATTATGTTAGAGTAAGCATAAAATAAAAAGTGACTGGTAGCAGAAACTTGAAATAAATAATTATCCCACACAGTCACGGTGCACAAAAATAGCCATTGTGGCTGAAAATAATCCTCTTCCTTGCTCCCTTGCGGTACACATATGTTTATTTTGTCTTGTGCGTCCTCTAATAGCTTTGTTTTCTGTCGTAATATAATTCTAACTAATATTGTCTTTATACTGGTTGCTGGTGAGGAGGAAAGTTAGTTATTAGTATTTTATTAATGATCTCATTCATAAGCAGCCATATCACAGTCGCTCAAGAAAGTTACAATTAAGCTTTACTTGTTTAATCAGAATCGGACGATGACTCTCCTTGTCCGCAGTCTCGATGATTCGAAGCTATCTGCAATCCTGTGTAAATAAAATGTCTTGGTTTTCTTGCGTTGCGTAGTCAGTCGGGAAACCTCACGTCAAACGGAAAGTTTGCTTTGATAGAGTTTAATTATCCGATGAAATAATGGAGCTCTTGGATCTAATAATTGCAGGTTCGTTTCCAATTCATCGGAAGTTCCCTTCTGATTACCAACGAAATGACACCTCCGTGCAAATTTCCAATTAGAGAATACATATATAATGAAATTCCTTACACACCTTTGATGTAAATGCTCAGTATATAATTTTCTTGAGTAGCATAAAATATATTTTCAACCTCTTTCTTCCAGTAATCTCGATAGCAAAATTACAATTATTCAATGCGGCTATTCGGCACGGAGAAGATCCTAGAAGTCCTCTCAACACACCAGAGAGAATATTAAAAAGAGTAATTATGCGCTCATGGAATAGTAATATTACTGTACTACTTTGCGCATCGATTCTGCAAGTATATAGATGGTCAAGTAGGAAACGTAATTCACTCATAGAATTGTACAGGGATAATTAGTAGAATATAAAGAGATATTACAGTAAGGCTCTGCATTCGTAATGCAGAAATAAACGCAAGTGAGTGCTATCACTAAAAGACGTGAGATCTCTTTTTTTGCCTCATTATTTTTCTCGACTAACATGTATAAACAGATGGCAAGACTGACAAATTTCGTTACGTAGTTACGAGTCTGTTGACAGGAAGCTACAAATAGCGGGGCAAACATGTCTCGGCCATGATGCAAAGGGGAATTCTCCCCCCCCCCCCCCCCCTTGCAGTCTCCCGTGGCAGCCGCGCGGTCTCAGGCGCCCTGATAGGTTTGCGCGGCTCCCCGTCCCCCCCCTCCCCCCCCAACTGGAGGTTCGAGTCCTCCCTCGGGAATGGGTGTGTGTGTGTGTGTTGTCCTTAGTTAGATTAAGTAGTGTATAAGCGTAGGGACCGATGACCTCAGCAGTTTGGTCCCATAGACTTACCACCACCACCACCACCACCACCACCACCACCACAAATGTCTGGTGTTTCCTAAAGGGTCATACTACACCACTAAGTCGACTACGCCTGTCAACATAGACTAACCGTAGAAATAGGCGTGTCACTCAGTACACGCATTGACTTTCCTTCTCTGGTATGTTTGATGTGTACGGGAAGGTAAAGTACCTTCGTGTTAGGAGGTGACAGTTTGTTGCTGCGGCGTTGCTGTCGCACGGTGAGGGTACGGCTAGAGAGAGGCGTGTCTCTGCGCCTGCCTCCCTGGGTGTCTGCTGCTGGGCGGCGGAGCGATCGTGTTGTGTCGTCTGGCTGCAGCCGCGACGCGGCGCTCCGGTCCGGTCCCTGCGTCGGGTTTCGCGGCGCTGGATCACGTTGCGACACGCCGCGACACGCCGCCTCGTTATTCATCTCCTCCCCCAACCTCCCCCATCCCACTCCCCGGCTCACCGCGGCCGCTCCTTGCCGCTCCCTCCCACGACAGACACACACACACACACACACACACACACACACACACCTACCTCGGTTCTCAGGATGTTTACGTACGTGTATGCTACCAATCCAGTGTATTCACGTATATTGTTTACAAAACAACTTCCACTGTACACGTGAGAGAGCCAGTGGAGGCCGCTGACGCGCTAACTGACGGAAGGAAGGAAGGAAGGAAGGGAAGAAGTAAAGTTAGGTCTTAGCTACATTTACAGACGGAACGCAATCTTGTATAGGGAAGGGAAATCGGCCGTCCCCATTTTAAAGAACCATCACGGCCATTGCCTCAAGCGATTCAGAGAGACCGCACTGCACTTGATGACTGCTATACGCAAAATACGACTTCGCCAATTCCTGGGAGCGGAGGCATTGATGGAAGTCGAAGGGCTCGGAGCAGTACCGGTATATACTGTTTCTGTCCATTACCAGCCTAGGAAGCGTAGGAACATAGCGTTGTAGACGCAGTGTTGATTCCACTGTGCCATCTGCGGTAGGAGGAGGTGGAGGTGGAGGATGAGGATGATGTGTTTGTTTTGGCCACCATCCCTCACGTCTTCTCTCCCGCAGCCCACGAGCTGCGTGGAGATCGCTTGTTTACTCCCCAGCATCCTCCGCTAGAGTGCCGAGTTACGTTGTGCGTGAGACACAAATAGCATTCGCCTAGGATGGGGCCAAGACTTATCCCGTGATTTATGAAGAAAGGTGGAAGGTCTCTTAGACTTCCTTGTCAGGAGACACAAACTTGATTTATTAACACAATCGAAGCCGCGTGCAACACACACAATCCTCTCTGTTAATACAAATCCTATGTGGTATTTGTCACCACACTGACTAGCAACAGTTAAGTATCAAGAGTTTCGTCAGCTACCTCTGTCGTTGGTGACACACTGCCTGAAGATTCTTCCAATACATCATACATGAGCCGTTCCCACGACTAGGTTTATGTGGTCGTTTTACTTGGCCAGCGTATCTGGCTGCTATGCCTCGGACCAGGGTTCGATTACCGGTACTGCAAGGATGTTCTCCTCGATCGGAGGACTGGAAGGGGCTACACTCAGCCGTGTAACGCCAGTTGAGTAGCTACCTGAATGAGAAGTAGCGACTCCAAGGCCTGGGAAGCTGACAACGGCCGTGAGAGCCGTCCGCTGACCTGGTGCCCTCCCACACCGCATGAAATGACTCCATTCGCAGAGGATGACACGGTGGTCGGTTGATCCAGATAAGCGCATCAGGGCCAGAAGGCATATGTGTACACGCGTTATCAAAATCTGTCGGATCTTTTCCATGTTCTTGTCCAGAAGTTTATGTTGAGTGTCATATGCGAAGCCCCGCACTAATATCCGATCCTCTGCAGCATTTCGCTATAGCATTCCAACACTAAGACTTTTCTATGTATAACAGCTTCAAGGAGCTTCCAAGTCATCAAATCTATATTCATTGCAGCTGGAGCTGTACAAAACGTTCTTCTCAAAACTTTTATTAAGATAAGCGAATACACGTGATTTACCAGTATGATATCTTTCAGCAGTGACTTGCATGTCTAGAGCACGATGACAGATCCGGAACTAACCTGTGTTTCTTATTCATGGTTGTGTGTTTGGTACTCTGGTGAGCATAGGTGCGGATGCCAGGCAGTTTTTACGCCTTCCTCTACCAGAGTGTCGGGTCAGTTGCCCATCTCCGCGGCGGAATCGCATTAAACAGTAAAAAAAAAACAAAAAAAGACTAGAAGTACGATTAGCAGGCTACTAATACATTTTCTGATGATGCATATTTGAGAAGGGCATTCAAACATTGCACCAAAACATCACTTCGGCAACACGCACAAACACAGCAAGTACGATTATAATTAAACCTGTATAACGCCAACTGGTAGGAGAAGGACTAAAAAATAGTGCTAAAATTGCCAACCATCGATGATCAATTGACGACACAGGAAAAGGATGCTCTTGTTTGCTTTTCAAATTGGTACGGAAACTGGAGAAGCGGATTTTTCGCTACGGGCTGTCATGGATATTAACTGCTGCTGGAACGAGTTTAAAACTTCTCTTCAGCAAGTATGCTCGTCTTTTTGTAATGCTCGTGTATCTTGGTCCCGTCTGAGTAATAAATTAAGTTGTTGTTTATTCATGTACGTAATATTGATGCAAATATAGAGATTCCGGGCAGCTGGTGACACTTGAGGAGCGGCCATATTGGCGTTTCCGATGTAAATTATCAGACTCGTATGTTATACAGGTTGGCAGCAGGTGTAGAGGCGTGAGAAGGCATCCGCGTGCCATCTCGCAGGCGCACCTGAGTTCTACAACCACATCAATGTTACGACCAGTAGCACTTTTCCCACAGCGGTGCGCGCGTTACTCATAAAGCTCGTTCAGAACCCATTTGTCCATTGAGCATTTGGCAGTAGTCGTTCGCCACTCAGAAAGATGTATTAAGACTGCATTGTGCTGGTTAAAGAGCTAGCAGTTGCTTCTCGCTGTTGAAAGGATTCCGGCTATATGCGACACCTTAATCCTGAGTAGCGCCGATACTTTGAATGGGGCCGGCAGTTAGCTGTTAGTTGCACGTATGGGGAATACGAGTGACTGTTAACATAAATTCGCTCTTTCGAAATGGGTCAGCTTTAACGGTCAAGTGTCACGTTTCCGACAGTCTCTGATCACGCCATGAGAACTACAGTAACACAAGTATCCACCTAAACTGTAGAATGATAATAATATCTCAGGAAAGTGAGAGATATCCTTTGATAGATCCTTTGTTCTTGATGCAGGGGGGGTTTTCAAAACACGTTTCATCTTCGGCGTCCCTGTTGGAGGAGGGGTTCAAGAAAGACCACTAAGCAACTCCTGATATTTTTGTCTTTGTGTAGTATGCTGTACCTACTTTTACTGTAAGTTATTCATGTCCCACTCAAACAAATATAACTTCTTACCGCCGGCCGCGGTGGCCGTGCGGTTCTAGGCGCTGCAGTCCGGAACCACGGGACTGCTACGGTCGCAGGTTCGAATCCTGCGTCGGGCATGGATGTGTGTGATGTCCTTAGGTTAGTTAGGTTTAAGTAGTTCTAAGTTCTAGGGGACTGATGACCTAAGATGTTAAGTCCCATAGTGCGTCAGAGCCATTTTTAACTTCTTACCCAAGGTTACAACATATCACAGATACGTTGCATTTAATAAAAATGATAATAAAACAAAAAGAATCAATGGAAGATCCAGGATGGAATGTAACAGTATTATGAAAAGGACAGTTGATATCGTATAGCCGAGATGCTTAGTCTAAGAAGGCACAACAACTGCCAGAGACTGTGGTCGTGTGTGTGTGTGTGTGTGTGTGTGTGTGTGTGTGTGTGTGTGTGTGTTTGTATGCTGACATGAAAGGGAAGCAGTGGTTGGGAAGAGAGTAAGACAGGGTTGTAGCCTCTCCCCGATGTTATTCAATCTGTATATTGAGCAAGCAGTAAAGGAAACAAAAGAAAAGTTCGGAGTAGGTATTAAAATCCATGGAGGAGAAAGAAAAACTTTGAGGTTCACCGATGACATTGTAATTCTGTCAGAGACAGCAAAGGACTTGGAAGAGCAGTTGAATGGAGTGGACAGTGTCTTGAAAGGAGTGTATTGTTGGCAGAAGAGCGAACACCGTGTTGTTAGAGGAGGCCGAAATGCGCGCTGTTAAGCTCACGCAGATTGGCGTGAGGTCTGGAACAAGGTAAAGTAATTATCCTATAAAGAAAAGAACGTAGTTCTTGGAATACTTAACTTTAATCCACAATTGTAGAACATCGCTCTTGATGATACATGCTTCACATTATAAATATCAAATGCTATGGCGCCTTGCTAGGTCGTAGCAAATGACGTAGCTGAAGGCTATGCTAACTATCGTCTCGGCAAATGAGAGCGTATTTGTCAGTGTAGCTTCGCTAGAAAAGTCTGCTGTATAACTGGGGCGAGTGCTAGGAAGTCTCTCTAGACCTGCCTTGTGGCGGCGCTCGGTCTGCAATCACTGACACTGGCGACACGCGGGTCCGACGTATACTAACGGACCGCGGCCGATTTAAAGGCTACCACCTAGCAAGTGTGGTGTCTGGCGATGACACCACAAGGAGGATATAAGACGAACATCAACAAAAGCAAAACGAGGGTAATGCTGAGGGAATAAGATTAGGAAATGAGACACTTAAAGTAGTAAAGGAGTTGTGCTATTTGGGGAACAAAATAACTGATGATGGTCGAAGTAGAGAGGATATAAAATGTATACTGGCAATGGCAAGGAAAGCGTTTCTGAAGAAGAGGAATTTGTTAACATCGAGTATAGATTTAAGTGTCAGGAAGTCGTTTCTGAGAAAGTATTTGTATGGAGTGTACCCATGTACGGAAGTGAAACATGGACGATAAATAGTTTGGACAAGAAGAGAATAGAAGCTTTCGAAATGTGGTGCTACAGAAGAATGCTGAAGATTAGACGGGTAGATCACATAGCTAATGAGAAGGTATTGAATAGAATTGGGGAGAAGAGGAGTTTGTGGCACAACTTGACAAGAAGAAGGGACTGGTTGGTAGGACATGTTCTGAGGCATCAGGGGATCACAAATTTAGTATTGGAGGGCAGCGTGGAGGGTAAAAATGGTAGAGGGAGACCAAGAGATGAATACACTAAGCAGATTCAGAAGGATGTAGATTGCAGTAGGTACTGGGAGATGAAGCAGCTTGCACAGGATAGAGTAGCATGAAGAGCTGCATCAAACCAGTCTCAGGACTGAAGACCACATCAACAACAACAACATGAATTTATAAAAAAATCGGAGACCATACTTTTGGAATTACCCTCGTAGTAAATTCTTCCCTGCAGGGGGTCATGGCTACCAACGACAACGCCGTTGTATCTGCCCGCGGAGTGAATCAGTGGGCTCAAGCAGTAGCAAGGAGTACATCACCAGGACTGCTGCGTCTATTGCATGTTTGCCAGCTTTCACGAGAGATGCCTGTGCAATATTTAGCAGTACTGTGCCGGTAATCAGCGTGCCCTCGCCGTGCACTTGGCAGTGTAAATGCAGTTGTTGACCGTCAGAGCAGGCGCTGTGCCGAGCGCGGCTAGCAAGCCGGCTAGGGCAGCGGTAATGTATGCGGCGGCGGCGGTGCCCTTGTAGGGAGGGACTATGCGGGCGTGCCGCTGGCAGCGCCAGCAGCCGGCCACGGGAACGAGTCCCACCGACGCTGACGAGGCCTCCGCCTGTACAGGCCGCGGCCTTAGACTTGGAAATGCTCCGCCACTTAGCCGTCCCCCGTAATCCCGACTTGTTACGTATGCGACGCAAAGACCTGCCCCGTGTAATTGTATCTGGACGTCCCCAGCTGAGAGCTATGAAGTTCTGAGAGTGGCTCAGCTGTAAGCAGGAAGCTCATAAATCGAAATGAAGTACTCTACGAACACACTGCACCTCGCCTGAGTTAGCCTTCACGTGGTGCGCAGGAGAGGTGATAGCAATATATGTTGAAGGCTGGTATAATGAAGAACAAGGAACAGGGCGCGGTTTTAGGGGGCGGGGTGGGACGGACGGAGGCAGGCAGGCAGGCAGGCAGGCAGGGAGGGAGGGAGGGAGGCAGGCAGGCAGGCAGGCAGGCAGGCAAGGAGGGAGGAAGAGGAAGAAAGTGCCTGGTGAGAGAGTAGCAGTGAGACTGACATTATGAATCACGCTGCGTGCAGGGCAAGTTGGCACAGTGGGAAAACCTGGCCTTCGGGAATTTGTATTTTCCTTATTTTCTCTTCATGTAGTAAGGTAAAGTAACAGGGTTGTATTGGGCAAAAAAAAAAAAAAAGTCAGATCGCTCCTAGGTCAGCTTTTACTGAAAATGAATATTCCCTTTTACTTTTCTCTTTTCCCGATTGTCTGCTGTGGCGGTTTGTTATATGGATATTGGTCAGGCCGGCCGGAGTGGCCGAGCGGTTCTAGGCGCTTCAAAATGGTTCAAATGGCTCTGAGCACTATGGGACTTAACATCTGTGGTTATCAGTCCCCTAGAACTTAGAACTAGTTAAACCTAAATAACCTAAGGACAGCACACAACACCCAGTCATCACGAGGCAGAGAATATCCCTGACCCCGCCGGGAATCGAACCCTGGAACCTGGGCGTGGGAAGCGAGAACGCTACCGCACGACCACGAGCTGCGGACTAGCCGCTTCAGCCTGGAATCGCGCGACCGCTACGGTCGCAGGTTCGAATCCTGCCTCGGGCATGGATGTGTGTGTGATGTCCTTAGGTTGGTTAGGTTTAAGTAGTTCTAAGTTCTAGGGAACTGATGACCTCAGATATTAAGTCCCATAGTGCTCAGAGCCATTTGAACCATTTGATATTGGTAATATTAATGACAGCTGCGGCCGGATGCCCTCCCTGACGTATCACTGCCGCTGGAGCAGAATTTGTGCAAAAAATTTCGAGATGCGCCGTCTTTCGGAAATGCTTATCAAAAATGGAAAAGGCTGGGTGTAGAGGCATCGCCTAAATGGAGCTGGAATACTGCCGCTAGAGGAAGCAGAATCACGGGAAAGTTTAACAGTGAGCGATGTTCGGTGTAGTGCATCTACATTCATCCTCTGCAATCCACCTATGATGTGGGGTGGTGGGTACTTCGTGCGCCACTGCCACTCGCCCCCCTCCTTTTCCAGCTGCTTATGGTGCATTTCTGAAGAAGAGAAATTTGTTAACATCGAGTATAGATTTTAAGTATCAGGAAGTAGCTTCTGAACGTATTTGTATGGAGTGTAGTCATGTATGGAAGTGAAACATGGACGATAAATAGTTTGGACAAGAAGAAAATAGCTTTCGAAACGTGGTACTACAGAAGAATGCTGAAGATAAGGTGGGGATAAATCAAAAAACTAACGAGGGGGTATTGAATAGAATTGGAGAGAAGAGAAATTTGTGGCACAACTTGCCTAGAAGAAGGGATCGCTTGGTAGGACATATTCTGAGGCATCAAAGGATCACCAATTTAGTATTGGAGGTCAGCGTGGAGGGAAAAAATCGTAGAGGGAGACCAAGAGATGAATACACTAAGCAGATTCAGAAGGATGTAGGCTGCAGTAGGTACTGGGAGATGAAGAACCTTGCACAGGATAGAATAGCATGGAGAGCTGCATCAAACCAGTCTCTGGACAGAAGACAACAACAACAACAACAACAACAACAACAACATGGTGCACGGGAAGTACAAATGGAAAAGCATCCACGTGGGCTGGAATTTTCCTAATTTTACCTACATGGGCATTTCACTAGATTTGTCGGGGAAATAATGTATTTGTTGACTTCAGAATAATGTTCCCGCAATTAATATTAACAGTATATCGTAATCGTGATACGCGGTGCCTCTCTTGTATCGTCTGCCACTGAACATTAGTAAGCTTCTGCGTTGCGCTTTGGCAGTTACTAAATGGACCTGTCACGAAATGCGCTGCTTTCTTTGGATTTTACTTGTTTTCTCAATCAATCCTCAGTCCACAGCTCGTGTGCTAGTGGCTAGCATTGCTGCTGGGTCCCGGGTTCTGTTCCACCTCGGGTTTGGGATTTTCTCTGCCCGGGGACTGGGTGTTCATGTTGTCCTCATCATTTCATAATCATCACTCGTGATAGTAGCTAGATTGGATTGTATACAAAAATTGGGCCTTTGTACGAGCACTGATGACCGCTCAGTTGAGTGCCCAAAAACCAAACAGCATCACTCAATCAATCATACCTGCTAAGGGTGACAGACTGAGGAGTAATAATGGTATTTTGGTTCAACGAGGAGTTTCTTAGCTACCTCCGTCTTGGGTATGACTAAATCTCCTGATAATTCTTCCAATGAACTTGTCTGGCTCTGAGCACTATGGGACTTAATTCTGAGGTCATCAGTCCCCTAGAACTTAGAACTAATTAAACCTAACTAACCTAAGGACATCACACATATCCATGAGCGAGGCAGGATTCGAACCTGCGACCGTAGCGGTCGCTCGGCTCCAGACTGTAGCGCCTAGAACCGCACGGCCACTCCGGCCGGCGAACTTGTCTGCAATCTATCTTACTTATGATTAGGTTTATGCAGTTGTTGCACTTTAAATGGTTCTCACGTTTGCGTCCAGATATTTAATGGATGTGACTGCTTCCATATATTTTTCGTTAATCTTGTAATCGTAAAATAACAGGTCTTTCCGCCTATTCACGCCCACTACGCTGCATTTGTTTGAGGATCGTCACCCGATCTCGGCACTAAGCGTCGGTCCTTCGTGTATTTCTAGCATTTTGACTTCTCCTTATACACGGGTGAGAACTGTAAAAGATTGGAAGAGATAATGGATCGCACCAAACCAGTCGATAGACGGATGACTGAAGCATGTGGAAAATTAAAATCAAGCGGCGAGGTGTGTTGACAAATTACACTACTGGTCATTTAAATTGCTACACGACGAAATTGACGTGCTACAGACGCAAAATTTAACCGACAGGAAGAAGATGCTGTGATATGCAAATGATTAGCTTTTCAGAACATTCTCCCAAGGTTGGCGCCGGTGGTGACACCTACAACGTGTTGACATGAGGAAAGTTTCCAACTTATTTCTCAAACACAAACAGCAGTTGACCGGCGTTGCCTGGTGAAACGTTGTGATGCCTCGAGTAAGAAGGAGAAATGCGTACCATCGCGTTTCCGACTTTGATAAAGGTCGGATTGTAGCCTATCGCGTTTGCGGTTTATCGTATCGCGACATTGCTGTTAGCGTTGGTCGAGATGCAATGACTGTTAGCAGAATATGGAATCGGTGGGTTCAGGAGGGTAATACGGAACGCCGTGCTGGATCCCAACGGCCTCGTATCACTAGCAGTCGAGATGACAGCCATCTTATCCGCATGGCTGTAACGGATCGTGCAGTCACGTCTCGACCCCTGAGTCAACAGATGGGGACGTTTGCAAGACAACAACCATCTGCACGAACAGTTCGACGACGTTTGCAGCAGCATGGACTATCAGCTCGGAGACCATGGTTGCGGTTACTCTTGACGCTGCGCCACAGACAGGAGCGCCTGCGATGGTGTACTCAACGACGAACCTGGGTGCACGAATGGCAAAACATCCTTTTTTTGGATGAATCCAGGTTCTGTTTACAGCATTAAGATGGTCGCATCCGTGTTTGGCGACATCGCGGTGAACGCACATTCGAAGCGTTTATTCGTCATCGCCATACTGGCGTATCACTCGGCGTGATGGTATGGGGTGCCATTGGTTACACGTCTCGGTCACCTCTTGTTCGCAATGGCGGCACTTTGAACAGTGGACGTTACATTTCAGATGTGTTACGACCCGTGGCTCTACCCTTCATTCGATCCCTGCATAACCCTACATTTCAGCAGGATAATGCACGACCGCATGTTGCAGGTCCTGTACGGGCCTTTCTGGATTCAGAAAATGTTCGACTGCTGCCCTGGCCAGCACATTCTCCAGATCTCTCACCAACTGAAAACGCCTGGTCAATGGTGGCCGAGCAAGTGGCTCGTAGCAATACGCCAGTCACTACTCCTGATGAACTGTGGTATCGTGTTGAAGCTGCATGGGCAGCTGTACCTGTTCACGCCATCCAAGCTCTGTTTGATTCAAATGCCCAGGCGTATCAAGGTTGTTATTACGGCCAGAGGTGGTTGTTCTGGGTACTGATTTCTCAGGATCTATGCACCCAAATTGCGTGAAAATGTGATCACATGTCAGTTCTAGTATAATATATTTGTCCAATGAATACCCGGTTATCATCTGCATTTCTTCTTGGTGTAGCAATTCTAGTGGCTAGTATTGTATTTTCAGCAGCGCCGAAGGACACAAATGCGATGCCGGCTGCAGTAGGGACTGCGGCTAGCAGCTGAGGGTCAGCGACCCTTCAGTGTCGCGCCTCTGCGCTCCGTACTGGCGACTGCGTGCTGAGGGACAGATGGTTAGGCCTACTCGTCAAGTGGCTGCGGGCGGCGCTGACGTCAGCAGACCGCTGGGCGGCCGTAGGTGGGCCGTCGCTCTCGCGGGCCGCCGGCGCTTGCAACACGCAGCCTGCCATTTCGTAAGCGCCATCGCCGTCTCCGTCGGCCGTGTGCCAGACATTTTTATTACTTTTTTCTGTTTTTACTGGTCCCGTCTGGCTCTCCACAGCCGTATGAGAGATGGAACGGGCCCTTACCGGTGCTAATTGGGTGCTGGGAGTGGCACCCCGTGTTGAACTTCCGCATATCGAGAAGAGTCGCGGGCGCTGAACTCGTCGGGCGTGCCTGCGACAGTGATTAAAGCTGATGTATTAGCTCGTTCTGTTTGAAACGACGCGTTCCTGCGAGGCAGGCGAACTGGATATTCCGGAACAAGGCCTAACGGTGTCGCTGTATCGGGAAGTTACACGCGCACACATATATCTGCGTATGAACAGAAATACGAATTCACTGCTAGCGTGTTGTTAAGTTTTATGTATGCTCTCGAATGAAAAACATGGCCATAAGTCAGACAGCTCTACTTTTTCTTCGCGAGCTCAACACTGACAGAAATTAAGCCGAAGCAGTCCGCTAACACGCTCGAAAGCACCTGTCACGTTGTTCTCCCAAGCGCTTCAGTTTCAAGGCATTAATAGTCAACGCAGCCCGCTTGTGAAAAAGTTAAACAAATTAAAAAACTTCCGGTCTGAGAGGCCGTGGTCGGTATGCGAAAATATTCTGATATTTCTTCCCCGACTGCGGAAGACACCTGAAGAGGCAAAACAGCAACCATCGACGATGCCTGCTCCAGTCACTGATGAAACATCAGGGAGTAGTTTTATAGAGGGCTAAACAGAACTTCACGGAGAATATTTCGGCGGTTGTTCGGGGATATTTTCTGGGTACTTCGATATGAGGGATCTCGTTACAGACTACTAATGTAATTATGATTTATTTGGCTTTGTCTACAGAATTATTCTTGTTGGTGTGAACATATTTTCTCTTGTGTAAGACTTCGTACACAAAGTCCAGAAGAGGTGCTCTACAGAGTGGTGTGGCAACTATCGTCCTAGAAAGATGAACAGCAGCAGAAATGATTAGCGAACAAGTTAACACAGTGAACAAAAGATTTACTTAGGTTGTATTTCTGCAGGTGTACGTAGACTCATGACAAATAATGCATCAACAAAGAGTCGAGCTCTACATATCAACAAGGATGAGGCTCTCTCAACTAATCATAAACGATGGTGTCGTCGCGAAGAGGCTCCAAGTGCAAGCGGGGCTGAGTGACTGCCGCCAGACCTGCTGTATTGCGGCGGCACAGGACGTTCGTAATCCAGTATTGCCGTAGGCATGGCTCAGCGGGCGTGCGCCATTGGGTCCACAGGACCCCACACGACCGCTATAGGCGTCTGACGGAAATTTGCTGTGCCGTTACAAATATTGACACCCGTGGGGCAGTGTCGATACCTGATACCACAGTTTCACTTTCATAGAAGAAAGATCTAATATGTAATCACCAAAATGTAGTAACATAAAAGAAGCCGGTTATTCGATGGTGCCTATGTACAGATTCAAAACTACTGTGATGTGAATGCCGTCGCTGTGGGAACAGCTGAGCCACTTTTCAAATTCGTTCATTGACCCCATAGGCTAGACATATAGCGGCCTATTCTTCATCAGTAAACATCTTGTTATTGCTGTGTGCTGCTGCCGACGTACAACTAACACTGCCGGAAAAACAGACCCGACAAAGGACAGTGTAGTACTGTATGCAAGCTTGAGTACTAAGAATAGCCGGCCGGAGTGGCCGAGCGGTTGTAGGCGCTACAGTCTGGAACCACGCGACCGCTACGGTAGCAGGTTCGACTCCTGCCTCGGGCATGGATGTGTGTGATGTCCTTAGGTTAGTTAGGTTTAAGTAGTTCTAAGTTCTAGGGGACTGATGACGTCAGCAGTTAAGTTCCATAGTGCTCAGAGCCATTTGAACCACTAAAAATAAAGCAGGCCTCACTGTTGTCAACAGCAATTGCCGTGAGTGAATGGACCAAATTGGTTTCCAGACAAGGGAAAGAAAGCGCATCCCGTCAACAACGCAACTGTTGTGCAGATATTTTCAATGCAATAGCGACAAAAGGGGGTAAGAAACCAAACGAAATTAAGTTACTCTGTAACGAACAATCATAGGCCACGCGTCCTTTATATAAAAATACTTCGAAAATATTCCTGAAGGGTCTCCGAAATCTTGTCAGTGGAGTTCTGGTTCATCCTACACATCGATCACAGCTGCTCAACCAGAAAGTTTTTAATGAAGTAAGCGCAGTGCGAATGCTACTCTGAAATGAGGAGGTTGACACGAGAGAGAGAGAGAGAGAGAGAGAGAGAGAGAGAGAGAGAGAGAGAGAGAGGTATTCGTGACGGGCGACATCAAATCAGACAGAAAACTGAAAAAGCACATACCGCGAAAGCCTACATTGTACTAGATAAATCACCTCCGGGGTAGCCGAGCGGTCTGAGGCGCCTTGGAGCGGTCCGGACGGCTCCCCCGTCGGAGCTCCCCCGTCGGAGGGTCGAGCCCTCCCTCAGGTGTGTGTGTGTGTGTGTGTGTGTGTGTGTGTGTGTGTGTGTGTGTGTGTGTGTGTGTGTGTCCTTAGCGTAAGTAGTGTGTAAGCTTAGGGACCGATGACCTCAGAAGTTTGGTCCCATAAGACCTTACCACAAACTTGCAAAATTTGTACTAGATAATACCCTCAACAAAAACAGCATGTTGGAGCTGAAAACAAAGCCCTTGGGAAGCAGCAGAGCTATCGTAGATCATGCTTTTATGGCAGTAGAGGAGATACAAATGTCTTAACTATCGGCAGCATGGCTGTACAAGACCAGAGCTGGCAACCACAAGCCAGGAAAAGGTAATAGACTGTAGAAGTGGTGGAAGGGGGTGGTCTTCCATGAACAGTTACAAAGTACAGCTTGTCACAAGCAGTGCTGTTTTTCTGGGGGATGGGTACCCCTGAAGTAATTTTTTACGAAGTTGAGAACTTGGAAGGGTGCCAAAGATTTATTTCACGGACTTAAATATTTCGTGTTGGTAACTGCAATACGAACGACACCAGTGCAGTTTTTGGTGGGAAAATCGATTTCATTGATGTTTCAAGCATTTCGAAGCTGCGGCAACCGTTCTCGACAGCTGAATCGCTGGCAGCCAGTTCGACAAGCATGTAGTTAGTGCCTTCGCCCGCTAATAGTGGGCGATGGTAGTGTTAAACGGATATGCCTACGCTCAAATCGCATGCTTCATTTGAGGTGATGTAAACTGAAGTGTTCGATACCACTTTCTCTTGTGTTTTTCTCGGTATCGCCTGCTTCATTTGAACTGTAAAGTCAACTGAAGAGTCCGATACCATTTTTTTCGTAGTTCGACACGTTGATGACGTCATGGCTAAAAGCAGACTAGTGGTATCCCATGCTTCAGTTATAACTAATTTTCGCTGCATATTATCCCCTGTCGGAGTACCCTCAAACTTTTTTTTTTAGAAAAAATGCACTGGTCACAAGAATCATTATTGTTACTCCTTGCCCCTTTGACTGGTCGTCTGGCCCTAGCTGAAATGGTTAGAGATCTGCTGCGACACACCAAGCCCGTCCGGCCAACGTGGATAGGGAATTAAAAAAGCTCCTCCTATAGCAGTCGCCTGACAAAAGCTATAGATTAAACATTACCATGGGGCATTGTTTGCCATATTTCGAAGAAAAAAGGCTACCAGCTTTGGCTGTGCACAAACCGCAAGGAACTGTGGATTAGCACATTAATTGCTGACGCGATCGTGACAACGATAAGGTGCTATTTCGGTCTGGCAACTACGTGGAAACGACACTAGGAATTAAAATCGCGACGCCGCCGTGAGAAGTGGCTGCGAGGTGAAAGCCTGCTCTATGGGGCGACGCCTCATTGGCGACAGACGGGCGAGGGCGCCGGCAGATAGCGTGCACGCCTGCGGTTACGCAAGGCGAAGTGACGCGGCCTCCCACCCCACCAGAGATAGCAGACAACTCGCACGCCACGACCAACGTGACAATTGTCGCGGGTATCCTCTTATCTGCCGCCGCTGAGCGCGAGTCCGTGAAGGCCGGCGGTGCGTCAGAGCCGCAACGACTCCTCCTAGCGTTGCACAGGCTGCTGTAGATATGCCGACGGAAATGGTGAACGTTGCGTAATGAGGTACCACTCTGAGATCCTTCAAACTTCGTGGAGATGCGCATCACATAACGTGTAGAAAATTCTTAAACTTTCTTTCTATTCTGAACTGATGCTGAACATATGAGGCATGACTCCCACCCCAATTCCACGGCTTGTGCCATTCTTTGTGAAGAACGCAGTCACAAATGCCACAAGCCTTGATGGTCACATAGTTCAACAACTTCCAACATCGATAACTCTTTCCTTCGTAGTCATAGACGCGAAGAGAACCAAACTACGAAGGACGTTCAATACGTGATGCAATTCTCTACCAGTTACGGTTGAAAAAATGCGAACTCTGTCCTGCAACATTGTGGAACTTTTCGAGCTTCAGCCCCTATAGTTGCATGAAATTCCGTTACACGGCGGCGCTGTACGTTGCCTTCAAAATGGCGTGTAAAGGAGGTGCGTTCCAAGTAGAGAGGTGTCATTGAGTTCCTTTTGCCTAAAAAATCAGAGCATCGCAGATATTCATGGGCGCTTGCAGAATGTCTACGGAGACCTGGCAGTGACCAAAAGAACGGCGAGTAGATGGGGAGAGACGCCTGTCATCATCGCACAAGGTCGCGCAAACATGTCAGACCTGCTGCGTGTCGGCCGGGACGGCCACACACAGCTGTGACTACTGCAGTGTTGGAACGTGCGGACACCCTCATTCGAGGTGATGGAAGGATCACAAAACACCTCGCTGCTCAACAGATCTTTGTAGTGCTGCCACACTCGTCCAACAGTTGGAGTAATCAAAGGTGAATGCTCCCTGGACCCCTCGCTGCCTAACAGAAGATCATAAAGAGCAACGAAGGACCATCTTTGTGGGATCGCTTGCGCGTTAAGAGGCTGATCATGACAATTTTTTGTCGAACATAGTCACAGGCGATGAAACATGGATCATCACCTCGAACCAGAAACGAAACGCCAATCCGTGGAGTGGTATCACATGACTTCTCCTCCAAAGAAAAAAGTTCAAAGCCGCGCCCTCAGCCGGTAGTCATGGCGACGGTCTTCTGGGACTCTGAAGGGACTATTGTGTTCTATGTCCTCCATCGGAAGGAAGCTGAAGAAACGACTTCAGCGTGTTCGTCACCTCAAAAATGCAACTAGCCTCTCACGGCCTTACACAAAGCACACCCAAGAGAATCTCCCAAAATTTCATTGGACTGTTCTTGCACATCCGCCTTACAGCCAGGATCTCGCACCTTCCAACTTTCATCCGTTTGGCCCAATGGAGAATGCACACCGCAGGAAGTAGTACGTGGATGACGGGGAAGTTACTGATGCAGCAAAACGTTGGCTCCGACGTATACCAGCAGAGTGGTAACATGCAGGCCCTCCCAGTAAGGTGGCGTAAAGCCGTCGCCATGAACGGAGATTATGTTGAAGTACGGGATTTTGTAACCAAAAAGAGTCTAGAATGATAAGGTGTATTGGAATCCTGAACAAAAGCAACCTGCTTTCAGAAAAAAAATTGCATTACCCATTGAATACCGCTGGTACCTCCGAATGTCGTCTGCAGGAATTTCTTGACATGCCGAACCACATGCTGTGTCATTCATGAAGACTGGAGGATGGTGTGGAAGTACGCGTATGTTTTCCCAGCTCATCCGGGAGGTTCTCTTTGATAAGTTAGGGGAACAGGCAGTCCACTCAAGGCTTCATACATTGCGCAAGGCGTTGCTTGTGTGAACTGCTGTGTGGGGATTTCCTATTAATCTGATGTAATTTGCTATTTAAAACCCTGGTTTGCCATTCTTGCTACAGACTGGCCAACAGCAGCTTCTTTTAAACAATTAAGAAATCGGTCCTGTTGTCAAATCCAATACCTCCCCATACCATGATTCCGGAATTGGGAAAGTACGTGTCTCGAAAAACGCTGCCTTCTATGGTTTTTCACCAGGTCGTCTACGGACCTGCCGACAACGACCTGCCTCTAAGAGTGCATGGGAGTTTCACCGCTACACACCATAAAAATCACTCAAAGGCCCAGTTCAGTCGGTGCTCTATGCCATTCAAGTCTGTGGTACGGTGTCAGCGGTAAACCTAGGACGGCTACGACAGATCTCAACCCAGCTACAATAGTCTGTTCCCGACGGTTCTTGATGACGCTCTGGGTGTAATCTCTTCGGACATGTCCCAAAGAACAGACACCACATATACAATAAGGTGATGACGGCCAATGATTCCTTCAGTGCAGATGAACACAAAGCTCGAACTCTTACGGGAAGCGGCGAGATGCCACGAGTAATGAGCCTAATAAACAGGGGCACTAAATAATTAGTGTGTGATACAAGTTGAGAGTTTGGGTCTGACGGTAGGCGTGCTAGGGTAGGCCGTGCGGTTGTAGTGACCACTCTACCCGAACGGCGTAGTGATCAGCACATTTCCCTGGTAAGCACGAGACTCGAGTTCGAATCCTAGCCCGGCCAACTTTTCATCTTCCCCTTTGATATAAATCAATACCTGTTGGCAGATAATGTCTTTAATGTCTTTGTGTCTTGTTACAAAATTGAGAGCTAATATCTCAGTACAGAGTTTTGTATGTATCATACAGATGTCACCTGTATTCACGAGACAGACATCCGTAGCCCTGTGATTAAAGTCCGCTATATAGACGTCTTACTAAGAATGAGTGGAACACACGGTCAGCGTAACCATACTAAATCAGGCCAGCGTGAAGGTGACTTTTCATACAAAATCTAGTTAGGAAATTACTTCTACATGAGAAACACGACAGTGTGTCCTAGGAGGAATGATCGATATTCAAGGATATGGCAGGGACTATCATTCGAAGTAAAAAGACTGTAGTAAACAGGGGCTCTAAATTCCTACTTTAAGAGCCATGGGCAGATCTTTATCTTCGATGCTGTGAAATAAACCTCTTCTGCTGCAAACTCTACGCTCTCCATATTATAGGAGGAGATATTATGGAGCGGAACAAGAAAAACGTCCAATAAACATGGGCTCCTAAGTTCATACCTTAAGAGGTATGAGCTCTTATTCATCTTTCGTTAATGTGAAACACATCTCTTCTACAGAAAAACTGCTTATAGCCTTAACGTATTGATTTTAGAGCTCTTGTTCACTAGACGTTTTTGCGTCGAATGACGGTTCCTGTCGTATCTCTGAATACTGACCATTCCTCTTGGGACACCTTGTATAAAATTCTAAAATACGTGTACTCGCAGAACAAAATGGACAAATTACCCTCCTAAGCGACGTATGTGACTATCTTTAACAGTTTTAACTATAGCTCGACACAAGCCGCATCTCACCGCAAAAATATAGTTATTCCAGTTTAACGATGGCGGTTATCCATCACGTGTGAAGCCCGTAAAAATCTTAAAAATGTGAAAAAAAAACTGAGATAGGATTCGAGATAGCTTTTTGCAGCTGTGATATCACAGTTGACACAGCGAGAAAAAACACACGGTGTGTTACGTAGTTCAGACATATGGGAATATCTCAGGTGGCAGTCGAATTGAGATTGGCGTTGGCGGCTACGAACGTATCGGATTCGTTTCCCGCAGACACTCGGCTCTTCTACGGGGGGAAAGACGCAAAACAGGTTCGACGTAGCCCTAAGAGATCAAATGAGAAACTGATTGCGTAAATGGACAACAACGTTGACACTCAGGGTGCAGAAGTTAACGCCAAATCAGTTTGTCACCAGAGTGACAGTAGTCGTCATCATCATCATCGAAATAAAGTTTGTGGAACTGAAGACAAGGTGTTTCTCGCAACGGCGGCAAATATAACGTCAGGCGTCATTATTCGTGTGAAAAGGTTTTCAGATACCGCTACCAGTCACAAAATCAGTTGACAAGTAAAGTATTTATATAGCAACATGTCTCGAGTTCATACCTGATCATCAGGCTATATTTGCATTACAGAAACATTTAACACATTTTTATACAGACATCAAAGCTTTTTTATATGACTGCTGTGATCATCTTTGTTCTTGCGGCGTAGCAGTTTTCTAGTGATGTGTTGAGGTATCGCTGTTTCCATTGCTCTTTTGGACTACTTCACCATTGTTCACAGACTTCACAACGGCGTCCTTAAAGACAACGTTGTGAAGCCCTCTAAACAATGGTGAAGAAGTCCAAAAGAGCAATGGAAACAGCGATACCTCAACACATCACTAGAAAACTGCTACGCCGCAAGAACAAAGATGATCACAGTAGTCATATAAAAAAACTTAATACCTGTATAATCACGTGTTAAATGTTGTTGTAATGCTAGTATGCCTGATGATCAGATACATCCCGAAACATATTGCTAAATAAATAATTTAGTTGCCAACAAGTTTTGTGACTGGTAGCGGTACTCGAAGTCCTTTTCCCCTTTTTTGAAACAGTCGCGGTGGGTTAATAGTCAATATGGTTTCAAATTATTATTCGAGTAGATTAAGTCAGTTTGGGTGGAATACCCCAGTCGCGTTACATTTCGACTTTACGTGGCTTTCAGCACATGCGTTCCAAAAGCTCATCTCGAACATTTGAAGTGTGTCGTGTTTCTATCTGTTTAGCATGGCCAAGTCAACGTGTGCTCTTAAACATATGAAGAAAACATCAAGATATTACCCATTCTCACCTATGATAGTGTCTTAACGACAGTACATCGTAGCTTACGAAGATATGGTGGTGCACAGTGGTAAGAACAGTCAAGAACAAAGTTCACTGATTTGTCGCGTCCAGTCTGTATGGTATGTAAATTCACACATTGTTATGTAAATGTGTTTCATAGTTTTATCAAATGTCCTAATTTCAGCACATTAGGCCGCGTCGCACGAATACTCATTTTGAGGCTGCTGTCTCTGTTGTCTGTCCGCAGACGTTTAATCTGGAGCTTTCACCACCTCCGCATCACATACGGACGCTGTCTGCTAGGACCAGTTTTGTTACGAAACAGAAGCGCTAAACTGTCTTATGTAAGACGTCGCGTTTCTGTGCTACCGTTCAGAATGAACATTAGATAGCGGTAGGCGATAAATTGTTGGCCCCGAAGAGTAAGCGGAGTTTAAAAGGTGGCGGTGAGTCTTCTCGGTATGTGCCGTTGCCAGACTTGGAAGGAGGCTGTTTATACACGAACAAGGGAGTGGGCGCGTGCGTTCCTGGGAGACGTTTTTGCGTAAGCTGTGCTGGACGGTGGCGCGTGAGTTCCGTATGCGTATCTGAGCCAGCTCCGTCACATAAGATAGCACTGTCTTCCGCAAACTCCTTAACCGCAAATTCTCCATTTGTGGCCGTATTGCTCTTAGCCGCTTTACAATAAAGGTTTTCACGTACAACTCTCTCGCGGATTGTAAAATTGTTGCTCTTTGGTTTATTTATTCTCTTTGTAACAACACATTTACGAAAAGAGTTACGTGAAATACTTTTAGCAATGCTGTGCTTTGCTTTTCTTTATCATCATTACCTTTTGGCGGAATAAAATGTATATATGGAAGTCTTATTGTTCTGTATCTGGCCTACAATTTAAGGAACGATTTTTCGTAACTGCAACTCATGCTAAGAATCAATATATCTTCCCTACTTCATAGTGATTAAAAGTTGAAATTACTTTGTTATGAACACTGATGTTACAGTTCGTGTGATCGTTCAAAAACACAAGTTCGCAGTGGATTTTATTTCTCGTTAAAATGCTATTTCCTACCACGACTAGCCCAAGAACATGAGACTCTCGTCAAAAAATACGTTGTCACTATAAAGTTTGCCAGATCAGAACGGAGCACAGCAAGATTCCTATCCGATTCTGAAGGTACATTAAATTATTTGCACTGTAAATTATATCCTATCAGCAGCCCGCGTCAATCTGCAACACATCATAAAATCTGCTGATCTTCACTGCCAGTCTGGGAGCTAAAAGAAATAATATTATTTTACTATTATTTTACCGCTTCCTTGCGGTATGCTCGACTATATTGTAAGTCGTTTAAATACGCCGCGGCAGCGGCTCTTCGTTCTCCACGCAGCTCAGCACCACAGATAATATTTATATAACTGAAAAAATGTCTCAACAGGATGGGATAATATGCAAGCAAGCTTAACAATAAATAATACAAGTTTTCATTTAAACAACTCTATTAAAACCTTTAAATATCTCAGTGATTACAGACCTTTGTGAATTCACACGTAATGGCGTACATTGCTTAGTCTCGACAAAAGAATGCTACATTGGCGTTCTCTACGACAACAACAGGAGATCTTACTCGCACAACTTCCAAATTAAGACGACAAAGACATTCATATTCAACACGTATTATATACTAGTTCCTTTTTTAATCTCTGTTTAACATTTATCTTCTGTGTTGGTTTTATTACTCGCCGACGCAGACGTTTTCAGAAATAAATAAAAAAAAATACATAATTTTATACAATGACACAATATGATACATCTAATTCTCTAATTATTACATAATATATTGTTTTTGTTTCTCTAGACGTTACAAGGTATTTAAAGTCTGTCTCCGCAAGCCATAAAATGCTTTTATATTCTGCCGTACGCTTTTAGATGTAGCGGTTCAAAACAGCAGAGTGGTGTGGAATGAACATATTCACAGTTCTGGTTTGCTTCTAGATCTCAACACGGTTTGTACCAAAAGACATTGAAATGTGATTTCTACTTTTTTTCTGACATCTGTGCACCTCTGGAAGTGAAGTTTGCATGCATATATTTCAGGAACTCCCGCATTTTGCTCTATCGTGTTTAGCCTAATTACATTTTGGTTCACAACGCAACACATGTCTTCATGTAAAACAAACAAAACACTGCACAATCAGTGTTTATTTACGTTCTCCAGGCTAACTACATGTGCCTATGTAGTGTTGCCAGTTTATATGCTAGTGCCGGTTTTCACTTCACCCTAATTTATTCTTTTGATTTGGGGCTTAACATATGTGTGATATGTCGTTTTAATTATGTTCATGTGCATTATTTAAATATACAAGATGAAGTAGTAGTGTGGTGTTTAACGATCCAAATATAGAGAGATTGCCGGGGGGGGGGGGGGGGGGGGGAGGGAGGGCGAAGATACGTACAAGCTAGTGAACAATGAATACCAAGTAGGGGACTCCTTCCCCTCAATTTCACCTCCACCCCCCTCGCTCTTTGTCCGTCTCCATACCAAACCACTCTCCCTTCCTCTAATTTGAGTTCATTGTTCAGTACCCCCTCCTATTCATATTTGCTCCCCCCCTCCTCCTCCCCCCATTCTCCATTTAGATAATTAACTCCTTCATTCCACTTACATATTTAAATAAAGACATGTCAAGATAAATTAAACGAGACAGTACACGTATGGGGAACTACGTAGCAACGAACGTTATTTAGACAAAGTTAAAACCACAAATAACTGATACGTTGGCAACACTATAAACACAAAACACACAGACATACATTCAGCGAGGAGAAAGTAAAAAAAATGTTAAATGGTGCAATATATCGTCATGTAACACGTCAACGAATGATTAATACTGCAAGCCAAAGTAGAAAATATGTGCAGACAACACTTGCTGATGTAACTGGGAACCAGACAAAAAGCTGTAAGTGAAAATCACACGTATTCGTCGTTCTAAACTGTTTATAAATCTAAAAGAAAACCAGAATTGTAAATATGTTTCATTCTAGACTACTGACAGTGTTAATGGAACATAACGCGTTTGTAAAATCAATTCACATTTTTAGTAGCTGCAAATGCGATTTAAAGTATCTTCATTCCTTCACTGCATCCAAATTTGCGCTTCTCTTTCATGTTCCACGTTCTTTAAAAGAGAGAATGCGTGTAAATCGTCTGATCAAATTGTGAAATTAGAGTACCTCGCTGTTTTTGGAGCCTCCTGTTCCGTGGAGAAAACACTGAAATTCGTTTCATGAAAGAAAAGCACGGAACTTGAAGTTCACTCAGATGATAACTGTGACCGGCAACTGGTTGAACTTGCCCACGAAGACTCCGCAGTATTCGGCTTCTTTAGAAATTGCAAATGTACGCTAAAATAGATTCCAGGTAAAATAAGGTACGAGGAGATAACAGGGTAAGGTATTTACTTGAAGTATACATAGGTCTTTAGTTTACTTCAGTAGTGTCATCACTCCATAGTTGTGGGCATTGTTTACAGCATGTGACGAGTGTAAGTGCAAGTATTTTTATATGTAGTATGTTCGTACGTACACACATCAGTGTAATGTTTATTTTCTCTGTGTCTAACAGCCTTCCCACAATCACGTCACAAACTTTGAGCTGGTGTTTTCTGCTCGGTCATACTGCACCACTAAGTGGACTACGCCTATCAATATAGACTCACCGTTTTGCGTCCACGAGTCAACACGTGACATGTGGCCCAGGGGTAAATGAGTATTAATGGCTTTTTCTTGCTGCATGTACACGGAGGTTCTAACTAACCTAATACAACAGCTATAATCATTAGTCTCAAAATTTTCTTGCGGTTAAGTGTACAGAGGCTACAATTACATGCATATGAATTTAATTTGTCTACAGTTGATGATAGGATCTTTTTTCCCAGTATTAAAACATCTTACATCTCTTTCAGTGCTTCATGTCTGTAAGAAATCAAATTGCATCATGCTTGATAATACTCTCCAGGTTCCCCTACAACTGACTGCAACATCTGTAAGGAAAGCAAATACCTACAGTTTACCTTTAGGATTATGCCTAATGGAAGACTGTAGGGTTCAAACCCACCTTTCCATTGATGTCCGTTCTCCTCTTTTTTTATTCTTATTTATTTCCAGTCTGTGCCATGTACTACTTCGCCAAGGTAATAACATCGACCCTCTGTAAAGTGTTCGTGAACTTTTACGAAACAGACATTGCCTAGTAATGAGATAATGAAAATCCTCACAACCGGGGGAAAGAAAAGTGGAGAGGAGCAGAGAGGAAAGTGGGTTGGCATATTGTAATCGTGTCCCACTGCACAGTATTCATTGTCAATCTCTGCTACATGATTAAGCAAATGGATGCGCTGTGGGTTCTACATATGTTCCGTGTATGTACGTGTTTAGCCTGAATCCGCGTCTAGAAAGGTCTCTAATGTATGTGACTTGAATCGGACTCTGCGACGTCGGACGTATATGGAAACTTCGTATAATGTCAGGCGAGAGTCATTTCTCAGCTGTTAAGGCTGTCCATTGTCTAAACCAGACGTTACGTCAGCGCCAGTTGCAGCGGTATTAACTTTAATCCACCTGTCTGATCTGTTATCACCGACTACTGTAATCGACTGCGGCTGTCTGCTGCGTGCAACCTTACAACACTCCAACGCTACATGCAGATTTTCGAAACTCGACAGGAAACCAATTCTCCACACGTTTTGCTCGTAGCGACCCATGCTAAACATAATCTCATAGTATGTGTCGGTGAACTGTTCCTGACTAAATGATCAATGAATAGTGAGACAACTCGGCGAATACGAACAATTTCTGGTAAGAACTGTTCGCGCTGAGTACGTACTATCCATGTCTGTAACCACATTTGGATTGTCAGTAACTGCTGTCATCCACAATTTCTTGACACCTGGCTTAGATTCCCGTATCAGGATATCAGGTTATTACAAAAGCTTTTAGCATGCATAAACGATGGTTTCTAACAGCGGTATTGTTATCGGAACGTACGCTTTGAAACGAAGACATTACAGGCTAGAATCTGTGAATCGATCATGTGCTTTAGTATTCTTTTTACATCTGTGTAGCGGCAGTCACCTTCAGGCATTTTGCGTAATTCACCAAGTACATGCTATCCACCGCACAGATCGTCACGTTTGTCGTCGTCCATTTAACACGTAGGCTGTTGACACAGTACAACAACAGCAAAATGCATGTTGAATGTTTGGAATACTGAGAGTACTGCATACTGTGATCCTGATCAAGTCTTCCGAGGTAAAGTCAGTGACACACACACACACACACACACACACACACACACACACACACACACACACACACACACAGAGAGAGAGAGAGAGAGAGAGAGAGAGAGAGAGAGAGAGAGAGAGAGAGAGAGAGAGAGAGAGGGGGGGGGGGAGTGGAGACAATGTGCACATAGTAACAGTTTTCTTTCATTCCCACAAATTCGTATCACATCATTTTTCTTCTTCTTCGGTATCTACGGACGTTTCTAACGCTGCAGCTTTATTCCTTGGAAATATTTAGAATTACAATCAGCTGAAAACACGAGTACCTACAAACTGTGGAGAGGGTTTCGGAATAACTATCCTCAAAATCCAGCGTTTCCAAAAATCAATGGCGACTGTTGGCACTGTAGTAGTTCATTATTCGTGGTTAGGGTATTGTTTCTTTGTTCGTTTGTCTTTCTACACTCTCCTAAATGACTAAAGTTTATTTAAGTTTAATGACAAACTTCTGAACGTGTTCCCTGTGGTGGTGTTCCACACATCTAAATGATACTTAGTTTTTTTCATTTTTGCTGGATCATACTCAGCTTACCATAGAAAAGTTTCCACCAGCTTACTTACTTTTGACAGAACTTCGACTAAGTGTACTCGGAACAAGGAAACCTACATCATGAGATCACGATTTAAAGACGACCTCAATATAATAGCTGCCGCTACCGTTCCGCGCTCTTCATTAAGTGCAGTTGAGGTTCACATGCCGTAATACAATGGGGGTTCATCCTAAACTAGGAAAGGGAAGCAGCTCAGAGTATTTCTCACTAAAACATTTTTTTCCTGCAAAGAAAATTAGTGCTTTATCGCTATGTACATCCATCACGCCGCAACTTCATTTCAGGAAAATTCTGGACGAATAAAATTAACTCGTTTGCTTGCTTGAAAATACTTCACGCGACGGATGTGCAGATTTACGCACCCATCTGCCTGGGGAGGTATTTCACCTGTTCAAAATCTACGCTTATTGAGAACGTTCTTCGCCGTCGATGTTCCCTAGCATGAAATTAACGATGTCGAGAGAGGTTCGTATTTGTATATGCAATTCCCATTATATAAATTAGGACTCATTTCAGAAAACCAAACTGTAAATTACTGCGGGCCACTGATGTCATTTGCTTTAAAATGCGTGGCTGTTCACCTATATGTGCTCTTCGGATTGATTAACTCTTTCGGATGTTATCGGTTTCCTCTATCTCAAGGCATCGTATCTTTCAGCAATTCGTGCGTAGTCTTAGCTGCACTATACGTTTATCACAGGGTAACACCCATTTCACAAGACTTTCTGCAAACGTGATGTCATTCTGACGTCACGCTGTATCGACAATCGCAACCACTGCTGTCCACTTTAGTTTGCGTTCGTTACGGGCTTCTCGCAAGACTTCATGCACGCGTATCAGAGATTTAAAAAAAGACATCGTTCGTGGTACGATTTGTAATTATTGTTGTAATTAAACGTCACGTAATGATTTGTCGACGGTTAACGCTTTCTCCCGGCGTTGTGGCCGAGCGGTTCTAGGCGCTTCAGTCCGGAACCACGCGACTGCTACGGTCGCAGGTTCGAATCCTGCTTCGGGCATGGATGTGTGTGTAATGTCCTTAGATTAGTTAGGTTGAAGTAGTTCTAAGTTCTAAGGGACTGATGACCTCCGATGTTAAGTCTCACAGTGCTCAGAGCCATTTGAATCATTTTTGAGCCAATGATTTCTCATAATAGTGCTCTCACAGGAATGAGTTGTTATCTTAAATAATTTACAAATTAAGCGTGTAACACGCTTGTATTTTAACTTGAAAAATTATCACAAACTTGTCGCCATTATGATTAAATGTCAGTTAATAACACACCAATGATATAAGCCCTCGAGAGATCCTCTGATAACCAAAATATGCTTTCACATGATGATGTGCTAGCGTAGATAATATTGTGGTTTCTAGTGCCAAAGGATGTAGGTTCGCATCTTGCTACAAGTAATTTTTTTACCTTAGCGTTGTCCACAAATTACGGGAATTTCTTATGAATGTAAGAAAAGCATGTTCTGCAATATTTATCTCTGATTAGAGAAGTAAGGATGAAATAAATATTTGGCGATTTCCGAGAGTGTGGTTGAGCAGGAACCTAAGTGACAGCTTAAATTGCTGCCAGTGAAACGAAGAGAACATTCGTATTCTTCCTTGTCACAAAGTCGATAGCAGTTCCTGTGGTTGCCGATATTGCTCGTGACATCAAAATGATGCCGCGTTTGCAGAAAGTGTTGCGAAATGAGTGTTGTTCTTTGGATAAATGATCCATGGAACATGCAAAAAATTAATACAGAAACCAAACTAGCCTACTAACTCTGACCCTCGATTAAAGAGAGAAATTCTGGAATCTACAAGCGCACAAGGCATTTTCGTATACAGACATCATAATACTCCAACATTCGGGTGAAACGCTACAAAACAGACTAGTACTGACTTTTATAGCCACCTTCGACGCTACAAAATTATTCGACCGTAAAATTATAATTTGCTTTGCTTTTTCCGATGTCTAATGTGTACTTTACAGACAACTATCACGCAAGCACTCGTAGGCTTAAAATGACACCCTATAATTTGGATTCTTAGCTACTACTCATAATGAAGTATAACGAATATATTTGTAGATTGAATTTTCTCATGTTGAGAAATCAGAAGGAGCGATCTGGTTTACTTGGTAAAAAACTTTCAATAGCCGAAAACGTATAAAGACTTCTTTATTTTCGACAATCGCATTCGACAGACTTTGCTGTCACTTTCCGGTCTTCAGAAAATTATGTTGCAGAACATGATCATTTTAAGTTGGAGCCTCATGCTAAATTGTCCTAGTAGTGGATGAAATACAGCACACTGAACAAAGGTTTGTCAGAAATAAAACACATATAATCAAGAGCACGTTGTGCACGTGGCCATGACCGTACATTTAGAGCTCAGAGATGATTGTCAAGTCTTAAAATCACAACGTACAGCTTGACATGTTCTTTTTAATTGGTGATCCATCTAAAACAGCGCCGTCTTAAGTGGATCATCAATGAATGGAACATGTCAAGCTAATGGAAACATGTATGCAAAGGTGAATTTTACTGTGTATTGTGATTTTTAATACTTGACAATCGTCTGTGAGCGCTACATATAACACGTTTTGTAACACAAATTTTTGAAGACCTGAAAATGACAGCAACGTCTGTCGAAACCGGTTGTCGAAAATAGAGAAGTACTGTATTTAGGTGATCTTGGCTATAGAAAGTTTTTTTTATCATTGTAGTCATTAAAATATGGTTCACGTGTCCTAATAATTGTTTGTCCTCTACGGTCCTCTGTTAGTCTTTCTCGACACTCTAAACATCGTGCACCACGAAAAAATACCAAGAATGTAGCTTTAAATACAGTGACAGGTGAAAAGTAAATTATTAATATGAATGGGATTGATTTGAACTCGGCACAACGTCGTTACCGAGTCAATGGCGAGGCTCGCTTGCCAAGAATAATAAGCTAGTTAATATGCCGTAAGATCGTTGACTGCAGATGAATGAGGAAGCAGCCCGTGGTCAATATTTCTCGGAGAGCAGAAGCCTCGCCGAGGTTGTGAACGTGTTTGCGTTAAGCAACAGCCAGGCGGCCCTTGTGTTCCCCGCGGCAGGCTGCCCTGTGCCAAAGCCTTTCAGTTGCAGACCATTCGTGCGTAACCTGTGCGCTGCTCGGTCGTGATTTGTTAGCTTCATAGAACAATAACTCAATAACGGCGGACAAGATCCGTTCTTAGCAACGTAGCAGTACACTAAGTAGACTTGGTACGATGTGCAAATACAAAACGGAACTCACGAAGTTGCAGCTAGAATCACGTACTGTCATTGTGATAAAATTTGACCGTTATTTTTTACCAGTGAAACACTCCACCCTGATTTTGTTTTTTAAACTTGCTACCTTTAGATAAAGTAAAGACATGAAATAAAGTTTCTAAGTGCGATAATAAGGAATGTTGAAGTTTTGTGTGGAATGGGACCTAAATGTCGATCCCAATAACATTTAAAACGCCGAAATGCCACGAATGAAAATGTAGTACCAAATGCAGTCAACAGATGGCATTCGGTTTAACAGCCACAGCTATTAACATATGTAAGGCTCTATGTTCCGCGCGATTACTCCTCACTGTTAGATAAAATGGCAGAGGCAGCAGATATTTGTAAATGTCTGAGTGGAAAGAATGTGAATTAAAGGATAAGATACTGTGAAAAATGGAGCGAATGATTACACGAGCCGGCCGCGGTGGCCGTGCGGTTCTAGGCACTGCAGTCCGGAACCACGGGACTGCTACGGTCGCAGGTTCGAATCCTGCCTCGGGCATGGATGTGTGTGATGTCCTTCGGTTAGTTGGGTTTAAGTAGTTCTAAGTTCTAGGGGACTGATGACCTACGATGTTAAGTCCCATAGTGCTCAGAGCCATTTGAACCATTTTTTTTTATTACACGAGCTCAAGTAGTAAATGTGTTCCTACTAAAGCTCATTCAGCGCCGGACGTAAATCTCATTACTGATCGCTAACCTACACCTTAACTCGAGAGTGTTTATTCCTGAGCTGCCAAATGTATTGTTCCAGAAGATATAAAGGACTCAACAATCAAGACAAATAAAACCATTTATCGTCAATAACATGAATGCCTCTGACTACTTAACGTTTCAAGACAGCAGCAGATTGTAATATTAACACAGCAAATCTAAACGTGTCCAAGTATTGTGGCTACGTTTACACAAACGTAAGCTTCGTGTAGTTAATACCAGGAGGAAGTTTAGTGAAACTGAGATTTCGGAAGGTATCCCAGTGTCGGAAAAATGTATAAAAGTAATAACCATCAATAAAATGCAAGTGCTTGCCTTTGATATTACAACCCACCTCTGTGAAGAAGAGAAGAAGAATTTGTTGGAAATGGTGCGATACCTGACAAATAATGAGGACATACGATTTTACAAAAATAGAACGAATTTTTACCATCCTTTTGCTGAGTCTTGAACTATGGCTTTTACAGCTTTTTCTTGCATTTCCAATTTCAGTAGGTTTTTCATAGTATTACAATGCACTGTTAGTAATTCGCTTTGGAAACTAGATCTATACTATGCTTAAATTTCAAATAAAACCCATTAATAGTGCAATTATGCGTTAAATGTCTAGTATGCTTAACTCATTTCCCTCAAATTCATGGATCGACACTTAGAGATGTTTTTATTTAAAGTCTTCAGCTGTTTTTACAGCTTACCAACTTCAAAATCAAGGCCAGTCATATCCTAAAACTTCTAAAGTTTTAGAATAAATTGGTTTGTTTCTCATTAATGTCCAGATGCAGACTGTCGCCATCAAAGTTTGTAAAATCTTTTTATATCTACTGTAGCTCGATTTAGAGTATGAGGTGGTAGTCGATTGTTCCATATTTTCATGGAACAAGTTTTACTGATTTATTTATTGATTTATTTAAATAAGCAAGATTAGTGTCATCAGAACCTGTCTTACATCAAACCAGGCATTCTATATATTCTGCATTACATTCCTTACGATACCGGTAAGCATCTTACACATATAATACACAATACTATAAAACATTTACCAATTACTATGACGCAGAAACAAAGAGAAAACGCAGATTACATTCGTTCCCGGGGAGTACAGCAATGTAATTTCAAATAGCTACAGGAAGGTAAATTTAAACTCAGAGGGCTAGCAGCAACAGACATGAGAGAAGGGTCGAAGGAAACGCCAGCATTTTTCTACATGGCTGCAGAAAACTTACTAAAACCATTATCTACGACAAGCTGTTAAAGTGCGTTGGAATGTCGGCGTATTGCGCCATCTATTGTTGCCAACAGTTCCTATTTTCCATGTGCCAAGACAACAAAAATCTGGCATATTTCTTTCTAACTCACTATAAGGCACCCATCACAAGGTAAAATAGGCATGTAACTATAATGCTTAATATGAAAAATGAAGACTTCTCTACTGTTGTTAAACAGTTATTTCAACAAAATTTGTGACAAACTGTACTTTCTTCAACATAGGAAAAAGATGATTTTCAGCAGCTGATTTGTTTTCGACTTCAGTATAGAAACTTCCGTAATATAATTGTACAAATATTTTCAGAGTTTAAGTGCGAGTGCAACACAACTGGAAATGGAAGGAAGTAAACTCAGTGAGTCTAGTGATAAGAATTTATCAGTTCCGGTAATCAAATTTTTAAAGCAATATTTGGAAGATATAAATCAGTTTTGCCAGTATTTCTGCAACTTTCCTTGAAATTCTGTCGCTGTAATCATATGTCGTTTTCTAGGTCGCCACTTCTGGGGCAGATGTCAGACATCATATCTTTACATTCGAAATATCGTCGAAGGTCCCATTATTTTCAGTTTGTAAAATAAGATCTATAGTCAAAGCATACCGACTTCAGTGGCTCCTGAAAACTAAATCTGTTAGAACACATACTCATCTGGGAATACATAGGCAGAAAAACACTCTGTTGTACGATTACACAATTGTAGAGCAATCAGTGAGGGCAACTACTTTCATAAAATACATGGAGTACGCATTGAACTGGAATGACCACACAAAATTAATAGTGAGTAGGGCGGATGCCAGACTGAGGTTCATTGGAAAACTCCCCAGTAAATGTAGCCCATCAGCAAAGGAAGCAGCTTACAAAACGTTCGTTCGAGCAACACTGGATTATTGCTGGTTAGTATGGGTTCCGTACCACATAGGATCGATAGAGAAGATCCAAAGAAGAGCGGCACCTTTCGTCACAGGTTAATCTCGTAAGCACGAAAGCCTCAGAACTCCAATGGCAGACGCTGCAAGAGAGGCGTTCTGCATCACGGCGTGGTTTACTGTTAAAATTCGGAGAGTGTACGTTCATAGAAGAGTCAACAAATACGTGTTACCTGCTACTTGTATCTCGCGAAAAGACTATGGAGATAAAATTAGAGAGGTTCGAACCCACACGGAGACTGACCGAAAATCTTTCTTCTCGCGAACTATTCGTGGCAGGAACAGGAAAGGCGGGCTTGACTGTGGTACCAAAATACTCTCCGCCACACACTGCAGGATGGCTTGCGGTGTATAGACGAAGATTCAGTTTAAGAAATGTAGTACAGCAATAAAGGGGCGCGGTGTAAAAAAAGAAGACTCCATTCGCAAAAGAGTATCGCGTCAGTAATAACTAAACATGCCAAAACTATGCAGAGAGTTAATATTTTTTATAAAGCAACGTATCGATCATTAATAACAAAGGAAAGCGTAATACGTATCGTAAAATGTAAAGATAAAACCACGAAGCTCTATTACGCCCACAAAAAATATGTGTACCGAAAACTAAAAATAATGTTTGATACTTTAGGCCCCATCTTCTTAGCGATCATCAATGTCAAAGGATTTTACAGTTCGGTGTAGCTTGGAAATTTTACTGAGAAAAGGTTGACATATTTCTTAAAATCGATATAGTGCTAACGAAGATGGTCTTACGTATTTTCCTCATTTCGGACGCAACTCAACTTGAAAATCTGATTTTTTTTCAATCGAATTTTTTTTATATTAAGCAACATACCTAGCACAATATTTACTTCACTGAAATGAATATTGAACGGCACTCCAGTCGTGCTTTGTCTAGTTCAAATTTGGAAAATTTACCAATAATAGCGCTACTACGTAGCAGTCGCCAGTAACGGAACGGGCCCGGTTTGTAGAGTAGTAGCTTAACTTCCGAACTGTTTTTAAACCTACGTGTGTAACGTGTGATACTTCTTTTTATTGTGGTTTCAAAACCGACAGCGATGCGACCGCTTTCCCGCCTGTGTCGCAACGGGCTCGGTGTGTTGACATGACGGTGATAGAGTGGACGTTAGCGTGATCGCAATATTAGCAGAGTTGGCAGTTGTCTGCTGAAAGAAAGTTGTCGTGCAGCCGACGGGACTGTCAAGAGAGTAGTTTCTGACGAGGCGTGTGCCTTCTCCCAGACACGGTCTAAAAGGCAGCACCTTCAACGAGGTACCCTTATCTGGAATGACTTAGACGAAGTGCGGAATACGAAGTTCCTCAACTGTCTGAGTGTTATAAGGCTTGCTTGATGCGAAGCGACGGTTCTTGTTCTGGAACGCTTTTAATGTTACCTAGCGTTCTTTAGTGCTTACAAAGAGCCAAGTCGAAACTTTGAATGCCTTAAATCACCGTCGGTTTATGTCTGGCAGTAAAAGAAGGGGCACGGAACAGTTCAAATCGGCTATTTCTCGGTTAACTGTTCTGTGTTTTTAAATGTGTTCACGGAAGAGGATGTTTTGTAGGTCATTCTACCCGGCCGCGAATCTGTTGGCTGTGTTAAGCTGGGACGCTATAAAGAAGGATTAAATACTAGTCGGGGAGTAAAATTCTTCCACAGTAGGCAGCCGAACAACGTTAACATCAGATTCTAAACAGCTCTGCTCTCCCTTTATTTTATTTTTGTTTCCTTGTTAAGTTCGTGTTTTCCCTCCCGACACACACACACACACACACACACACACACACACACACACAGAGAGAGAGAGAGAGAGAGAGAGAGAGAGAGAGAGAGAGAGAGAGAGAGAGAGAGAGTCTCCCCCAGTTTTACAGCTTTTCGACTATTACAGTGCTTCAGATACGCAGTCGTGGCAATTGGAGTGTACGGTGGATGATCAACCAGTATTACGTTCGCCAAAGAATGAATATCGCTTCTAATTTCTCCGACCGCGGTGGCCGTGCGTTTCTAGGCGCTTCAGTCGGGAACCGCGCGACTGCTACGGCCGCAGGTTCGAATCTTGCCTCGGGCATGGATGTGTGTGATGTCCTTAGGTTAGTTAGGTTTAAGTAGTTCTAAGTCTAGGGGACTGATGACCTCAGATGTTTAGTCCCATAGTACTGAGAGCCATTTTCTAATTTCGAAAACGTGACACACAAAAGAAGGGGAGCTGTGGTTCGTGAAGTTTCCTTTTGGCACAGCCAGAATTTGACACAATCTGAGGCCGTACAACAGTACTGTCGATCATTTGTTCAGCTTTTAGTGATTTTCGGCAGAGTCGTACAGAATTCTGCCAAAGGTTGTCGAAAAACCTGACATTTAGCAGTGGAGGCAACAATCACAACTGAGCGGTAAATGAGACATTCTTTACGTACGTTCTGCAGTTATCAGATGGATAGACGTGGAAGATACGGACATACTACGAAACACGAATAGCGCCGAGACTAGCACGTGATTAAATCGGCAAATATTTGCGTGGGCACACAACAGTACTGTGCGTGTCGAGGAAGTCATGGACTGCCAATTGTGCTTCATATTCGGATACGGATACATCCATTTATTGTTGTATCGGGAGACTGATAAACACTAAGTCCGCTATGTAATTACAAGATGGTTTTAGACATGAACCACAATTACTCGCGATGTGTTATCTGATAATATTTAATTTATAAAATATATAATTTTTATATTAAAAAATGTCGCAGATTATTGTGGGTTCTACGAGATATAAATAATTAGAATTATAATGATCTTAACCTAAGATATTACATCTGTGTTCGGGTCCCCAAATAATTTTTTTTGTTAATGCCATCATCTGATTATGATCCTGCAGTGTCTTCAAAGCGTACTTACAAGAAAATAAACACGCCAACACGATAAATCATGAGTATGGTCGTTTCTGATATAACTACCCTTTATCTGTACTGTGAAGCACAGGAGTGCAAAAGTCTAAATCACGTAATCAAGTCCCGTATATTTTCGAACTTTGCAAATACAATGCGGCACATATATGTGTACTACACTATGCGAAACAGTTAACGTCTCCCCAGAACTTCAGTTTATAAATGGTACAGTAATCTCTGGAAACGGAGCGCTGCCTATCAGCTATACATATCTTTGCTTTAACAATTGAAAACGCTTCGTCGTGAAATGTGAACTACTCGTACATCTTGGCAGAATGTAAGTACAATACAACATTTATTATTTCTGTCATATTATAAAATAAAAAATTATTACAAAATGCGATGCTGTAAAAATTTGTTACTTAAAGACAAGCTAGGGCCTTACGTAGATAGTACTTGATATCGAATTTGTACGTTTAGTGCTGTACTGAGTTCTCGGATGCTCTAAGTTATGACCCAGTAGATTATTCACTTTTTAATTGTGCCATTTCGATACTATTTCATTTCGAATGTATTTTTATTCCCTGGTGATACAGTAAACTATTCAGAGCAGCATTGTTGTGGCTGCAGTGAGTGAATCTACGTTGGGCAGAAGCACAGTCTACGGTGTATAAAAGGGAAGTTTTGCATTTACGCACGAAACAGTACGGTTCAGAGAGAGAGAGAGAGAGAGAGAGAGAGAGAGAGAATTTCAGAACCGTAAGAGAGGGTTAGAACATTAGTCCATAAGCAGGTCGTATAGCGCTAATTGTTTTGTTTGTGTTGTTCTTGACATTGGTTGGTTGACATGGGGGAGGGGACCAAACAGTGAGGTCATCGGTCGCATCGGATTACGGAAGGATTGGGAAGGAAGTCGGTCGCGTCCTTAAAGCAAACATCTCGCATTTGCCCGAAGCGATTTAGAGAAATCACGGAAAACCTAATTCAGGATGACCAGACGCGGGTTTGAACCGTCGTCCTCCGGAATGAGAGTCAGTGTGCTGCAGCAATGTGTCTGCTACTTTCATTTTTATTTTGTGTCACCATTAGCAGGTTCTTCCTCTACTATTTACGTATGTACTCGTAGTTGAAACAGACCGCAGGCGTTGCATAGCATACGATGCTAGGTAAAAGGTTAGTAATTTAAATGATTTCTGCAAGCCGTCTAAATATGAGCGAAAACCCAAAATTTTTGGCAGCTAAATAAAGAGCAGAAATGGCAGCCGCTCTATTTCTTCAGTTAACGTTAGCGGCTCGAGAGCTCGATGTTCAAACTAATTTATCGTTTCATGTTTTTGGCCGTATATTGGGAGATCAGATCTTCAGCTCATTTCCCTGTCCGTAGTCGTGGAACGGTATGGTTCCCTTCATGCTGCACGAGTGAAGTGTTAGGTAATCACTATTAATGCACTATGCCCCATGTACAGTTAGCTATAGCTGCAACGGCTTTTGCACACCACCTCGCTTACATTACATCGTTTAAAATTCCTATCGCCAACAGTTTTGACATTCAGGTCTCAAAAAAACTTTAATCGTGGTTTATTTTGTTCCCTACACTTAGCACTTGTTAACGATGTTGTCTAGATATTCTTAGAGTTAAATACTATAAGACTGTTTTAACTTCGTCGGTCTCTGTGGCAGTGCGTTTCTAGGCGCTTCAGTCCGGAACCGCGCTGCTGCTACGGTCGCAGGTTCGAATCCTGCCTCGGGCATGGATGTGTGTGATGTCCTTAGGTTAGTTAGGTTTAAGTAGTTCTAAGTCTAGGGGACTGATGACCTCATGTTTAGTCCCATAGTACTGAGAGCCATTGCTTTACCTTCTATTAAATGCAAGCATCTCCTCACTGTACGGAGCCAATCGACCCGCCAGCTGATTTCGACGGAGCGTTAGAGAATACTATACGCTATAGTGTATAGAGCATGTAATACAAGGCCTAGCATCTAACCTTGCGGCGTCCACCCACAGCAGTTTAATGGTGCTGTCGTGTAGGACGCACCTCACGGAGAACGCCTCCCCGTTACCGCTTCAGACGCACAGCTTATGAACTGTAAACTACAACTGTTCTCAACGCAAAACTTGGTTTCAGCACAGCAGTTCTTTACCAGACGATGCCCTGTTGTTGAGGACCATTCACGACAAGCAATATTTCATTACCATAATACATTTGTTATTTCATATAGAATTTCTTTTCCCAAGTAGGAGTATATTAAAGAAAATTACGTTTGACGCACAGTGGATATCCCTTCAAATGGTTCAAATGGCTCTGAGCACTATGGGACTTAACATCTGAGGTCATCAGTCCCCTAGAACTTAGAACTACTTAAACCTAACTAACCTAAGGACATCACGCACATCCATGCCCGAGGCAGGATTCGAACCTGCGACCGAAGCGGTTGCGCGGCTCCAGGCTGTAGCGCCGAGAACCGCGAGACCACCGCGGCCGGCAATATCCCTTCAGGATCTGTTAATTTAATAATTGCGTAAAAGCGTAGTAGCATTTTTGACACAATGTCACAATTTGATCGTTTACAGACAGTCGTAAACTAGTAACATTGCCTCATTTTGTAGTAAAAAATGTGTGTCAAAGTTTCTCTTTCAGATTTACATCGTGCAACTTTAAGAAAAGTTCTTGTAATGCTGTTTCGACGGCAGACGAACATAAATGTACCTACAGATTTAAAAAACAGTTTCACATTTTCTATCACACTTCTTTGTAGATAATGTTTCGCAAAGTTTGAAGCCGGCGTATTAAACACGATCTAAGGATTTGCAAACAGCGAGCTGTCCTTTCTTAAGTATAATATCCTTTAGTCAAAAGTTGGTTTATACGTCACATTGATTTTGTAGGCACGATGATTTGGAAGGTGGTCAGCGCATGCTTTCCTTCGGCTCGCTAACCTCTGTCGCAGTTTTAGGTGGATGCGCAGTTAGGCATATATGAGTGGCTGTGTGGATGGAAGGTAGAATCATAGGTCATTAGCAATCTCATAAACGCTAGCGTCGAATTAATAGCCAGGTACAGCTTAGTCATTTTCATATTCATGTACCATGCGCAGAGGTAAAAGTGACGTCATTGGAAAAATGAAAAGCAACCGGTGCTTTATCTGAATCGTATGGACGTGTATTCTAGCGCTCGGTCTCAGTGCAACCAGACCATATTACGTTGGGAACCATCTTTACTTTCTATTCACGACGGAATGGGCAACCCATAGAAATCTTTTATAATGAAACTAGTTTCTGTGCTTGTATTGCCCTTCTTTATTACAGCATTTATTGGTAATAAGAACGCTCTCCCCTAGACGGCAATTTTTATTTTCATTTTTATCTTAACCGCTGCTGCTGGTTAGGAGACTCTGTCTGCTGCAGCAGCAGCAGCAGCAGCAACAGCAGTAGCGTGTGCCGATACAGTGAGCGAACCCCTTCTGAGAACGTCGCCTGCGGCGGGCTGAACGAAGCTGGTTTTCCGTCGTCGCACTTTGTTCGCCGCCCACGAATGGATATGCAGATGCCGCAGAGGACTGTGAGGGGTGTTTTCGAAAGGATCTCGCGCAGTGCATCGCTGCGGGGAGCCGGGAGCCCGCAGCCCGGTATTAGCATCAGAATGGGGGAGGGCTTGTCAGGGCCGAAGGGGGGGGGGGGGGGGTAGGGGGCGGCGAGGGGAGAAGCTGGCAGTCCTGCCTGTTGCGGCTGGCAGGTGCAGCCAGATTCAGCGTGCCTGTGAAAACCAGCTAGGGCAATCGGATCGCAATGGAACTCTTCTATTGTTAAAACTTTCGCATTGTTTTTATTCTTTAACCATGCTTCTTTAATCACCGCCAGGTTTGTTTGTAGTAGTAACGCCGTTACTGGCGGCAGTATCGCAACCCCAGGGGAGAATCTTCTGTCGAGGACCCAGGTTAAGAATGACACAGCGAAAGTCAATCACTAGAACAATTCCGTGCCTTATTACGCGAAACGAGCCAGATGGCACGGTAGTTGCGTTCGGAAGGACGACGTTTCGGTCTACATCTATATCCATACTCTGCAAGCCACCTGACGGTGTGGGCGGAGGGTACCTTGAGCACCTCTATCGGTTCTCCCTTCTATTCCAGTCTCGTATTGTTCGTGGAAAGAAGGATTGTCGGTATACCTCTGTGTGGGCTCTAATCTCTCTGATTTTATCCTCATGGTCTCTTCGCGAAATATACGTAGGAGGGAGCAATATACTGCTTCAATCCTCGGTGAACGTATGTTCTCGAAACTTCAACAAAAGCCCGTACCGAACTACTGAGCGTCTCTCCTGCAGAGTCTTCCACTGGAGTTCATCTATCATCTCCGTATCGCTTTCGCGATTTCTAAATGATCCTGTAACGAAGCGCGCTGCTCTCCGTTGAATCTTCTCTATCTCTTCTATCAACCCTATCTGGTAAGGATCCCACACTGCTGAGCAGTATTCAAGCAGTGGGCGAACAAGCGTACTGTAACCTACTTCCTTTGTTTTCGGATTGCATTTCCTTAAGATTCTTCCAATGAATCTCAGTCTGGCATTTGCTTTACCGACGATCAACTTTATATGATCATTCCATTTTAAATCACTCCTAACGCGTACTCCCAGATAATTTATGGAATTAACTGCTTCCAGTTGCTGACCTGCTATATTGGAGCTAAATGATAAGGGATCTTTCTTTCTATGTATTCGCAGTACATTACACTTGTCTACATTGAGATTGAATTGCCATTCCCTGCACCATGCGTCAATTCGCTGCAGATCCTCCTGCATATCAGTACAATTTTCCATTGTTACAACCTCTCGATATACCACAGCATCATCCGCAAAAAGCCTCAGTGAACTTCCGATGTCATCCACAAGGTCATTTATGTATATTGTGAATAGCAACGGTCCTACGACTCTCCCCTGCGGCACACCTGAAATCACTCTTACTTCGGAAGACTTCTCTCCATTGAGAATGACATGCTGCGTTCTATTATCTAGGAACTCTTCAATCCAATCACACAATTGGTCTGATAGTCCATATGCTCTTACTTTATTCATTAAACGACTGTGAGGAACTGTATCGAACGCCTTGCGGAAGTCAAGAAACACGGCATCTACCTGTGAACCCGTGTCTATGGCCCTCTGAGTCTCGTGGACGTGAGATTTTCCTAAATAGCTCCAGGCAAATTTGGGATTGTTCCTTTTTAAAGACCACGACCAATTTCTTTTCCCATCCATGAAACACATAGATTGTGCTCCGTCTCTAATGACATCTATATCAATGGGATGATATCTTCCTTTCTGTATCGCGCGAGAAATACAGTCTATAATGTAATTATTATCTACACCGACATAGATACTCCACAAGCCACCTTACTGTGTATGGTGGATAGTACCCTGCACCATTACTAGTCATTTCCTTTCCTGTGCCATTCGCAAATAGAGCGAGGGAATAACGACTGTCTATATGCCTCCTTATGAGCCATAATTTCTCGAATTTTGTTTTCGTCATCCTTACGTGAAATGTGTGTTGACGGCAGCAGAATCGTGCTGCATTCTGCTTCAAATGTCGATTCTTCCAATTTTTTCAACTGTGTTTCTCGAAAATAACTCCGCCGTTCCTCCAAGGGCTCCCATTCGAGCTCCCGAAGCATCTCTGTAAAACTTGCATCTCCGTAACACCACTTGCGTGTTGTTCGAACCTGCCATTAACAAATCTTAACAGTCCGCCCCTAAATTGCTTCGATAACTTCCTTTAATACGATCTGGTGATGATCCCAAACAGTCGAACGGTACTTAAGAACAGGTCGCACTAGCGTCCTATATGGGGTCTTCTTTACATGTGAACCACACTTCCCGAAAATTCTTCGGATAAACCGAAGTCGATTTTGCCCCTCTTTAGTAAAAATTATATGAGGGTAAAATGTTTGACATACAATAAAGGTCGCGTCGGAAATACCCTACTGGGTCGTATCTGACAATCGAAGGAAAGGTGGGTGGCAGTGGAAGCTGATCATGAATTACTTGACACTCGCCATAGCAAGCAGAATTTATCGCTAAGACTGGGCAATTTTGGTGCGGTGCTATATCTGACGCTTTGTGGGTTATAGAGCCAGAGTACGTCTCGACTACCGACGTTTTTGTGGCGTTACAGATGTATCGACGGTTCGTTTGAGCACAAGCAGTTCTTCTCACCTTCACCCCCTTATCTGCCCGTAATTAAACATCGATAACCTTTTCTTTCTTAGCACGATTCGTACTTGACAGCTAGTGCTATCTGGAAAGGGTATGCTGCACTTCAGTCCATCGTGAACGCCATGTGTTCACATGACTGAGGTTTTTGGAGAGGGGTTACACTTGAACTATTCCTTCCTACAGAGGAAGGTTGGAAAAATAGACGCAGCTCAGGGGAGAAAGTATGCATACAGAGTTTCAGCAGAGCGCGGCATACTGCAAGTCTAATATCTGCATAGTGGCTACAGCGACGTGGAAATGTGGACACAAACCATCAGCGATCGGCTTGCGGGCGTGTAGGTTCTTGTCAGTCCGTAATATCTGCGGTTCCGCCAGATCACTGTGTCATGAATGTCGGAATGCTTCCTCAAACTAGATCGTCTGTTACTGTCCGACTGTAACCGAATCAAAGCACGCAACCACACTTCGGCTACAGTCTTAGTTTCAGGAAGCTACTGAAATTCAGACCATGTTGTACAGGACTTTGTCCCTGTATGACACGTCAGGTACTGGAATACACTTGGGCCGAGAGAATGGTGATATGATCTCATTAACTTCTGCATCTGAGGAGTCTGCACGCATGTTGGCAGTGTTGTGGGTCATGCACACTACACGGTAACGAGTTGCGTATTTGCTTGGCCCACTTGAACCGGAAATAAGACGAAGGTAGAAGTCACGATATTGCCGACAACCTAGTAAACATAATTGGACGTAGCGTTCTTTCTGTTGTTCTTTTGATACTTCTAACACGAATCCAATGGGACATAGATAGTAACGTTGCCGAAAGATTGAGAGTGGTAGTGTATCAAACCCTAGTGAAAGTGTGCAGCGCAATATGGATGACGATATACACTCCTGGAAATTGAAATAAGAACACCGTGAATTCATTGTCCCAGGAAGGGGAAACTTTATTGACACATTCCTGGGGTCAGATACATCACATGATCACACTGACAGAACCATAGGCACATAGACACAGGCAACAGAGCATGCACCATGTCGGCACTAGTACAGTGTATATCCACCTTTCGCAGCAATGCAGGCTGCTCTTCTCCCATGGAGACGATCGTAGAGATGCTGGATGTAGTCCTGTGGAACGGCTTGCCATGCCATTTCCACCTGGCGCCTCAGTTGGACCAGCGTTCGTGCTGGACGTGCAGACCGCGTGAGACGACGCTTCATCCAGTCCCAAACATGCTCAATGGGGGACAGATCCGGAGATCTTGCTGGCCAGGGTAGTTGACTTACACCTTCTAGAGCACGTTGGGTGGCACGGGATACATGCGGACGTGCATTGTCCTGTTGGAACAGCAAGTTCCCTTGCCGGTCTAGGAATGGTAGAACGATGGGTTCGATGACGGTTTGGATGTACCGTGCACTATTCAGTGTCCCCTCGACGATCACCAGTGGTGTACGGCCAGTGTAGGAGATCGCTCCCCACACCATGATGCCGGCTGTTGGCCCTGTGTGCCTCGGTCGTATGCAGTCCTGATTGTGGCGCTCACCTGCACGGCGCCAAACACGCATACGACCATCATTGGCACCAAGGCAGAAGCGACTCTCATCGCTGAAGACGACACGTCTCCATTCGTCCCTCCATTCACGCCTGTCGCGACACCACTGGAGGCGGGCTGCACGATGTTGGGGCGTGAGCGGAAGACGGCCTAACGGTGTGCGGGACCGTAGCCCAGCTTCATGGAGACGGTTGCGAATGGTCCTCGCCGATACCCCAGGAGCAACAGTGTCCCTAATTTGCTGGGAAGTGGCGGTGCGGTCCCCTACGGCACTGCGTAGGATCCTACGGTCTTGGCGTGCATCCGTGCGTCGCTGCGGTCCGGTCCCAGGTCGACGGGCACGTGCACCTTCCGCCGACCACTGGCGACAACATCGATGTACTGTGGAGACCTCACGCCCCACGTGTTGAGCAATTCGGCGGTACGTCCACCCGGCCTCCCGCATGCCCACTATACGCCCTCGCTCAAAGTCCGTCAACTGCACATACGGTTCACGTCCACGCTGTCGCGGCATGCTACCAGTGTTAAAGACTGCGATGGAGCTCCGTATGCCACGGCAAACTGGCTGACACTGACGGCGGCGGTGCACAAATGCTGCGCAGCTAGCGCCATTCGACGGCCAACACCGCGGTTCCTGGTGTGTCCGCTGTGCCGTGCGTGTGATCATTGCTTGTACAGCCCTCTCGCAGTGTCCGGAGCAAGTATGGTGGGTCTGACACACCGGTGTCAGTGTGTTCTTTTTTCCATTTCCAGGAGTGTATATTAATTTAACGTATGTTTCTTTGAAAATTATAGTTCCAGGCCAGATGCAAGTAGTTTAATATTCTTTACGATAGCTGTTTCGGCATTATTGCCGTTCTCAAGTAACGTCTAATTTGAATTGAGACTGGCGGTAAGGCCGAAACAGCTGTTGCAGCCATTTTGGAACTATCATTTTCAGAATGTCATACCTGTACTGTGACTTGTACTATGCTGCAGGCCCAATCGAACGTACAATATGTTTTCCCCCGTATGGAGCTAAGGTCCGAGTAATATCTAAGAAATCACTAGTAAGCTGCGAGGAAAACATGAATTTTTATTCTTCGATAGTTGAAGATACAATGAAGCTTTATATAAGCCGTAGAGGGCGGCCGAGTGAGGAACAAGAACGTGCAGGCACTAAAAATACAACACTAACCAATAAATCTGAGACCGAAGACAGCATTAAAACATCATCGCAGTGAAGCGGATCCAAACAAAGAGATTTTGCCAAAACACGTTACGCAATCGCGTGTGATTTACGGCAGCTGCTCAGTCGGTAGTGATAGCACGCATTTTATTGTGAAATCGGAGCTCGAGCTGCGCGGCCGTGATTGTGGTTATCGGAGCCTCTCTTCAAAAGTCGAGCGGCGCAGCTGTGCGGTAACTGAGAATCACAACGGGCTCGTTGCGGTCCTTAGACCTAGTTCACAGCCTTTAGAAGGCCGACATTCACACAGTTGCCATGAGATTAAAAACCCTGAAAATTATACCCCACTGAACCTGAGCGTAGACTTCAGTGATCTGCCTATTGTTTGTAGCTGCTCGTAATTGAAACTTAGATCATGTACTTGGATATGAAACGCATCTGTCTGCGTAACTCTATTTTTCGAATGCAAGATTGTTGAATTTATGAAGTCCACGACGCATGAAAGGTTTATGCTGCGGTTGTTGTCCCTGTATCGGAGCTAGACTGTGGATTCAGTTCTGTATAATAATCATACATACACTACTGGCCATTAAAATTGCTACACCACGAAGATGACATGCTACAGACGCGAAATTTAACAGACAGGAAGAAGATGCTGTGAGATGCAAATGATTAGCTTTTCAGAGCATTCACACAAGGTTGGCGCCGGTGGCGACACCTACAACGTGCTGACATGAGAAAAGTTTCCAACTGATTTCTCATACACAAACAGCAGTTGACAGGCGTTGCCTGGTGAAACGTTGTTGTGATGCCTCGTGTAAGGAGGAGAAATGCGTACCATCACGTTTCCGTTTTTGATAAAGGTCGGATTCTAGCCTATCGCGATTGCGTTTTGTCGTATTGCGACATTGCTGCTCGCGTTGGTCCAATATGGAATCGGTGGGTTCAACGGAACGCCCTGCTGGATCCCAATGGCCTCGTATCACTAGCAGTCAAGATGACAGGCATCTTATCCGCATGGCTGTAACGGATCGTGCAGCCACGTCTCGATCCCTGAGTCAACAGATGGGAGCGTTTGCAAGACAACAACCATCTGCACAAAGAGTTTGACGACGTTTGCAGCAGCATGGACTATGAGCTCGGAGACCATGGCTGTGGTTACCCTTGACGCTGCATCAGAGACAGGAGCGCCTGCGATGGTGTATTGAACGACGAACCTGGGTGCACGAATGGCAAAACGTCATTTTTTCGGATGAATCCAGGTTCTGTTTACAGCATCATGATGGTCACATCCGTGTTTGGCGACGTCGCGGTGAACGCACATTGGAAGCGTGTATTCGTCATCGCCATACTGGCGTATCACCCGGCGTGATGGTATGGGGTGCCATTGGTTACACGTCTCGGTCATCTCTTGTTCACATTGACGGCACTTTGAACAGTGGACGTTACATTTCAGATGTGTTACGACCCGTGGCTCTAACCTTCATTCGATCCCTGCGAAACCCTACATTTCAGCAGGATAATGCACGACCGCATGTTGCAGGTCCTGTACGGGCCCTTCTGGATACAGAAAATGTTCGACTGCTGCCCTGGCCAGCACATTCTCCAGATCTCTCACCAATTGAAAACGTCTGGTCAATGATGGCCGAGCAACTGGCTCGTCACAATACGTCAGTCAATGCTCTTGATGAACTTCGGTATCGTGTTGAAGCTGCATGGGCAGCTATACCTGTACACGGCATCCAAGCTCTGTTTGACTCAATACCCAGGCGTAACAAGGCCGTTATTACGGCCAGAGGTGGTTGTTCTGGCTACTGATTTCTCCGGACCTATGCACCCAAATTGCGTGAAAACTTAATCACATGTCAGTTCTAGCATAATATATTTGTCCAATGAATACTCGTTTATCATCAGTATTTCTTCTTGGTGTAGCAATTTTAATGGCCCGTAGTGTATTTAAGGCGCTCCTTCTTTTCCCCCAGTACTAACAGAATGTAAAAATTTGCAAGTACTTGGCAGACATAGAAGGATCATTTTTCCGGGACGACGTGTTGTTACGAATTACGAAATATACTACGTACTTGACGTCCACTTCTATTGAACGCATTGGTGAAATTCCCCAGCTATTTCAAATCGTACTGAAACAGTGTAAGAATCATGAATCTCTTAAAATCTCCAGCACAGGTATGGGTGATTCGCATATGAAGTAAATGAACATCTCAGTTGTTGCACAGAGTGATACAACGACGTGGTTAAAACTAGGCTGTCATTCGGGAGGACAGCAGTAAAAGCGGCCCCTCCCCACCTTTCGCTTATCTAGATTTTGGTTTTCCATGATTTTTCTGAATCATTTAAGGCAAATCGTGCGACAAGTCCTTTGAAAAGAGCATGACAGATGTGAACTACTATTCTTTCGTAATCGGAGCCTGTGCTTTGCCTCTAATGACAACGTCGCCGACGGGGCGTTAAACTATAATCTTCCTTTCCAATGATTATGGTCATAAAAGAACAAATAGCGCCTATATTGTAGTGTGAATACCACTTTTCTTCCTCGTACAGTGACGCCTACGAGACCGGACAAGACATCTGGTCTAGAAGAGTTTACGGCACTCTTCGGCAACAGTAAATTACCTCATTTTTTTTCTTTAAATTCCCATTGAAGTTGTTTCAGTGTAGTATCTCCTTCCTGCAGCTCGTAACTTAAATGACCTATTTGAAGTCGGTCAGTAAATAAACCGCCCCACAATAGTAACATTCCCTGTGGTCACGACTATATGGAAAAACGGAAAATAGTGTCAGTCTGCAGGTAGATTAACATAAATCTAATGAAGTATATCGTATATCACCTATGAATACGAAACTTATAGAAATCAAACAGTGGGCTCACAGCCTCTCCACTCTTTAAACAAGAACAGACGAGAGAAATGGAAAGTAGCACTCAAAGAAATGAACTTTGCGAAGTCAAATAGGAAAGCATGGAGAGTCTCGAATGGGCCAGCTGGCAAGTAACACAAGTAACACCCCAAAAAGCAGTTTCCTACATTGAATCCTTACCTCATTGCCAACCGGATCACAGACCTCACAAGGGCAAAGAGAGGCAAGAACCATACCAGAGCAGTAAAATGTAACCTCTCTAACCTCAAGCGCAGCGCCCCAAGAAACGAGCCGCTTTCCAGGCCCTTTTCCATAGCGGAAATAGAAAGTGCTGTCAAGCAACTGAAAGTCGGTAAGGCTGCTGGCCCCGACAACATCTATAATGAATTTGTTAAGAACATGGGCCCACACTGCATACGCTGGCTCACTTCGCTCTTCACTTACATACTCAAAGAGAACAAACTTCCCAGACAATTTAAACTGTCGAATGTTATAGTCACTTTCAAACCTGGCAAGCCTGAAGACAGCCCTGAAAGCTTCCGCCCTATAGCACTGCTCAGTTGTGCATTCAGACTCTAAGAACGAGTCGTCCTAACCAGAATAGCACCGTTCGTCGAGGCTGCTACCCCTCCTGAAGAAGCTGGCTTCCGACAAGGACGCAGCTGCACCGATCAAGTTCTTGCCCTAACTATCCATATTCAAGCAGGTTTTCAAGGCCATCTGAAATCAATAGCTGTTCTCATCGGCCTGACAGCCCCGTACGACACTGTCTGTCGACAGGGACTGATCTACAATCTACTGCAAGTTCTACCAAGTCGAGAAATTGTGATATAATATCCAGCATGCTTAGTGAAAGGCAAGTTGAAGTGTTTCTAGGCAGTTCTTAAGGCCACAAACGGAAACTAAATAATGGACTACCACAGGGATCTGTTTTAGCCCCATCACTATTCAATTTATACATTAATGATTTACCAACTATCAACTAAATTCACCTATGCTGATGACATCGCACTGGTAGCACAGATCAGTAATTTCGAAGATGGTGAACTAATTCTTACGAAAGTTATAGAGAAGACGTCAACTTTAAGACTTGGAGATTGATCCCAAGCACATCAAAAACTGAAATATCTTGTTTCCATCTAGCGAATCGTGCTGCGAACTACAAACCAAGAGTTCTGCTCAATGGACGAACGTTGAGGTACAGTCCTTTCCCAAAATATCTCGGAATCACTCTAGATAGAATCCTGAGATACATACAGCATATCACTAAGCTTTTTGTCATAAAGTTGCTGCAAGAAACAACATACTACATAAGCTCAGTGGTACCACCTGGGGAACCTCTGCTGTCTGCGTTTGAGTGGCATCAGTCTTGTATACTCCGCTGCCGAGTAGTGTGCACCTGTCTGGTTGGAAAGTGTACATCTGAAGAAGGTAGACACAAAACTGAACGACACAATGCGCTGCATTACTGGTTCCATCAAATCAACCCCATGCCATTGGTTACTTCCATCTCACTTAAGGCGGAAACAAGCTCTACTGAGGGAGGCCAAGAAAATCTCTGCATCACCCTACCACTGCACCAGTAATTCTGTCACCCGTCACAGCAACGACTGCGATCAAGAAGACCAGCAAGTGTTACTGCAGAACAACTCATCGCCGATGGTTTCGGTCTAAATGAAAGCTGGAAGCATGAACAGTCAACAAAAACATTGGGAACAAGAGCCTATCACCTTGATCCCACAAAGAAGCGAAAAGGTTTTGGCCTACCGAGGATCCTCTGGTGCCTCGTCAACAGGTTAAGGACTGGACATGGTTGTTGTAGCTATTTCAGGTACAAATGGTGCTGGATCAGTTCACTAATATGTGAATGTAACCAAGAAGAGCAGACAAATGAACATCTAGTCCAACGCTGTCCACTTAATTCATACCCTGGAATTACCGACGACTTGATCACTCTCACACCCAGCTTAATTAATTGTTTGAAAAACATGGGCTTTAAGGTTTAATTTTTTCTTATATCATATGTATATTGTATAAAATCATTTGTCTTACATCAACTGTATATTGTATGAAATCATCATACTATTAAATAAATAGTCAAGTATACCTCCCTCTCTCTTACAAGAAGACAAAGTACTGTCTGCTATAGCTTCATGCAATTCGTTAACACAATTAACTTTTCCAGTTTTCGCCATCTCACCAATTCGCAGCAGTTTATTTCCTGCTAACGCCAGGTTAAACCGAAATAACTGGTATTCTGTAATTTCATCGCTATTTTTCAGACTGCAAACCAATGTTTGGCTTTTTATTACATACAGTGGCAGCATTACTAAAATACTATATGGCATTACTTTCATTGTCACTGAACTGACGTATGTGGCCCGAAGTGTTACTTTAGATGTACCCGAAAGAACATTGATAGCAGGGTATTATTTACGTGTTGTTCGTACTACGTCTCCCTTTTTTCTTGGTCTGGAATTTCGAAATAAGCTGTTGAATGTAGTACAGTGCTCTTCAAATTGAAACACATAGGCATCTTCTTCGACTCCAGCAGGTAAGTCAGAAGTAATAATTTGTTGGGTTTTCTTTATTAGTTCGGGTGAAGTTAGTGCTACTATTCGACCATATATTCTACATTATAAAGTCTTCATTTAAATCCATTGTTTGTTGGGCATCTCTTCACTAGAAACAAATGTTCTCTTTATCTGAAGTGCTCGTCTGACGTTCTTAGTGTTCTCTGATGACGTGGTATTATTACTAACTTGCCCGTATTTCGTATGAAAACACTATCTTGGTTGGCACACTATCAGTATCCTCGTTTCTCCTTAAAATATCGATCTACGATGTATAAAACAGCTTGCAACGTGTTATTACTTTACAGAAGAATTGATATCTTATGTATTCGAAGTTAAACATATAAGCGAGAAGTAGGTTAAGAAAAGTTTAAGCATAATGTCAGTTTGTTGGAAGTCGCGAAGTGCTCTGATTCTCAATTACTGGCTGAATAAAGTCAGGCTGTTAGATGGACGTCAGTTGCGCTGCTTGAAGAGAAACCCACTGTTTCTAACTGTAATAGTTAAACCTTTAACGTAAGTTACACCTCTTAATTAGTATACTATGGTAGCATTTTAAATTTCCAGATTCAGTCAATAATGACGTGAAATACTGAAAATCGAATTGTTTTTGCTCCTGGAACCTGCTATACGAATAAACTGCAACTGAATCGGGTTCTGGGATAGTCACTTAGTAATACACACAACATAATACTGGCAAAACGAACGACAATCTTAGACATAAGGTTTGCTCTTCCAGGCAATCAGCTTCAGCGCAAGTTCTCATTAAGTGGAAACTCAGGAAGTTCAAGTTAATACTTGGAACCTCAGCCTCATTAAAAGTGCATTGTAGTTTTAGGTAGAGCATTACTCTGGAGCTGTGAAACGGAGTACTGTTTCTTATTAGGAATGGTAGTTGGAAACATGTTGAAGATACGGACAGGGGAGAGGTTGAGTGGGAAGAGTGTTATCTCACTACACAGATCACACTCCTCCGCCCTCACACAATATTTACGCCTTCCAGATAGCCGTCTATCTGATAAAGCATTCCATTGTCATCAGATCTAGATAAGTGGCAGTAATGCGGTCAGTACTTGAACTTCGGCTGAAAACTTAAAAGGGAAGTGCCCCAGCTACAATGGTGAAACCTGAGTGAAAATGAATACAAAATAAGATGATAATGTCTATTCTCCCACCTATCAAGATCGTTTATGTGTAAAGTTATACACCTGTATACAAGCAATGTTTTTAGTTTAACGAATAAGAATAGAACAAAAGCACAACTCGTTGAAGTAAGTACTGTGTAACTATTACGATCAGGAGATTCGCAAGAGGCCTACATGAGGTACTTGATCTTTGCCACGAGTTCTTCCATCAGCTGTTTTAATTACTTCACTGAAAATCCCCCGGAATGCCGCTTTCTATAAGGGTCCATCGAAAACGTTGCGTCCGATGGCGTTGCAACAGCGTATTTGCAACATAGCGCGATTCCCATGTGGGTATAGACGTGTAGACATGGATTAGTGTGGCATTCGTGTGTTTCCCACGAGCGTGAGGTAAACCCGGAAGCGTGAAATATGGCGGCGTTATTACGAAATGCGTCCAAACAGGACCAACGAAGTGTTATCATTTTCTTGACTGTCGAAGGACAGACTCTCGTAGACACCCATCGGAGAATGTTCGTGGGACGTCATGTCTGTCGAAAACCACCGTTGTGGAATGATGCGCCGCAAGGGGTCCTCTGCTTCATGATAACGCTTGTCTCCTTATCGCAGCTGTCGTAACGCAGGAGTTACGCCAACGCATGTAGGAGGCGCTCCAGCGCCCGCCCTTTAGTCCTGATGTCTCTTCCCATGTGATTATCACGTCTTCGGTCCCTTAAAAACGCCTTGAAGGGTCGACAATTCCTGTCGGACGAGGATGTGCAGCTGGCAGTAACGGCTTCTTCACGGAGCAGGACACGGTGTTTTACCAAACGCATATCTTGAACCCGGTGCGTCGGTGGGATAATTGCCTCAGTGATCACGGCGGTTTTGCCTGATTGGCATGCCGATTCTGGTCTGTACGGCTTTCGAAAGGAAGCTTTTTGATTAGTCCTTATGCCATTCACATCACTTGTAAATCTCAGTTTTTTATTTCTTAAATGTGGGTCCATGTTTCTGCTTAGTCTTTCTTTGCATATCTTGCTATAGATATTAATGTGAATAATGTCAGTAGTAATAAAACAATTTCTGTTTGTATCATCCACAAGTATCACCACTTTCCTGCAGCAGTTCAGATTCACAAGTGATCCCACGTGTTAAAAAAAAAAACAAAAAAAGTCCACTTTCTTGTCTTTCGTGGTCTGGAGACCTGTGCTCTGGCTGCCATCTGTCTTGATACTTAATTCAAAGAGTCGGTTTTCGATCGTTACCCTGGACATGCACCAGTTTTCCTTCGACTATTCTTAGAGAAACCAGACCTCTGGGTGTTGCGTGATATCCTTAGGTTGGTTAGGTTTAAGTAGTTCTAAGTTCTAGGGGACTGATGACCATAGATGTTAAATCCCATAGTGCTCAGAGCCATTTAAACCAAACCAGACCTCTGGTATGACGACAAATGTTTCTCTAAGGTAATATTTACCTATTCGTATTTAAGCTCTCATAGCTCACTCAGTCCCTGCCCGATTAGACTTGGTGTTCATTTTTATTGCTCGTCTTGAGAGTCTATGATCACTTGCAATTAGAACGTGATTTGGAACTATTCCATGTTTTAGCGCTTCCCAGAAATTACAATCAATATCATTTTAATACGATTTAGTCATTTCGAATTCATTTATACGTCCTTTTTTCTGGAAGGGTCAGCAGTTCGTAGTCTTGTGGTTAGCGTTGCTGAAAATTGGTCCCGGGGTCCCGGGTTAGATTACCGGCGGGATGAGGGACTTTCTCCGCTCGTGACTGGGCGCGTGTGTTGTCCATCATCATCATCATCAACACCACGCAAGTCATCGATGTGGCGTCAAATAAAATGGCCTTCACCAGGCGGTACAAGTCCCCAGATGGGGCCTCGCGGCCAAAAATGCCATACACGTATTTCTTTTTTTTTCTGATAGGATGTGGTACAGCGAAAGACGATGATAATCTCTGCAAATTCTTCTATCATCTGACCTATACCATTCCTGTTTATCATATCCGCAGTTTTCCACCGAAGAACTGTATCATACTTGCAGTAACTACTTTCGTACTAAAATCTCTCATCATTGTCTTGTAGTGTTATTTGCTCTCATTTATCAGTTTCTGTTACTTTTCGTCTAGGTTTCCTATCTCAGTACTAAGATTCTGATGTATCTGAGAAGATAAGTTCACAGTCGTTGTATGTTACCAGTTTTGACGCACACCAGTAAGTCTTTGACTTCCTACATAAAAACCTGAGAGTTCCTAACAGATGAATCTCTAAGGGAGAAGGGATAATAAGTTCATCCGGCAACAGTCTGCTTTTGAAGATGTAATTATAACTGCAAAGGAAACGAAACGCAGTTGGAAGGGACACGATGGCAAGCGAACGGACATTAGGGGGTCCATGGAAATTCTTCGGTGGATTCGTAGATATCAGAAAAGACCGAGACGACGGCTTAATAGTGGGTAAACTGCGTTGGAAACCATGGATGAGCAACATGAGTGCATATGACGAGAGACCGTGATGTCTGGAGCATCTACTGGGGGCCTTTACGCAATAGTGGACGGCAAATGGCTGGGGCAGACGGCGGCGGCGGCGGCGGCAGCAGCAGCGGCGTCAGTTTCTGATCCAACCATCTCTAGATTACAGTGCATTAGGTGAGAACAGTTAAATAACAAGACCAGTTTATTTCAATTGGTGGCAGGTTTATGCCTGAAGATCTCGGAGAGACGAGAGGAACTCTTGGTCGGCTACCGCGCGACGGCCCTGCCGGCTACTTGTAAACAGAGGCCGGGAGAGGCGCGGCTGCCTATATATAGGCGCGTGACATTTGGACGGCGGGGCGCGTGCCCTGGCTGCTGGAACTCGACACCGCGCGGGCCGCGGCGGGCGCGTACGCACGCACGCGCGCCGCCGCCGGCCCGGGATACAGGATCCCTGCGTGCAATCCGCTGGGCTAGATATTACTGCTGTACGCGCCAACGCCTCTGTAACACGACCCGGCCAATTACCTAAACCGAGGGTGGTGGATTTTTTCAGTCTGAGATACCATATATCCATGCTGGTACGTTTACGGACACCGCCGAAAGGGAAACCTTACAGGAAGGTATGTTCCTGTGCGATTTTAAGCTTTTTGGCGTTGCCGAAGCCAGGTGAGGTCCTCCGAATGGTGCAGTACTTCAGCAAGCTGTCATCTTCAAGCGATCCTGATGGGTTTTTTTTCCGCTGGGCGCCCAGCGGGGAACTCTCACTTATCAGGACCAGCTGAAGACGGCACGAACTCAGCTCGCCGAAGGACTACACCATTTGGAAGACGACACGCAGCTAAGTGGCAGAGAATTTTTTAAAATCAGGTTTGATTTTACAGTCAAGAATCGTTTTAGATGATCGACACTTTCATACTCAAAACTGAGTTGAGAAATTCACAGAAGTTAGTCATATTTTCAAAGTAATCTGTGTCCAGTAGTCGCTCTGATTGTCGTACGAATTCCACGACTCCTTGTTTTTACATAAATTATTTCAAATGAATTTGTGTGAGTTCCTTCGGTAAGTCCAATCCGTATTCTGACACCAGCGTTCTTTTAGCTCGGCTAGCGCTCCATTGTCGTTGACATGACGTTAAAGTCGTAACTTCGCTTCGTTCTTAATTAGTGACTTAGAAGCTAAATGTTAGCGCAATTATAATTTTTCCATGTTCTTCCCTCTAACAACCTAGTTTAGTACTGCCGAACCACGAGAAAAGTCATGTGCAGTCATTTGGTCATATGCTGCTGTCACATCTGATAACGGTGGTGGTGGTATGTGTAGGGCGTTCAACAGCGAGATCATCGCCCGTACTGAACTAACAGAGTAAAAGTCTGACTATGAGTTCTGAGAAAGCAACAAAACGTAAATTAGGAAATGTGATTCTCAGCCATTGTGAGACACTCCCACTCAGTGTGGCATAGCAAAGGACGCATGCCTCAAGGCAGTGTGTGGATAAAACGCATAGACTATAACCACACATTATCTATAATGGTGGAGCAAGAAAATGGGCCTACACGATCAATTGGAAAATAAAAGAGGAAGCAACCACCGTAGACTTGTCCGAAAGAACAGATACCACGCGTTTGTACAACGAATTCGCCTAGATGGGCAATGTACCCACCTTGTTCGGTGTACGTCCGTCCTCCTGCGGGAGTCTGAGTAGAGAGCATGGAGGGAATGGGAATGGGCAGGGGCTGCGGATAGATGGCGCTCGATGGGGATGTGGGTTTGCCGCGAAGCGAGCCGAGGTAGTCCGCGCAACTGCGATAACACTTTGTCCCGGATGGCGCAGTGGTTAATGCAATTGCTTAGTAAGCAGAAAAGCCCGGTTACGAATCCCGGTCCGGCACACATTTTCACTTGTCGCCGCTGATTGCGCTTAATGTTCCTATCCTTTGGTAATCCCTTCCCTTTCCTTTCTCTCCCCCCCCCCCCCCTCCACCTTCAATTTGCGTACAATGTATCACGGCTTCAGATCCTGCGTGGCATCTTTTCTTTCGTACTCTACTCATTCATATAAAATTAAAACCTTCTACCTAAGACACTATTTAGAAGACTAGTCATCACACACCATAGTAAAACACGAGCCATGCCCACTAAGGAAGTAAGAATGTTAATCTCGTCATTCGATTATGCGCTTACTGAAAAATGTATATTGGACAGTTGTGCTCGTGTTCTCTGCCGTAGATAAAAATTATGGCACATGCGGAGCAGTGTCGTATCTATCAAGAGTCGCAACAAACGTTCTCTAAATAAAAAATTAGCGCAAGATACATTAACGACACTTTGCGACCTTTGCAGTTTATTTACGAAGATGTTACAGTTCTCTGCAGTTAGCATTTTACGTATCTATGTGCGGCCACAGTCGAAGAGTAGCAGTGTTAATGTTTTTGCATTCATCACATGGCAGATAACATCACTGGCTTTAGGCGGTTCACATTTGGTGGTACTTCACATATTAATGAAGATACATTACCTTCTTGACTTAATTGCTACTGAAATTAATGCACGGCAGTTGTAGGAGGAAACGAGGAAGGGTTTCCATGTTGTAATCCGTATTGCGCTATTCAGCAACGTCTGCTGTCTCTTCGGTTGTCTGATGGCTGAATATGTCACAGCCACCTGTTTTAAGACACTGGTTACGAAACACAGTCTCGCCTGCAGCTGGGCACCCTACAGCAGATGATACTGCAGCACATTCGTGCCGAGCGCCAGACGTCTAGCATTCGTGTCGAATTGTGCGTTCAGCAGCTGTATCTGTGTCCTGTTACGTCTTGTTGTGCGGATAAAATGCTGTTGACAGATACAGCTGCAGGTATTGTAATCCGTGTACTCCACAAGTTATTAGCATGTCGCACGATGCTGTTGACTACCTTCCTGCTGTTCGCCACCCATATGACAACGTTAGTTGAAGAATGTAGCTGACAGCTTCTTTGGAACTTTCAATTACAGGTTTTTAAAACAGAAAAGAGGGACTAGGTTATGGTTTGAAGTCAGTAGGGCCATAGCTCTTGCTCAGCTGGGCAAGATTGAGGCAGGAATCAGCCATAATTCTTTATAAAAACCGTCCACGCATTGAAGAGAAGTGACGATGGCCAGAATGGGAACGGACTTCGCGCCTTCCAAATACCATTGTCTCTCAAAGGAAAAGAAACGGGAAATAACGAGAGAGTTTTGTTACGTAATCAGGAAACATTTTTACTTCGATCACATTAATAATTTTGTCCGTGGTAACCGTTCTCGCTCATGGAAAAACAAAGATCATTAGGGTTCCAAGTCACATAGACGAGACAGTCTAGATTTCGGAGAGAGACCGTGGTGAAATTGGCATCGAATTTGTCAAAGCAACTGTCGTAGTATTTAGCTTGAGCGGTTTAGGAAAACCACGCGAAATCTTTATCTGAATGACCAGTCTCTGAATTACGCTCTGTTCCTCCTGAGTGAGTGTTTCATGTACACAAAGGTTGCACTAGAAATTAGTCTGTCAGGCTAACTAGAGCATTGAATTCGTAATAAACGTCGGAATAATGTCATTAAACTGTAACTTAGAAATGTTAAAAATAGCGTAAGAAAGTATGCCAAGCTACAGATAAATCAAAAAACGAGAACAAAATTCTGTAGCTTGTTTTTTCGGCAGTAAAGTTATGAAACCTTCAGGAATACATATAGCAAAGAAAGTTATTTGTAGACTTGTATTTGCAACAGCAACAAATTGCGAGTGGAATTAAAAAGTTCTGCAGTTTGTCTCACTTCAGTGACAGACGCACTTTTCCGCATAGCGTATAAAATTGTGACTCCATAGTGACAAAAGACTGCTTAGTGACGTCGACTGAAATCGTGGCATATTGTGGGTTGGAAGCTGGCACCATCGTCTCCGTGAACATTATGATAATTGGTTATAGGCGTCACGTAACAGCCATAACGATGGCGTGGATAGGCGAAATGCTAATGCGTTCTTAGTGCATGCATCGAAAACAAAAGCACGCTTGTGCTTTAGTATGGAGTGGAATGAGTGCTCATAATAAAGTGGCAGACTGTTTCTGTGGGGTCACTACCGCTCAACAGCCTTCCGCTTTAATGCCTACATTCTATATGAGAATTTCTCCAAAAATCACCAAATATGCTAAGACGCTTATACGAAGTGCTTAAGACTGCTAATTTACTGCTTTTACAGCTATCAAAGGAAGTAGCGCCACAGATGGCGGACCTAACATTTTAATGCATTGCGGAAGCAGACGCATTGGTTATGCCATAGGACTTACGCGTGAGAGAAGTTAATTTCAGACAATCGTTTGATTATCTATACTAGGTGTCCGCAGTTTCCTTCACGATTTCTGATCCTCCAAGAACTTCGCGTGCAGTCGACATCAGTCACTCACTTTTTCACCTTGGGCCTAGAAAGATGAAAAATTCTGCACCAGATCCACAGCGCCTGTAGAGTCAGCAGAGAAGAAAATTAGCAGGAGGAGAAAGCCGCCTAGTATAATGTGAACGCCATCAGGCAGTCTGGACCTGCCTCGTGTTGGTAGTGCATTCACGTCTTGCGCAGTTGCACCGCATTTCTAATTACTCCAGGACGTAGCCCTATTTTAATTCGTTTGGCGTTCGAATAGCTTTCGCATCTGCATTGCTTGTCGAGTATGCAGAGAGCCTTTATGCGAAAAGAGAACGCGAATGGTTCACGGATCGTCATGCTGATGAGGCGACGGAAGATGAAGCACCAGGTGTCAGCTTTCTATCACGCGTTCGCACTGGTGCGCGAGTGTTGGTGCAGGTAGCACAGCCTTGATTTTTTTTGTTCCCACTGTTCGCGAAAACAAATTCCTTGTATCCATAGACGGAGCAATACAAAAAAGCGCACCAGAATTCTCCAAACTTATAACATTGATGTTGCTTTTCTAGAAACTTCTCTCTCTCTCTCTCTCTCTCTTTCTCTCTCTCTCTCTCTCTCTCTCTCTCTCACACACACACACACACACACACACACAGGATCATGTCCGCTATTTCCCGGGTGCGAAGTTAGTTTAGGGAAGAAAATATTTTCATAATTTTTTATGTTTACTTTAAATGTTCTACGGTCCTGAGAAGGGATACATTTAGAAAAAAGTTTTATTGATGGCAACAATGGTTGAATTCGTAACAGACAAAATATACGTTTCCAAAGTATATATAATCATTTGTAAATACTTGATGCATAGAATTTTAAAATTAGTTTTTATTTGTTTCAGGTAAGTGTCTCCAGACTAATACAGAGGAATAATACGCGTCCTAAGTAAGTAAGAAAGAATGCTCGCATGTGGGGGGTGTGCGCTTCTGTCTTTCATTTAATTATAATTACTTTTGACTCTTGTGATAGTGGTTTTACGTAACTCATTTGGCGGCAGTAGCAATCTGTTGTTTGTGGTGTAATCGTTTCGACGCACAACGTTACAGAGAAATAAGAACATTCTTTCGCTATGTCATAGTCGTAGAGACACAGGTAAACGAAGACACGTCTATTTCTTTGCTCATGCAACAGTTTTCTAGAGACCTTCACTGTTGACAAACAATATTTATCGAACGATGTTGAGCATTGCCGGCTGGGGTGGCCGAGCGGTTCTAGGCGCTACAGTCTGGAACCGCGCGACTGCTACGGTCGCAGGTTCGAATCCTGCCTCGGGTGTGTGTGATGTCCTTACGTTAGTTAGGTTTAAGTTCTAGGGGGCTGATGACCTCAGATGTTAAGTCCCTTAGTGCTCAGAGCCATTTGAACCATTTGTTGAGCATTCACTAACACTGGTAGAGCACGTGAACTCATTGAGCACTTTCAGCCTTCACAATAACTGTATAAAGGATATTAGACGCTGTGAAAAAATGCGCCGAGTATGAAGCATTTCTGGAGGAAAAAAGGCATGACCCGCTGCCTAAGGATAAAGGTACAAGCAAACAAACCGCGATACGATATAAACAAATCCATTTTGAAGCTGCATTTGTAATACATATACGAGTAGATGTCACAGCAATGATACTATGCAATTAGTTGTTTGGTCAGTATAGTTGCTAAACAGATTTTCACTTCATAGTGACTGTTCTGCATAACAGAAGAGTTTCTGACGTATGGCTTCAGGGATGCTGGAATTCGTTGAAAGCGTCGCCGCAGCGCGCTGTCAGTTTGAAGCCAGGTGTTCACGCGAGACATTAACAGGCCAGACACCGCGTGATGGGCTGTCTCCACACAAAGAGAAAGAGGGATGTGCGCCCTGCGAACAAAGCATCAGCGAAAGCACGCCTTGCGCCCGCTGGGTTTAAATGAGACGCGTTATTTGCCGTGTAATTGCTACGCTTCGCGAGTGTCTCGTACACTCTGTAACGGGCAACAGGACGCGGCGAATGACTTCTTCACGTCTGACGCCTTTCGCGTTATTCAGCGAGGGCAGAGTCCCATCGTGCAAATTAAAAAGTCCGTCGCTCTCTTTGACATTTATTTCTGTAAAGTAGTCTCCGTTCGTTGTTAAAAGCGTCAAACATGCTTAATAACATCACTGCACTCTTAGTGTGGAACACTGTTTCTCTTTATTTTATCTTAACGTGTTGATCGGTGTAACAGAATATTCCGGCGTGTGCATATAAGCGTAATGCTACCTGCGAACGTGGTGTCAACGATGAATGATCTATGTACTGCTGGTTCACGTAAGAGTGCTGGATGTAAATCAACTTGTCATATCTGATGCTTTAGAAATGCGAATAAAAAAATAGAAATAAAATACTAACTTGAGGACGGTACACAAAGGGTTTTATGACGTACTGGCAGTTTACGCAAGCAACACAGTGTACGGCTAGGAATCTTGATTTTGGGAGCGCATGAGAAATTGCGAAAAAACTACATAATCCTTATAATAATCATACATCACCAGTATTATTTTCGAGTTGGACTTGAATAAAAAGCAACATTTACCCCACCAGCAACGAATAAGTTTGCGCAGTGGTTAGTACACTGGATTCCCCTCCTAGTTCATCATCCAGATTTAGGTTTCCGTCATTTCGCTAAATCGCTTAAGGAGATGCCGGAATGGTTCCTTTGAATGTGTACGGCCGATTTGCTTCCTCATCCTTCCCTAATCTTAGCTTGTGCTCAGCTCTAATGACCTCGTTGTCGACGGGACGTTAAACCCTAATCTTTCTTCCTTCCTTCCTTTCCCGTGTCACACCACGCCTCATTACGGGAAGTGCTATGCGTACGTCAAACACAGGTTATTCCAAAGACGTAATTCAGCAGCTGTTTGGGAAATATTTACGATCACTTTAGACAATGGTACTACATATAGTGGTAGTTCATTTAATGGGTTACGTTCATTGTCGCTCGTACTTCGGAGGAGAAACACTTCACGTGTTTATTATCGTGCATTTTTGTAAGCAAAATCCAAAACTTTTTCGGTTAGTGTATCCGAGTAATAAAAGGCATCTGCTTATTAACTACATCTTGCTCTGAATACCATTTCTTATATTATGGTTGTCGAAAGTATTTTGACTTCCAGCTTCCTTCGAGATGTTGGAGCTGTTACAGTTTCCGTAGAGACCATGTGTTTTGACACATAGAAAAATAATTTTGCACAGGATGACATCGGCTCTGTGTATTTCTAAATATAGTAAATAAATAAATAAATTTCTAAATATAGTAATGAAATATCAGTTTATAACCCGCAATAAAAGTAATTTCGCGTTGAAATAAGATCAATAGCAACTGTAGAGTCTACTTCTGTATTACCTTTTTTGTGTTATACACTCCTGGAAATTGAAATAAGAACACCGTGAATTCATTGTCCCAGGAAGGGGAAACTTTATTGACACATTCCTGGGGTCAGATACATCACATGATCACACTGACAGAACCACAGGCACATAGACACAGGCAACAGAGCATGCACAATGTCGGCACTAGTACAGTGTATATCCACCTTTCGCAGCAATGCAGGCTGCTATTCTCCCATGGAGACGATCGTAGAGATGCTGGATGTAGTCCTGTGGAACGGCTTGCCATGCCATTTCCACCTGGCGCCTCAGTTGGACCAGCGTTCGTGCTGGACGTGCAGACCGCTTGAGACGACGCTTCATCCAGTCCCAAACATGCTCAATGGGGGACAGATCCGGAGATATTGCTGGCCAGGGTAGTTGACTTACACCTTCTAGAGCACGTTGGGTGGCACGGGATACATGCGGACGTGCATTGTCCTGTTGGAACAGCAAGTTCCCTTGCCGGTGTAGGAATGGTAGAACGATGGGTTCTATGACGGTTTGGATGTACCGTGCACTATTCAGTGTCCCCTCGACGATCACCAGTGGTGTACGGCCAGTGTAGGAGATCGCTCCCCACACCATGATGCCGGGTGTTGGCCCTGTGTGCCTCGGTCGTATGCAGTCCTGATTGTGGCGCTCACCTGCACGGCGCCAAACACGCATACGACCATCATTGGCACCAAGGCAGAAGCGACTCTCATCGCTGAAGACGACACGTCTCCATTCGTCCCTCCATTCACGCCTGTCGCGACACCACTGGAGGCGAGCTGCACGATGTTGGGGCGTGAGCGGAAGACGGCCTAACGGTGTGCGGGACCGTAGCCCAGCTTCATGGAGACGGTTGCGAATGGTCCTCGCCGATACCCCAGGAGCAACAGTGTCCCTAATTTGCTGGGAAGTGGCGGTGCGGTCACCTACGGCACTGCGTAGGATCCTACGGTCTTGGCGTGCATCTGTGCGTCGCTGCGGTCCGGTCCCAGGTCGACGGGCACGTGCACCTTCCGCCGACCACTGGCGACAACATCGATGTACTGTGGAGACCTCACGCCCCACGTGTTGAGCAATTAGGCGGTACGTCCACCCGGCCTCCCGCATGCCCACTATACGCCCTCGCTCAAAGTCCGTCAACTGCACATACGGTTCACGTCCACGCTGTCGCGGCATGCTACCAATGTTAAAGACTGCGATGGAGCTCCGTATGCCACGGCAAACTGGCTGACACTGACGGCGGCGGTGCACAAATGCTGCGCAGCTAGCGCCATTCGACGGCCAACACCGCGGTTCGTGGTGTGTCCGCTGTGCCGTGCGTGTGATCATTGCTTGTACAGCCCTCTCGCAGTGTCCGGAGCAAGTATGGTGGGTCTGACACACCGGTATCAATGTGTTCTTTTTTCCATTTCCAGGAGTGTATTTGTCAGGTTGTGAAATTTTTAGTAAACTTTGAGCTTCTTTCTCGCTGAATTTAGACGTATCACGGGGAGATGTATTCTGCGACTGTAGATACTCTGATGTGTGATTTCCATGTGACTCGTCCACAAAACCATGGAGGCTACCGAAATATTGACAGTGAATTTTTCCTAAGTAACTGCGTATTGTTAAGGTTTCAAACTTTGATTGTCCAGCGGAACACGCAGGCTGAGTCACAGCATCACAGTTCTCAAATTCTCCACCACATGTATGCGGAAGTACATTTCCAAAACAAACAGCTTGGTCACTGTCCTTTAGCTCACAGAATCTATTGAGTGCCACTTACGTACATCCATGCTAGTATTATAAACGCGAAAGTAACGGAGCCTGTCACATTTTCACGACTAAACTGCTCAGCAGATGCCAATAAAATTCGGTAAGGAGATTCTCTGAACTCTTAACAAGAACATAGGTTACTTCAGAAAGTAAAAAAGAAAAACCAACCTGTAAGTGGGTGAAGTAAGGAATGTAACATACTTATTATTTTTTTTTACATCAGTGAGCTTAGACCATATTAAAAAGTTAATAAATTCGTTGCATAATGTCACATTGTATAACGTTTAGTTCCAAATAATTATTGTGTTCTCTGGGTGTATGTAGAGTAATATACACTGGAGAACCAAAAAATTTGTGCATCTACCTAACATAATGTAAGGCCCCAGCGAGCACGCAGAAGTGCCGCAACACGAAGTGGCATGGACTCTACGAACGTCTGAAGGAGTGCTCGAGGGAACTGACATAATTAATCCAGCAGGGCTGTCTATAAATCCGTAAAAGTACGAGGGGCTGGGGAGTTTGGTGGCCAGCGGAAGTGTTCAAACTCAGAAGAGTGTTCCTGGAGCCATTCTGTTGCAATTCTGGACGTGTGGAGTGTCTCATTGTCCTGCTGGAATTGCCCAAGTCCGTCACAATGCACAGTGGACATAAATGAATGCTCGTGTTTAGACGTGCCAGGGTTCCCATATCACTCCAATTGCACACGCCCCACACTATTACAAAGCCTCCAACAGCTTGAACAGTTTCCTGCTGACATACAGGGACCATGGATTCATGAGATTATCTCCATACCCATACACGTCCATTCGCTCGATACAATTTGAAACGAGACTTGTCCGACGAGGAAACATGTTTCCAGTCATCAACAGTCGAATGTCTGTGTTGACGGCTGCAAGCGAGGCGTAAAGCTTTGTGTCGTGTACTCATCAAGGGTACACGAGTGGGTCTTCAGCTCCGAAAGCCCATATCGGTGATGTTTCGTTGAACGGTTCGCACGCTGACACTTGCTGATTGCCCGGCATTGCAATCTGCAGCAGTTTGCAGGTTCCCTTCAGTCGTTGTTGCGCCCGTTCTTACAGAATCTTTTTCCGGCCGGTCGGAGATATGATGTTTTACCGGATTCTTGATATTCACGGTACACTCGTGAAATGGTCGTACGGGAAAATCCCCACTTCGTTGCCACCTCAGAGATGCCGTATCCCATCGCTCGTGCGCCAACGAGGGTAATCCCAAAAGTAAAGTCTCCTATTTTTTTTTATAAGTACATAGACCTGTTTATTTCTACAATGGTTTACATCAGTTTACAGCTTGAACATTTACTATTTTTCGACATAATCACCATTTCTGTCGATGCATTTTTGTAGACGCTGTGGCAGTTTTTGCATGCCCATGTCATACTAGATCGCCGCCATGCTGTATAGAAAGTTATGAACCTCTTGTTTCATCTCAACGTCGGAGCTGAAACGGTTTCCGGCCAAATGTTCTTTTAACGTAGGGAACAGGCGATAGTCACTGGGCGCCAAGTCAGGGCTATGTGGTGGGTGAGTGGGTGGGTGAGTGGGTGATTTATGTTCCACTGAAACTCTTGTAGGAGAGCAACGGTTTGCCGAGCGATGTGTGGGAGAGTGTTGTCATGGAGAATGTGTACGCCCTTGCTCATCATTCCTCTTCTCCGGTTCTGAATTGCCCGTTAGAGTTTTTCAGAGTCTCACAGTACCTGTCAGCGTTAAGTGTGGTCCGAGCGATTCAGCTTCGACATCGTGGTGAAGGATGATGTTCATAACTTTCTAAACAGCATGGCGGCGATGCGGTATGACATGGACATACAAAAACTGCCTCAGCGTCTGCAAAAATGCATCGACAGAAATGGTGATTACGTCAACAAATAGCTAAATATTCAAGCTGTAAACTGATGTAAACATTGTAGAAATAAACAGGTCTATGTACTTATAAAAAAATAGACCTTACTTTGGGGATTACCCTCGTATCATGTTCAAACACTTAAATCGTGACTATCTGCCATCGGAGCAGCAGTAACCGATGTAACAACTATGCAAGACAGTTGTCTTACATAGGCGTTGCCGACCGCAGCGCCGTATTTTGCCTGTTCACGTATTTCTGTATTTGAATACGCATGGCTGAACCAGTTTCTTTGGCGCTTCAGTGTAATACGCTATTGGAAGTTCCGTTTTTATTTGAAACGGGCCCAGAGTTACAGACAGCCGGAGCTGCGCCGAGTGGACTGTCCTGTCCGCGACTCTGAAACCGGATCGTCAGCGAGATATTAACGACAAACAGCTCTGGGAGGCGCGTGACGAAGAGTGGCGTCATTTGTAGCGGGCGCTGTCGGCAGGTGGGCCGGGCGCGCGTTTTTCCGCGCGGCGCAGTAACGGTGCTGGCGAACCCGGGCCCCGGGACCCGGCCGTGCCGGAATGCTAGCTGGCGCCAGGCCGCGCCGGGCTGCAGGCGCCCGCACCTGGCCGGCTGCGCGCGCTGTCATTCACTGCCCGACTCTCACGCTCTCATGCTCGGTTACTCCATTCACGCCAGTCATCTGCCACCACTGAAAACCTATCGATGAAGTTGTTGTTGTGGTGGTCTTCAGTCCTGAGACTGGTTTGATGCAGCTCACCATGCTACTCTATCCTGTGCAAGCTTCTTCATCTCCCAGTACCTACTGCAGCCTACATCCTTCTGAATCTGTTTAGTGTACTCACATCTTGGTCTCCCTCTATGATTTTTACCCTCCACGCTGCCTAACAGTACTAAATTGGTGATCCCTTGATGCCTCACAACATGTCCTACCAACCGATCCCTTCTTCTTGTCAAGTTGTGCCACAAACTCCTCTTCTCCCCAATTCTATTCAATACCTCCTCATTAGTTATGTGATCTACCCAGCTAATCTTCAGCATTATTCTGTAGCACCACATTTCAAAAGCTTCTATTCTCTTCTTGTCCAAACTATTTATCGTCCATCTTTCACTTCCATACATGGCTACACTCCATACAAATACTTTCAGAAACGACTTCCTGACACTTAAATCTATACTCGATGTTAACAAATTTCTCTTCTTCAGAAATACTTTCCTTGCCATTGCCAGTCTACATTTTATATCCTCTCTACTTCGACCATCATCAGTTATTTTGCTCCCCAAATAGCAAAACTCATTTACTGCTTTAAGTGTCTCATTTCCTAATCTAATTCCCTCAGCACCACCCGACTTAATTCGACTACATTCCATTATCCTCGTTTTGCTTTTGTTGATGTTCATCTTATATCCTCCTTTCAGGACACTGTCCATTCCGTTCAACTGCTCTTCCAGGTCCTTTGCTGTCTCTGACAGAATTACAACGTCATCTGCGAACCTCAAAGTTTTTATTTCTTCTCCATGGATTTTAATACCTGCACCAAATTTTTCTTTTGTTTCCTTTACTGCTTGCTCTATATACAGATTGAATAACATCGGGGACAGGCTACAACCCTGTCTCCCTCCCTTCCCAAGCACTGCTTCCCTTTCGTGCCCTTCGACTCTTATAATTGCCATCTGGTTTCTGTACAAATTGTAAATAGCCTCTCGCTCCCTGTATTTTATCCCTGCCACCTTCAGAATTTGAAAGAGAGTATTCCAGTCAACATTGTCAAAAGCTTTCTCTAAGTCTACAAATGCTAGAAACGTAGGTTTGCCTTCTCTTAGTCTAGCTTCTAAGACAAGCCGTAAACGTTCATTTAATGGTATTTGTGTTCTTAACACAGAAACACTCCTCTCTGCTATTGATCTACATCTCCCTATCGAGAACGTCTCTTGCAGCGATTGGTCCAGGGTGACTGGGAAAGAGCGCTGGTCATTCCTGTATATATTAGGGGCGTTGAATAGGTAATGCAACTAAGTTTTTTTTTTCGGCCCATTTCGCTTGAAAAAATGCGTAATTTGTTGTGGGACATGGTGGAGAATTCCGGCTGTAGCCCCTACAACTTAATGAAGTTCCGCTTGGTGGCGGTGCTATGCATAGCCTTCAAAATTACGTCTGTAACGGAAGTGTGCTCCAAATAGAGGTGTCATAGTGTTTCTCGTTACGGAAAAACAGAGCATCGCAGATATTGATAGCTCTTGCAGAATGTCAACGGATGCCTGGCGGTTGTTGCGTTGCTCTTGGGGGGAGGGGGCCCAAAGAAAAAGAATTGTTATTTTATATTTTTTGAAAATGTCGAAAAAGTGAATATTTTGGTGGGCCACTTGGCAACAGAATCAGGGACTGATTACACTATTATAATAACATACGTTGAGCATTAAATAGCTGGTTGTATTATTTTGAACAAGAGCAGCAGATTGATTTATTTGAGATCGTTCGGAAGAAACCTTATCATTTCTGTGCATTTTTATAGCCGCGATGTAGTCATACCCGGAACAACGCTAAGGGATCAGAAGATTTATGGACTTTAAAAGAAATGCAACACTACACAATTAAAAAAAAGAGCTGATTCAGAAATAATAGGAAAACGATAATGTTCCTTCTGCCGCATGCTGCGTTCGGCCCATCAGCATGATCGTAATTTCTGGTGATGAACTAACACAAAATAATTAACATTCAAGTAAATGAGGTGATGGTAATTATCTAGTTTAATTTACTAAAATGAGCACACTTACCTTTAACACACGTTTTTAATGCTACGTACCTTTCATATTAAATTACAATAGACGACCATTGTGGTTAAATACTTTATACATAAGTCAAAATGTCCTCTTGATGCTGTCTGTTCGTACAATTACAAGAAACTACATGCTTTCTAATTGGAAAAACAACAATTAGCATATTTACTGAATATTTTCACATAAAATATAAAATACCGATGCGGAACGCAAGTCCGCGTCCGCCTTTCATGAAATCCAAACAGTAAAAGGTGAGGCGCCCAATGCCTTATTTGTCTCGAAACAACAGAATTATTTTTTATATCATTAATCGTTACACGTACATAGAGATTTACAGGCACCGCGCAAGAACGGCAAAGATAAAGAATAATAGATTCTGTCGCTGCTATGCGATGGTTCATTTCATTTACTTTACAATTGTTCGATAACTTTAGGCCATCAGGCGTTTACTATTGGGCGTACATTAATGTTTGTGAGGCGAAAATTACTATTATTACACAGTGAACAAAAGCACAGTGACTCGACGGGCGAGATCAAGTAAGTCTGTCCGATCTCCAGCGTGCCGGCCGGCCGCACACAGCTGTGACCCCCGCAATGTTGGAATGAGCGGACACTCTCATTCGTAGTGGTCGACGAATAACAGACACCTCGCTGCACAACTGGATCTCTGATAGTGCTGACACGGTCAGCGGTGTGTGCCCGCTCGGTTCCCGCCGCCTAAGAGCAAACGATAAAGTGAAACGAAGGATCATCTGCCAGAGTTTCTTGCTGATCAGGACAACTTTTTCTCGACCACCATCACAGGCTGGCTATAAAACATGGATTCATCACCTGGAAATAAAACAGCAACCTATTGAGTGGCATCCCACGACCTCTCCTCCGAACAAAAAAACCAAAGCCACGCCCTCCAGCCGGTAAAGTTATGCGACGATCTTCTGGAGCTATGAAAGGGTTATTAAGTTTGTTGCCATCCCGTATGGTGCAATGATCAATTCTGAAGTGTTTCGGGCTACAATCACAAAATTGAAGAAACGACTTCAGCGTGTTCGTCGTGATAAAAACGCAAACGAACGACTACTTCCCATGATAACGCAATGCCTCACTCATGTTACAGTTCCGAAAGCAGCTCAAAAAACATCATTGGCCTTTTCTTCTTTTATTCACCTTACAGCCCGGAACTCTCACCTTCCGATTTCCATTTGTTTGGGCTGATGAAGGATGAACTCCCAAGAAGCAGTACGTGAATGTGGTGACTATATTAATGTACAGTAATGGCCATTAAAATTGCTACACCACGAAGATGACGTGCTACAGACGCGAAATTTAACCCACAGGAAGAAGATGCTGTGATATGCAAATGCTTAGCTTTTCAGAGCATTTACACAAGGTTGGCGCCGCTGGCGACACCTACAACGTGCTGACATGAGGAAAGTTTCCAACCGATTTCTCATACACAAACAGCAGTTGACCGGCGTTGCCTGGTGAAACGTTGTTGTGATGCCTCGTGTAAGGAGGAGAAATGCGTACCATCACGTTTCCGATTTTGATAAAGGTCGGATTCTAGCCTATCGCGATTGCGGTTTATCGTATCGCGACATTGCTGCTCGCGTTGGTCGAGATCCAATGACTGTTAGCAGAATATGGAATCGGTGGGTTCAGGAGTGTAATACGGAACGCCGTGTTGGATCCCAACGGCCTAGTATCACTAGCAGTCGAGATGACAGGCATCTTATCCGCATGGCTGTAACGGATCGTGCAGCCACGTCTCGATCCCTGAGTCAACAGATGGGGACGTTTGCAAGGCAATAACCATCTGCATGAACAGTTCGACGACGTTTGCAGCAGCATGGGCTATGAGCTCAGAGACCATGGCTGCGGTTACCCTTGACGCTGCATCAGACACAGGAGCGCCTGCGATGGTGTACTCAACGACGAACCTGGGTGCACGAATGGCAAAACATTTTTTCGGATGAATCCAGGTTCTGTTTACAGCATCATGGTGGTCGCATCCGTGTTTGGCGACATCGCGGTAAACGCACATTGTAAACGTTTATTCGTCATCGCCATACTGGCGTATCATCCGGCGTGATGGAATGGGGTGCTATTGGTTACACGTCTCGGTCACCTCTTGTTCGAATTGACGGCACTTTTAACAGTGGACGTTACATATCAGATGTGCTACGACCCGTGGCTCTACACTTCATTCGATCACTGCGAAATCCTACATGTCAGCAGGATAATGCACGACCGCATGTTGCAGGTTCTGTACGGGCCTTTCTGGATACAGAAAATGTTCGACTACTGCCCTGGCCAGCGCATTCTCCAGATCTCTTACCAATTGAAAGCGTCTGGTCAATGGTGGCCGAGCAACTGGCTCGTCACAATACGCCAGTCACTACTCTTGATGAACTGTGGTATCGTGTTGAAGGTGCATGAGCAGCTGTAACTGTACACCCCATCCAAGCTCTGTTTGACTCAATGCCCAGGCGTATCAAGGCCGTTATTGCGGCCAGAGGTGGTTGTTCCGGGTACTTATTTCTCAGGATCTATGCACCCAAATTGCGTGAAAATGTAATCACATGTCAGTTCTAGTATAATATATTTGTCCAATGAATACCCGTTTATGATCTGCATTTCTTCTTGGTGTAGCAATTTTAATGGCCAGTAGTATAGCAAGAAGTTAGCTCCGACGTCGGCCAGTAGTGTGTTAGAATGTAGCTGTACAGGCTCTTGCAGTAATGTTGCGTAAGACTGTCGCGGCGGATGGAGATTATATTGAAAAACAGTTTTGTAGCCAGAAGAGAGCGGAATAATATGGAGTTCCAGAATATTAACCTGCTTTTAGAAAAAAAGTGTTGCATTAGTTATTGAACGCGCCTCGTGCTCCCTAAGTAAATTTAACTGTATAGCTTATTTTGTATCAAGGTAGTATACCCTAAAAAGTCTGATTTAAAGGCCAAAGAGTTTTAATGTTGGGTTTGTATAATGTAGCACGAACTATATGGTACCACCTTTATGTGACTTTTGAAGCATACTTATGTTGTGATTCTCCGGGTCACGCAGTCAGTTCTAGTTAGAATCTGAATGTTGTCGCTTGGCTGCACAGTTGGTCACTCTTAGCTGTTTAACAGCCCTCACCGATGCCGGAAGTGGACTAGTAGCATCCCCGCGCTAACGCAACCGCACTGTATTAACTGCTGAACCGTCGCGTAATGAAATCCAGTCGCGGCAGTCCGGTGTGCTACTTAATGCGACTTAATCCACCGCATAACGCTGAGAGCGGAGTGGCTAGCGAGTAATAACGCGGCCACTCGCTACGTGATTGGCGCCAGTATGGGCGTCCGGGTAATGGCGGCGGCCTAATTGCCGATCGATACGGTACTTGGCCGTATCTGCCGAGTATTAACCCGCACTGCGATTGGCAGTCCGATCGAATGCCGGATGGGAGCGTATTAGATGCCTCATCAGCGATCAGCTCTTGCGAAATACGACGCTTACGAAAATTTGTGACTGCCTTTGTTGCCGGTCGCCGCGGTACTGCCGCTAGATGCATGTAATACGGAAGTTAATTTCCCGCGAGTTGATTACCACCTTGTGAAATAGCCATCTCCTTAATGCTGCCATCGTTTATTTCGAAAAAATGACTGAGACGCTTTCCTGAAGCACACCGTATTTTGCTTTTCTGTGTTGGACGAAGAACAAAATTCATTCACTCCGAACATACGGCCGGTGCGGTGCACTTACTTAATTATGAAAGAACATATTAATTTATAATTATTTCTATATTAAAAAATGAAGTCTGATTGTCAACAGTAATCTGCAGTGTTAAATTATACCTCCACGGGCACGAAAGACTTGACGAATGAATAAATATTCGTCAAAGCTTCTCCACTGGTTTGAGAACATGTCATCTGTGTTCATCATGTGTTATAGCCACGAATGAAGTTACTAATGTTATAAGACTTAATCTGAAATGGAACTGAGGAATTGTAGAAAATTTTAGCCCGAAGCGAAGTCTCACGTGTTAACCAAACACGGTGCTGTAGGGAAAATATGATCACGGACTGAATGCATCTTATCTTTATTATATTTCTGCATAATGCCCGAACCAGATGAAAACACGACGTTGGCTCACAGGTTCAGGCGCTTCTAGCAAGTCATTCCTAACGAAGCTGAAATAGGTGAAGGACAAAATTCTCGGGGTAGTTCAGTTTATCAAGAGAAATACTGTGCGTTTCTTCGGCATTAATGGTCCTGAAGGAATCCTTATGACGCGGAACCAAATAAAGAATAAAAACCCGAAGGATTCTTCATTCATTCGAACTCCGTTGCAGATGACATTTAGCGAACCCATATCGACGGATGTAGGTTGCAATATTTATTCAGAGACCAAGAGGCTTGCACAGGCAGATTAGCGTGGAGAGAAGGCTCAAACGAGCATTCGCATTCGGACCGAACAACAACCACCACCAGTAGACCTTTGTATTCCTGTTGATGCTTAGTGCCATTACTTTTTTTTAAAAAAAAACTTTCCATACTCGCCATTACTTGGAGATCAGGAGCAGAAAGAATAAATTTACAGCCTGACAGCGATAGTTATAACTATAGAAAGATGAATACTACAAGTTATCCTGATATTCATTATGTGAGCTTTATTTACTATATAATCTCGTCAAAACGGTTGATTACGAATTAATTCCGTATGTTCATGTGACTAGTGTGTGTTGGTTGTGGTTCTGCAACGAACGGACGATAGCTTCGTCCTCACGTTACATTTCACAATGGCCTTTTTTGTATTTTACTTTCCTTCCAACCGTATTTGATACAAAGCATTCTTTCATTCACATGTGGCTTCACATGTGGATTCATAATTTGATTTACGTGCCCCATCTAGTACGACATAGTGCATAATGTTACTGTATATGTTCTTGATAGTGGCTTGTTAGTCGGAATGGTCGATAGCACAACAAATTATACATAAAATTACAACAGACAATGTTTTCTTCTAAGAATTTAATTACTGCAGATTAATTAGGTGCAAGTATACTTCCAGGGCCGGTACATCGCAGCATTATTCCCCTTAGAGCGGACTCGAGTGCGTATTTTCACTTTTATGTTGAAGAAAATTGTTATTATGTATTTCATGCTTGTCTGAGTCGGGTTAATACGGAAGAGGCTACAAACCTACTCAGTCCTCCATTGCGGTTATGTCTGTACTGCGAAGCATGCTGCATTTGGTATCGAGCCAGATTTTATGGTTAACCTGCAGAACCACTGAATCGAATTGATCGATCAAGTGAGTTGGCACGGAGGAACGGGTTCAAATCGCCGCCAGGCCATACTGATTAATATTTTCTGTGGTTTCCCTAAATGAGCCAAGGCTAACATAGTAACTTAGAAAAATATATGGCAAATTTTCTCCCGTGACCCATCCGTACTCGTACTCCATCTCTAATGACTTAGTCGTCGACGGGAATTTCCAGTCTTCCTTGTTTTTTCCTTGACGTTTTCAGAATGCCATTCGTTTTAGTTTTTCTGCGATTTCCGACAACGCTTAGTCAAAATGCCACGGATGCTCCTGCAAATAAACAAAGACATTCCCATTTTTCCATCATCTCCACTGGTTATAGTGCCCGAGTCGATAACGGATTTAGCTCTAACCGACCTTCTTTTCACATCTTTCACCTCAAACGGTATATTTCTGCGTTGCAAGCTGTAATAAAGCGCTAAATCTTAAATGAAGTGTTATCTAGGTCGTACTGTGTGACTGTTGCAGCACGAGTGTTTACGATACAGTACGAGTAAGATCCAAAACTCGTTTCCTGGTTGATTTTAATGTTTTTCTGTGACAGTACGTACGCTTATGCTAGTATTTCGCGTCCTAAAAAATGTTACATTGTGGTTGGAATTCCACGTTGAGTTGCAAATCGTCCTACAAATGGGTAAGGTAAGTATATTGTCAACTCTGAGGAAGTCACGGCCTAATGTTACGTCTAGCATAGTGCTGTGGCATTTAAGCAAACTTACCCTTTGATGACAGCTTTGAGTTTATTTTCTGTACAGAAAAATTAAAAATGAACCAACCGAAAAAGCTTGAACAGAAAGTCGCCTGGTTCATCGTTTTAGGAATTAGTATACTACAAGCATGACGACTATATCGGCGTGTGGCGTCCAGGCGTGACGTACATCGAAACTTTGCTTCATCATAGTACATACAGTGTCGGTAGGCCACGTTTGGTCATATCTTTCCATCTCTGCTGCTCACTTGATGCCTTGAGAACTTCACGCAGACCGCTTCGGAGGATGGTCTGGAAACACCAGTCCCATACTCTCCTATGTTTAGTATTTTCCACACACTCTCGAGAACCGTGATCACGTGGACAAGAAGTGCACGTCACACACACTTCTCTAAAATGACGATCACTGCCAAAATGCGGCATTTATTGCGTCCCCTGGGTTGCCACTCTCCTGTTGGCTAGTATAATGTTAGCGACTTGCAAGCAGTGTTAATTGTTGCGACACAAGCAAGAGACCGAGCGAGTTGGCGCAATAGTAAGACTCTGGCTTTGTATTAGAGAGGATAGAGTTTCAAATTCTCAAAAGACTAAGTACATTTAGATTTTCCAAGATTTTCGTACATCACTTAGGGGGAATGTCGAGATGATTTTTTCGAAAGGCTACTGCCGATTTCCTCAGACATCCTTCCCGTCCGAAGAAGTGCTCCGTCCCTAATGACTCCGTCGTGGACGGGAGAGTAACCCCAACCTCCCTTCCATCCATAGTTAGAGAGATTCCCGCTACCAGCAAGGAAAGATATTTGCGCCGTGAGCTGCGTACGTGCAAGGCAAAGGCGGCGGCGCGCAAATTGCAGCTCCGAGCTGGTGTTAAGTAGTTAGCGAAGAACCCCAAGGTCGTCCGTGTTATCGTTACCTAAGCGATGTTTACCGCCGCCTCTTCTCTCTCCTCATGCGGGTCTGCGGTCGAAGATCGAGCAGCACTTCAGAGACCTCGGGCTTCGACCTTTATAATATTTTTTCTGTTGACTTGAGAAATACTAAAACATACTTCTCAAAAGCCTGCTGTTGAACCACAAATGTCTGGTTTTAAAAGTTGGACAACGAAGCAGATTACCAGTAGCATTAGTTAGCTGCAGTCAGCATCTGAAGTCACCGAAACTCAAAAACGTATAATTTATAAACTCTATCAAAAAAATTTCAGATATTTATTCTTTTACAGCGCTTTAAATTCATTGTAAACACATCTCTGACTCGATAGACACTCTCCAAAAACAATAAACATGAGCGTTGTGCCGTAGAACTGTGAAAACTTGCGTAGTGCGGCCATTGTAACTTGACAAAAAGCCGCAAAGGTAAACAAACAAGATCTTACACAGCCTAAGATGAGAGGAGCGGTGCGGGGGATCACAGCCCTGTCGTCCTGACAGAGGGCTGGCAGCCTATACCCGTGATTCGTGCTAAAGCGAAAGCATAACTAACATGATGCCATGGAGGTCGCCGAACGGTTCTGGTTTTGAGAGAGTAGTATTCGAATCCCGTGATGCACCAGGATTAGTCTTTTCACTTACAGTTGCATCCACATGAGTCCTCTGCAATTCACAGTTAATGCCTGGCAGAGGGTTCATCGAACAATCTTAAAGTTTTTCTCTACTGTCCTGTTCTCCAATAGCGCGCGGGAAGACTGAACACTTAAATCTTCACCTGAGAGCTCTGTTTTGTCATATTTTATTACGGTGATCATTCCTCACTGTGTAGCTGGGTGCCAACAAAATATTCTCTCTGAGGAGAAAGTTGGTGATTGAAATTTCGCTAGAAGACCCTGCCAAATGCCTTTGTTTTTAATGATTGTCATTCCAATTCGCGTATCATATCCGTGGCACTGTCTCCACTATTTCACGGTTATACAAAACGAACAGCCCGTCTCTGAATTTCCACGATGTCCTCCGTCAATCCTATCTGACGCGGATCCTAAGCCTTACAGCAGTACTCCAGATGAGGGCGGACTAATTTCAAAATAAGATAGCAAAGAGCAACACAGAACACAAAGTAAAGCAGAGTGCACAAATTTTTACGTAATGACTACAGTGTAATTGATTGCTGATGTTGACAGTGTCGTAAACGAAGATTCACAGCCCCGACCTCTACCGGTCTTTTATACAACCGTAATTTAAAGCACTCCCGCCCAAAACTGTTACGTCAGACTGTTCGCATAACAACACATTTAAAAAAAAGTTCAGGTTACCATAGAACCAAAGTACCAGATACTGGTATGGAATAGATGAAATGTATTGCTGCATAATGTGATACTAGGAATAAAAGATGATAGAATGAATGTGAAATGATCTAGTGGACGTAGAATGGATGAGAAATGATCTAGTGGACGTCGCAGTCACTGATGCAGCTTCACGCCATCCTATACGTCTGTACAGTTAGACGTGTCCGCCGCTTTCTTGAGATCGCCATTCCGGCAGGCTTCTCTGGGCTCGGTTACCTGTCGTCCACAACCGGATGTTCTGTGGTCGGAGGACGTGCTACCAATCCGCGACAAGGGGAAACTTGTGTAGCTGCTAATGCTTGTTAACCAGGTCACATCTTCAGCGAATGTCGTGCCGTTTCGCGCGATGTCTTGCACTTTCAGAATCTTCTCTCCTAAAACTACATTTGAGGAGGGTTAAATCCCCTTGGGGCCATTCTAGTTTAGGTATCTCATATTTTCCTTTCTCACTTCCGGTGCGGAGTTTCTTTAGTACGACCACAAGTTTCGCGCGCTATTATTGGCCTTCTGTACTTGTGTTAAATAAAGGCCATAACATCGACTTGACGTTAAACGCTACTCATTTTGTTTTGTGGTGAACCACTGTAGTAAGCAATGAAACTATTAGCATGTCGTCTGGGTGAAGGATGAACGCGGCCCAATATGGAGAATGAAATACATTCTCGTTAAACTCTCTACGACACCGTAGGTCCATCGTGGTCTAACTACATGTTAAAGAGTCGGCGATCCGCCAGTCGTGATGGTCGAAAGCATGATACCTATGTAAGATACGGAGATGTATATAGCGTCCTCTTAACAGCAACCGAATGTTCATTTGTTGTAAGGAACGATTCTTGTCTTAGATTCAAGTAAGATGGTCGCTTCGTACTTCGTTTGGACTTGGAACTTTACTGATTACTTATCTGGTAGTTCACCAGTGCTGTCAGAGGGTAGTTTATCCTCTTAGATAATCAGGCGGTCTGAGTTATCCCCCGTGTCTCTAAGTGTAGTGATAAGTATTCACTAGTGCTTAAGTATCTATGTAACGGGAAATACTAACGGTTTCTGCTTCCCTAGATGTAGAAGTTCACTCACAAACCGTGTGCGGGCATCTCTTTCCTCTTTATTTCCAATCCACTGTGCAAGATCAGGTGAAGGAGGAAATGTCCGGGGAATGTTATTAATTCATTGCATTTGGGTTACTTAAGATGAAAACGGGAGTAACAGTTGGTTAATCTTGGATGTTTATAGATGCAAAAAGGCAGAATGCCCTGAAAAAAAATCAAGGTTTCGCGTTTAGTTAACGTGGAGTCCGTTACGGGTAGAACACCGGCTCAGACTGGACATCAGCAGAACAGGAACTTTCTCGTGAACCTGTATTCCGGGTTGGCTGGATAAGAATTTCGACCTCTTTCATCCCTAACGTAAGTCTAGTGTGTTAACCATAACATTGCGCCATCTCACTTCGTAGGTAGGTGATTGTATACGGAAAACGGCCACTACCTAAAGCTGTGTGGAATAGCATAGATTTTAATCATCATCTCCATATTTACTGCTTTCTGCAAGAGTTGATCGTCCGTAGATTCAGCACTGCTTCCTGCTCAGTTTGCCTTGTCTGGGCGAAACGCCATTGAAGTCGTCATTAAACAAATCGGAACTGTCGGTAAACCGCGACAGAGCGCTTTAAACGTCATTTATAAGCCATTGATATCGAGAAATTCCATATTTCAAATAATACTCATTTACTGTTCCTTCTTAATTGAACATTTTTAATTAGATTACATATTTCGATCACTCTGGATCATCTTGAGATCTAAGTAGTTCCGTCAGCAACCCGTCTTGTCTACTCAGAACCACATATCAGAGATCAGAGTACCCAACTCACGAAACTGCTTAGATATTAAGATTATCCAGATTGATCGAAATATGTAATCTAATTAAAAATGTGCAACTGAGACGGAACAATAAATGAGAATTGTCTTAATTACCTAAACATTTGCTGAAGCTCAAAAGGATTATGTCGACTGTAGTTAAAATTTAATATTAGTTGTGTTGTTTCAGGCTTTGCTGGCATACCATGCAAAGGATTGTTCAACAACAGACTTCTGTGTAGAGCTAAGAGGTCAGCTTCCACCCCATTAGACAGGAGTGCACTCGAACGCGTTTAGTTTACTTATAACAACGTTCGTTCTAAGGGTTACGAAAGATCCGAACCTCGCCTTAACATCTGGAAGTGAGCAAGTCTTACTTTGCTCGTAAATCTATATTTCGTAATTTACTCCCCATATTGTAGCATTTGATTTCTGGTGCAATGAGATAAGTCTACTTATTTTCGCTATTGACTGTTGCCCGAAACCAACAACAGTGACATATAATACCTCTTAGTTTCTCAGAAGACTTAGTTTGCAGAAAATGTACCAGTGGGAATTGGCAAGAGACGGAATTCGTATTGTTGGTCAAAATCTCGAAACCATTTGCTGATACGGTCTCTAAAATCAGCGCGGACCAAGCCCGCTTCTCGATCGACACCCAGAGTGCTTTTAACTGGAGGGCGCAGACATGATGGATGTTCAACAGTGTCAAGTTCTGCTACTTGTGCATACGTAGGACTTTCCCGAAAATATGAGCAACCTGTCAGTGCATTCAAATCAACGTATCGACCTGCTAAAATCTTGTGGGCATCTCGTGATGAGACCGTATTAGGCACTGAGAACGTTCATACGTTCCGACAGCATAAAATGATACCCCCCGCTCCCTTCCCCTCCATTTGTTCTCAAGTCAGTGCTTATGCCTTGTTAGAAAGAAGGTGTCATCTTGTTCACACATGTGTTATTTAAGGCATTGGCGTTCCGTCGCCTTAACTGGCCATTACGGAGCTTGAAGGTGAAAGTGATGAGTTTTAATACAAAGACCCTGCGGCTACATTGCTTCATATTCCTCCAAGTTTAGTTAGCTCTCACCTGAGCAGTAAAGAGCTGTTTTGCAGCCTAGGTACACGTCTAGTGACGCTAACGACTCCTCGGGGCAGTTCGTTTGCTTCTGCCTTTATGCAGCGAGAAACACACACACACACACACACACACACACACACACTTGTAAGAGTATTGGAAGCCATTAAAAGTCAACTAGAATTCTTGAACGTATTTTGAGTCTTCTTCTTTTTCTTCTCCTTTCTTCTGTTTTGCATGTGTCTTATGGAGGGTATTCATTTTCTCCTGTTCTGAGCGTCTTCCTTCATCTATTTGTGTGTTGGTTATCCTCTAATATCATCCATCATTCTAATTCTCTTCCTTCCATTCCCATCCATAATTTTTTGCTGCAGACAATTCCTATGCAGTATACGCATTTCCCAGTCAAGATTATTTCCTCTTTCTGGTTACTTCGAATAATTTCCGTTGTTCCTCTATTTTCTTCGTTACATCTTAAGTCGGGCGATGCACTTCAGTTTAAACATACTTCTCCATATCCACATTTTAAAACTTTCTAAATATCTTTCTTCTTTGTATTTAACTGTCTTAATTCACTGCTGTATAAAACTTTTCCTTAGCTCCATTGGAATTCTTCTATTTGTCAGTAACTGCAACAATTTTTCAAATGCTCTGTTTCTCATGTGTATATCCAATATTTCTTCTGTGCAGCTTCCGTTACATGTCACGACATTTCACAGGCACAGAAAATGTTTTTCTTGTTTCAGCTTCCCAGCCTTCCTTCGTCTAAGAATGTGTTAACTGGAGCTTCCATCATGCTTATTCTCATCACTTCTATCTTTCCTATATTTATCTTCATTCCTTACTCCTCGCCTCTTCTAGTAATACTTTTCAACATCACGCGTAGCTCCTCTTCTCTCAACATACTTCCTGTTATCCACTCTTACTTTTTTCTTGTTCTCTTCACCTCTCCAATTTCTGTCTGTAATACTTCAAACATCAGGTAGAAATAGTACATATGTTACCCTACCGATAAGGTTGTAATCTATAAATCACTTCTAGTATTTCAAAGGCGTGTGTGGAAAGCATTTGTCAGTTTTACGCCGTTGTTACGTATTAGTGATGAGTGATCACAGTAACTTTCCAGGTATCGTGATTTGAAGAGTACTAAAGATTGTAAAAGTGTTTAAAAAAAGACGGGAGGAGGCAGAGTTTAGTACCAGTCCAGATCTGCAGAAAAGCAAAGGAAAACGAGGTTGCTGGGCTGAACATCTGCATTTGACGAGCAGGCGGATCACCGCCAGGAGCGTGTAGTGGCGTCAGAAGATGTCACTGCGTAGGGGATGTGCATACCGCAAGAGTCGGTTGTCTGTTAGTAAGAAACGGAGTATAATGAGCTCCCCTCGCCTCGCCTTGTTTATTTCACGAATCGCTGCGATCAAAATGTATCGGTCGGTGAGGCAAATACTGCCCCTCATCTTGCTGCCTTACACGGGAAGCTACAGCGCTCGCACCTCGTGAAGGAAGGTCGTCTGCTCTAGATCGGTCGCACGGCCGCTAATTGACTCCCGGAGCATGCGTGTAGGTCCCTCGAAGCATCGCCATTAGTGGCAGAGGATTGTTTTGCTTCTGCTATTATCTCGTGTGGTGAGGTAGCTATCGCGCGTACGCAGTTAGGCAGGCCATTTCAGAGTACTGTTACCAACAGTAACGACAGCAAACGAACAAGAGCAGAAGCAGCCCTAGAAAACCACAGGTTCCATTGCTTTGCCTCCTGGAAGGCACGTATAAAAATCCGGGCGGATGTGCAAAAGGGTACCTAATAACTCGTAATTGCACTTTAACTGGGTTAATCGTCTGTATCGAAGATGTTGACGTACCTAAATTCCTCTCTTCTACACATGAGGTTGTGTAACTGCATTTTCCTTGTATGTCTTAGCCATTGACAAAATAACTATACTGTAGGCAGCATGCTGTCGTTGATTCTGAGGTGCCTCCAATGAGCTACACCCTGATTTTACCAGATTCTGACAGTATTCACAAAAGAAGAAACATAAAACATCCTGATAGCACATCTTTCCAAAATGGTCTCATTTACAGAATTTCCTTCTTTACGTAAAATAATTCTCTCATAGTGAGTTAAGAGTTTTATCCTGTTTCTGAAGTAGCATTTGGAAGTGGCAATTGCACATCTGCCTGTCAAGCCCACATTACGTGATGAACCACGGCAGTCTGTGGTTCACTGGACCATCAACAGTTATATACAACTACTGGTCTCGTATGTACTAATGGAAATGGTTACTGATTTTGTGATCCATAACCTAGACAACTTTAATTATAGGCGATACGTTACAGCTAAAAAAGAGGCGTCAGCGTTCTGGGGAGTTTCACTGCCGTACTTATGAGGGCGTATGTTAAAACAAGACAGACAATGTACACTGCCGGAAAAAAAGTACACTTGAGAAGAGGACGCCGTGTCAATTTTGATCCGATGATGGCTTATGCCACCTGGCGGATAGCAGCATCGCCTGCCAACAGATAGCGTAGTGGCGTAGCTATTCTACCAGAGCATCATCTGTGTCCACCCTTCAATAAGGAATACTCACAGCCATAAAGCTCAGTGTGGTGCAGATCTTTGAATCAAACAGGTAACCATCCTATGGAGACGCAGTCATGCTTCATACTGTCAACTAAACGAGTTTGAAAGGGGTCGCATTGGAGCCTTCAGAGTGGAAGGGTGGTCCTCTCTGAGAATTACCACACAGGATGGACGTGCTGCGTCAATTGTGTAACGATAATGGTATGAGTGGTCACGTGAACATTCTGACACCCGTAGAGGAAGTTCTGGACGCCCGTGCATTACAGACGCCCGCCCGTCGTAATGTGAGGGCAACAGTGGCAGATCTCACAGCTACCACAGCACAGATCAGAGTCTTGTGATCCCAGACGTGTCAGCACGAACTGCTGCGAACCAGTTATTAGCAGAGGGACTGCGGACACGCACACTTCTACCCCGTCTTTCACTAACGCTACTGCATCGACGTGCACAGGTCGACTGGTGCCGTCAGAGGATGACTTGGAATATGGAATGGCGTGCCGCGGTCTCCAGCGATGAGTGTGTCTATCACATTTTTTAAAAAATGCTGCGTCCCTGTGACATAGTTGTCACGGGTTTGCGCCCTGAGAGTCGGAACATTTCTTATGTCTATCGTTTAGGCTTGTGCATGGTGAGCTGCTAGTATTTACCTTACAGCAAAGGATCGGAGTGTCATCCTCAGTGGAGGATGCGGATAGGAGGGGCGCTCTCCCGTTCGTTATGATGGTATTCTTGACCGAAGCCGCTACTATTCGGTCGAGTAGCTCCTCAATTGGCATCACGAGGCTGAGTGGACCCCGAAAAATGGCAACAGCGCATGGCGGCCCGGATGGTCACCCATCCAAGTGCCGACCACGCCCAACAGCGCTTAACTTCGGTTATCTCACGGGAACCGGCGTAGCCACTGCGGCAAGTCCGTTGAGGCAACACAAATCTGAAAAGCAGAATTCTTTATGCTATGTTCATTTATTCAGCAGTAGTACTTCCCGCTCAGTTTAAACTTTGAAATGTTGCCACTGTACAGGTTCAGCATCAAGAATTAGCCTTAAAACGTTTCTCTATCAGCTCCCCCCCCCCCCCCCCCCCTTCCAGAGTTAATGCTTCTCCGTAATCCTGGCCGGTAAACTCATTATCGACGTACTCTTGATCTGTGAGCTGTGTTTTTCTCTGCCGGCTGTGAATTGCCAATGTAACTCCGACAATTTTGTCAACTACCTGTTGGCGTAACGGAACTGGTTTTCTACAGAAGCGGAATTTGGAAAATAACAATTCCAAACACATTTCTCGCAACACGGCTACCTATATTCTGTCTGTGAAACTCAGTGCGTCATGTCATGATAAAGGCTTAATGAAATATGGTATTAACGGAAAAGCTCATCACCAACTAAAGCTACATTTTTGAGCAGGCCGAGAGTTCTGGCGACAATCCTTCCCGCATTACGCTATTTTTCTTTCTTTTTGCTTTATTAACTCTATTTAGAAGAAACGTGAACTGCTCTTTGTCATTCTAGGATGATTAAAACAACTTCTGTTGTGTACTGCTCCAATTTCTTTCACGAAGGTCGCTGAGCTGACGTAATTTTTTTTTTATCCAGTTACGAACCCATACACATTTCTGATTGCTTTTGTTATGCAGCAGTTTTACCCAACGAGGCATTAACTCCATCGCAAGTACAGCAACCACAAAATGACTATATTGAAGTGCACAGTGGTGGCACCATGTGTACAGTCATGCACGAAACCATCTGCACGCTACTCGTTTCACGTCACGAGTGATGCAAGTCAGTGTCGACGCGTAAACTGGCCTTAAGGAGGGTAGGAAGTCAAACGGGACGACCTGGAGCAGGAGAGACACCACAGGACATTTTAATTTCCACTGTCTATACTTTTAAAAATAAACTCATAAAAATTTGTCAGAATGACCAGAAAGGATTCAGGAGTTACACTTACAGTGGTGGAAAGTCAAAAATATAAGAAAATAAAATATTTTTTTACATTTATATTTCACCTTTTTTTCACTTACCATTTGCTGCATTTGTTGCTATAGGTACACTTTTCTTCATAAGTAAGGGAGATTCTTCAATGAATTTTGCGCAGCATACAAACCATACTTATAGGTGTATGAAACTCTAGAATTTTCCAAATCTATTAAAAAATGTGGTAAAAATTGAGATAATTAACTATAAAATTTGAGTTTTTTAAACATGAAGTTAAAAATATAACAGCACATTTATTTTTTCATAAATTAAATAATTTCTAGAGTTTCATACACCTGTGAGTATGGTTTGTATGCTGTGGAAAATTCATCGAAGAATCTCTCTTACTTACGAAGAAACGTGTACCTATAGCAACAAATGCAGCCAATAGAAGTGGAAAAATGACGAACTTTCACACGTAAAAAAAATTATTTTGTTATGTTTTTGAACTTCCACTGCTATGACTGTGAAACCTGAATCCTTCCTGGTCATGCTGACAAAGTTTTATGAATTTATTCGTAAAAGTATAGGCAGTGGAAATTAAAATGTCCTGTGGTGTTCTTCCTGCTCCAAGACGGCCCGTTTAACATCCTACCCCCCTTAACGAGAAAATCAGACGAAGATACTAAAATGTAGACTTTCACGGCCGGAAATATCATGTCCATTATAATTATCCGGGCTCGCTAGCGAGCCAGTGGGTGTGTCGGACCTTCCATCGAGCTACGGACCCCCTTGAAGATGTCTCCCGCAGTCGGAGACGAAACGTTGGGAATTGACACATAATTCATCAACCGACCACGGCATAACAGCCCGGATAATTATAATGGACAATCAGACGAAGGTTGATCGGCAGTCAATCTTCCGACGCACCATTCGCGAATGTCAAAGAAGGCGAGGGGGGGGGGGGGGGGAGGAAAGGAAGAACAGCGGTTCGCCGAAGTACCCTCCGTCAACCACCGCAAGGTGTGGCCGAGGCGCCCGGGGACGGCCCTGCGGGTGCGGTCGAGCGGTCTCCCAGCGCGGACTTCTTGCCGAGACGGCGGCCGCTGCAGACACCTCGAGGAGTCTGTGTGGTTTTCGGTCGCCCCTAACGGTACTCGGCTGCTCGCCCCGTAACGGCGAGTCGCAAGAACCGATCTGTCCGTCCACGCGGCCGCAAGGCGCGACCGGCCTTTTTCGACGCTGTGCGGTGCGCGTCCAATCTCCAAACTCCATTACGGTTTACGTATTCTGCGCGAGGGCGGAAAAAAAGGAGGAAGCGGCGCTGTGGAGGAGTCTAGCAATGGGCCATAGTATTCCGCGGCGTGGCTTGCGGGGAATCGGGCAGAGAGCGCTTTGAAGACGGCGGACGCAGAAGAAGTGGGAGCACAAAGCGGCCCCGGGCGCTGCCCGCGGAGCGAGAGGACCTGCCCCACGGCGGGGAACGACTCGCTTCTGCATTCTGAGCCGACACTCCGCGTCTCGGAGGCCACGCTTCCGTTAAGCCGACAATGGCCGGCAGGCACGAGGATATATCTTTTTTTTTCCTCCTTTTTTAATCCGCCGCGCCGCAGCGACCGTTTTGCATTGTGCGCCGGCTTTCGCGGTCGAGCGCGCCGCATTGTGGGCCGCAGGCTATAGACGACCGCCTGCTGCCGCGGCTCACAAATGGTAGGTCAGCGCAGCAGTATGTGCCACATATCAAGGATCGCTCGCTCTGTGGCAGGCGACGTGCAGTCTTTCCAGGTTTACCGAAAACAGTGTGAAGCGATGACATACTAAACTGGAAGACCCGCCCGGTTGGCCGTGCGGTCTAAAGCCGTCGGCACACGGACCGTGCATCCGAACGTTGAGCGTGCCAAGTTTCTGACGTCATAGCGTGGAATAGCACGTTCGGGAGTCTTTCCGAACGTGCAGAGCAATATCTGGCATGTCAGATATTCTGAGCGTGCGTCTGAGTGTTGACCAATGAGATGGCACAACGCCACCCACGTCACACGCACGCCGTCTCCCTTCAGTACAGAGTTGTGAGGCGCCATATTGGCATTCATTTCAGGCTTATGTGTATATATATAGCGTTTCTGAGCATCAGCAAATTCAGAATCATTGTAAAACCCGTTGTTAACTGTGTGATTCGTTCTAATAAAATAACGAGAAACATCATTTTCATGGCAAAAGAATTATTGTAACTTGCGTCTTATGAGAGTAGGCTATTTGAAGGCAGTGACACAAGGAAGATCCACCCAAAACGCATTGTTCTTGTACAATTTGTTATAATTAAATTTCAATTGGTAGCATATCTAAAAAGGTTTTCTGCAACGGGTAACATACTTGAATTACTTGCGACATGTATCCGTGTGTTATTGGATTAGCGTAATGAGCAGCGTAACTGTCTCGTATTGATTTGCTAGTTGGGGCGGTGGTTCGCGTCTTGACACTCTGTGTTTTATTTCCTAACATTAGCGTTTTTATTAGGTTCTGATACTTTATTATTAGTTTAATATCAGTATATACTATGACATTTGATGTTATGTAATATAAGTTCACCTTTTTTTGAGGGATGACTTTGTTCGATTGGCTTAATCTACGGGACAGCTTGCTCTACTTGCATAAAGATATTTTGCTCGTTTTCTTTTACGCTTCATAATCCACATGTTGCAAAGAGTCTGCTATTGGGTAGGAACAGTGATTAAGACTGACCATGGGCTTTTAATAAAATCTGGGAATGATGAAATAATGTTTATCTTATGCGGAGAAGTATTCCAAATTTGTACCGCACTGTTTGTAATGGAACTTTTGTGTGTCTCTGTCCTTATTGATTGGACATGGTACTTTCCTTTTCGTGGACGATGGAGGAAATGTGCGTTTTAATAGAGCTAACGTGGGAATTTTACGCGCGCCCGTTGAGTAAACAGTGTGATTTACTAACTAGAAACATCGCTCAACTGCCACTGGAGTGCGTTGCGATCGCGTATACCACGTTGGGGCCCACGTACCGTATGCACAAGTCGCATCATTCCTGAGCGTTCAGCAGCACGTTGAACTTGGCACGCTCAACGTTAACGTTCGACAGCACGGTCCGTGTGCCGACGGCTTAACGCACGGCTTTCCGGGCAGGAAGGACCGTCTGGTCACCCGCACGAATCCGCCCGGCGGATTTGTGTCGAGGTTCGGTGAACCGGCCAGTCTGTGGATGGTTTTTAGGCGGTTTTCCATGTGCCTCGGCGAATGCGGGCTGGTTCCCCTTATTCCTCAGTCACACTATGTCGGCGATTGCTGCGCAACCAAGTTCTACGTACTCGTACACCACCACTACTCTACCACGCAAACATAGGGGTTACACTCGTTTGGTGTGAGATGTTCCTTGGGGGATCCACCGGGGGCCGAACCGCACAATAACCCTGGGTTCGGTGTGGGGCGGCGGACGGGTGAAGTGGACTGCGGTAGTCGTCGTGGGGTTGTGGACCACTGCGGCTGCGGCGGGGACGGAGCCTCTCCACCGTTTCTAGGTCTGCGGTTGACATACAATACAATACAATAACCCTTTACCACTGAGAACTTTGGACGTCTTCCAGTTTGTAATGTACGTCGGGCGTTCCATAAGCAATACAACACATATTTTTCTGGGCCGATTAACGTTGAAAAATTGCGGAATTTGTTGGGAAACATCGTGAAACATTCTCTCGCTTCAGCCCCTACGGCTTCATGAAGTTCAGTAGCTGGCGGCGCTGTACGTAGCCTTCAAAACGGCGTCTGTAACTGAGGTGCCTTCCAAGCAGAGAGCTGTCACTGAGTTTATTTTTTGCGGAAAACCAGAGCATCGAAGATATTCATAGGAGCTTGAAGAATATCTGCGGAGACCTGGCAGTGAACAAAAGCACACTGAATCGTTGATTGAGGCGTCTGTCATCATCGCAACAAGATCGCGCAAACTTGTCCAATCGCCTGCGTGAAGACCGGTCGCAAACAGCTTTGAAGCAATGTTGCAATGTGTGGACACATTCTCTCGAGGTCATCGACGGATCACTATCTAACACCTTGCTGCTTAGCTGGACGTCTCTGTTGGTCGTTCACCAGTTCGGATACTCGAGGATGTGTGCTCGACGGGTTCCTCACCCTGTAACTTCCATGTGTTTGGCCCAATGCGGGATGCACTCTCCGGGAAGCAGGACGTGGATGATGCGGAGGTTGTTGATGCAGCAATAAGTTGCCTCTGACGTCAAATCGTAGAGTGGCATCTTACGGTCGTAAAGGCCTTCCCAGTAAGATGGCGTAAGGCCTTCGGATTGAACGGAGGTTATGTTTAAAAACATGATTTTGTAGCCAAAAGAGTGGGCAATAATATGGTTTATTGGAATCCTGAATGACACCAACTTGCTTCGGGAAAAAATGTGTTACATTACTCACTCAACGCCCCTGGTATCATTTTTTTGGACGGTGTACGACGGAGCCGGCTTCCGGTATCCTCCGGGGGAAGGCGGCCTTTCTTTTTTGCCCTGAAATGTGTCAGTCTTTCCCTAGCACGCCTAAATTGATTGTGGTCTGGACCTGCTACGCCGGTGTCAAGGTCAAGCGATTTTCTTACGATTGCCAGTGTTTACCAGCATCTGTTGCGAATAAACTTCGAAAATCGCAGGCAGAAAGCAGCCGTTTGCTTAATAGTGCTTTAACGGGTGCGGGAAATGGCTAGTGGAGGTACCTGTTCGTGAAGCTAGTAGTCTGAAAGGTCTGAATGTTAAAAATAATTTCTGGAGCTTTTTGGATATCGTTCAGTTGGGGTAAGTTAGCAGACAGGGCTTATAGAGCATAGAAAGCAAGACATGAGCGCTCTGGGGCGGAATCGTTGTTTCTTAGTGTGTTTGTGAAGTCGATAGCTTGTGATTCTTAGTGATCAACCAAGTATGGAAAGTGCAATTGCTTTCCCGTGCGTTGCGTTAGAATTCTGTTGGCTCTTCCCATTTTACTGGAGAATATTGCGTTTCGGTGAACGAAAACGCGTTCAGTAGTGTGTAGAGAGTTTGCCCATTAGCCAAATAGAGGGGGTGTTTGATAAAAGTGACTTACTTGGTTGAGGTTTAACTGAAGGCTATAAATTACATTTGTTTCCGTGGATTATAAGTGTTGTGCTTTTATGTGGAATGTTCACCTGTACACTTTAATTTGTCCTTATGTTGTGTTTTAATGGACATTATCAGCAGAAGTTGCTACGAGCCAGTTACACGCGGTGTGCGAACTGTTAGTAGCACATATATTCCAGTGCCATGTTCGAACCTCGGAATTTCCTGAAAGTAGTTGAATTGGTACAAGCTATTAATTATTGGGTTTGGAGTAATAACACGTTTAAACGTGGCTCGTGAGGCACTGCGAGGCTGGCATATCTAAAGTATGCAACGTGTAGTAGTGCAGAGCTTCAATCCAAGCCTGTCAGTAAATGTATCCGAATTATTTAGTTGCAATAGAGTCGATAGCAGTGACAAACTTCAAGATTTTTCTGCGTAAATGTAAGAGAAGTAAGCCGCGTAATTTGTCTCGCACGCTGCAAGGCTCGATGCACACGAGCGTTTTATTATCGCCAGTTCACAACGCGCGTTTTAGCAGTATATGTAAAACAATGGAACCACGCACAATGTGGCAGTGAAACTGCGAAGTCGGCACGAACAGGAGGCGATAAAATTGTACTCGCCAACCATTGCTGCTTCGTAGCGCTCTCTTAAGATCGCCACTATGCAACAGTTCGTAGAGGGAGAATTGGAAGGCCACACGTGTTCGCAAACCCAGCCACAGCAGCAGTCAGCTTGTCACAGATGTAGCCGGTTTGACTGTGGAATTGTTCGTTGAAGAAGCGAAGAAATACCGTGGAATGTCGGACACATCTCACAAGGAGTATCATGACAGCAATAAATGTGGGAAATGTTTTGCGAGGGTTTTGTTGCAGAACAGAATGAAGAGAGAAATGATACTGTTTATGTTGTAGCAATGACCATCTTTGCTCGGATATGGTTATCCAAAACTTCAAATTGTCCTAACCAGCAATTTTTTTTTTTCCTCTTCGCGAAAGACCTTTCATTTGGAAGTACAAATCAGTCAGCTTAAAATATAATTATTCTGCTATAGTAGTTGGTTCAGTGTAACCGCTGATTTATTGTGTGGCATCTACACCGTTTGCATCGTTCTGCCTACGTCCGTACGGGTTGCTTGGCTTCTAGTCTAGCAGCGCTGCGCAGTTATCGCTCGATGTCGCCCTGTGTCTGTTGAAAAGGTTTCTGGCGCTACGAGCAGGAGCTGTTGTGCTCGTGTGCATTGAGCCTAATAGCATGTGGATTCTACTCTACTACACGTGACACCGCGGAAGCTCCGAAGACGAGACCGAAGAAAATTTTCAGCGTATAAGAAACCATGCTACTGATTCATCGGTTGTTCTGCCAAGGTTTATCGGATATCTTGGGGTAAATAAACAGTCCTGTGGCGCAAGCTGAATTGTGAAACGAAGTTGTGGTGACTAATGATAACTGTCCCCAGGTGCAAGCCACGCTTCAAAGATATACTCTAGTGTTCACGTTTCAACGGGCACATGCACAATACGCTACGATGGTCGTGACTCATCCCGATTTCAGATGCGTTGTTGCTTCCATTTTTTGCACAGTATTCTTCAGATGCTGTAAGGTGTTGGGTCGTTCGTCGAAATATTGCGCATAAAATGGAAACTACAACTTGGCTGAACATCCGGAAGTACACTATCAATCGATTACGCCGAGGAAACCAGAGACATTAAAGTCACAGCTGATAGAAAGCAACGACTGGTAGATTTCTTTTATTCCTATGTGAAAAGGAATTTACTAAAATAAGTTCAGTTTCAATGTATAATCTTTTATTAGTACAAATTCTTAACAACCTAATACGCAAATGAATAAAAAACAGAAAACATGTCTGATGAAGTCAGAGTAGGTCTCTTAGTAAACTGGGTTAATATGTAATAAGTTTTTCATTGGCCATCAGATTTTCGGGAAGAGGTAACTGGCAATGTGGTGGACAGCGGTAAATGGCCTGTGTACACCTTGAAAGCGTACGGAGGAACATAGACCTTATCTTAAAGCTAAACACGCAACGCTCTAGTTTCCGTGACACGTAGGTGAGCCAGGCCGCCGGCCGGAGTGGCCGAGCGGTTCTAGGCGCTACAGTGTGGAGCCGCGCGACCGCTACGATCGCAGGTTCGAATCCTGCCTCGGTCATGAATGTGTGTGATGTCCTTAGGTTAGTTAGGTTTAAATAGTTCTAAGTTCTAGGGGACTGATGACCTCAGAAGTTAAGTCCCATAGTGCTCAGAGCCATTTGAGCCAGGCCCAGATCGAACCTATAGGGCGGGTAAACGATCGTTGGTCTGGTACACTAGCCCGCCGGTGTGTGGTTTCTAGCTTGTTATGCACGATCATTAGGGCAAATTCTCCCTAATATTTGCCTCAGAAAACAAGATACACTAACGGTTAATTTCCGATAACGCTGGGAACAAAGTTTAGTACGATTCACGACGGATCCCGCAGTCGACTTACGTCCTTTATATTAACTGATCAGTTTTTTGACAGGACAAGTATCCGGCCAAAGACCGAGCGGGTAAGTGCAGTGGTTAGCACACGGGACTTGCATCCGGGAGGACGACGGTTCAAACCTGCGTCCGGCCATCCGACTTCGGTTTTAATGTTGTTTCCCAAAAACACTTAAGGTGAGTTCCTGGATGGTTCCTTCGAAAGGGCACGGCCGCCTTCCTTCGCCATCCTTCCCCAATCCGAGCGTGGGCTCCGTCTCCAATGACCTCGCTGTCGACGGGACGTTCAACACTAATCTCTTCCTCCTCCTGCAGCCAGAGTTAAAATAAAATAAATTTTCCAAATAATAAAAAAAGGTGATTCCACATGTCGTGATAAACGCTAGGAAAGAAGGAGATAATTAGTAACACCGCCATCGACAAGCGGTTTGGGAGAATATACAGTGTGGAAAAATTGGAATGAAAGGAATGGGAAGGAAAAGGTTGGCAAAGAGACAGGAAGAAAATACTGACTCCGAGTCGCGCAAGGCATTGGAGGCAATGCAACGGCGAGAGTTGAAAATTTGTACCGGACAGGGACTCAAACATGGATGCTCCGCTTCTCTAGAACGATGGGCACAGCTGTTTGATGAAAAAATTTCATTGCGGACGTACAACCAACGTCCGAATTCCTACGGTAATCAGAAACCTGCGAGTATAGGGTTAATGGGCGGGAGTTGTTACTGTGCGATGATCCATGTTCAACTCTCGGCGTTACATTGCTGCAGTGCCCTGTGCAGCTGGAAGTCATTATTTCCTTGCTATCTCTTTCTCGTCCAATTTCCATTCCTTTCTCCCCAATTATTCATGCGTATGGCCCAACTGCTTCATCGCTAGTGGTGTCTGTTCTGTCAGACATGTCCGACGAAAAAGACACCACTCATATCTATGAGGATATCTGTTGCCAGGCTCACAGAGGATGGTAGCTGGAGCCGTGCTCCCTGGCGCTGATTCACCGTAGCAGAACCGGGGTCGGCTGCGAGATTCACTGCCCCGCGGCTCTGCGGGACTGTTTAATTCGCAGCTCCAAGCTGCCACACGTCTTGTATTTCTTGTTTCCTCCCGGGCTGCTATAAGGCACCTCCATTTGTGCAGTTTCGCACATCTGTGGACCCCAGCTATGCTGCCTCATCGTGACGCAGTAAATTCGTACTCTGCGAGATAGCTTCCTGCCTCGCTTTCAGGACCTGCCTCGTATGCGAGGTATTCCATCTGGTATCACTCACGAACGAGTATCACGTTCAACCTCGCTTTAGCCATCACTGTCCGGTGCTGTCAATTTTCTCCGCCTCCTTCTCTTCGTATTAGAGAGATGAGAAATTCACGAAGATTTATCTCTAGCGTTCAGTGGCGCCCTGGCGCACTAAAATAGATCAGCGACGATTCTCTGGGTCTCTGATATGGAATTTGCTGTAGCAGTGTAAAAAGTGAAGAAGCGTTTCAATCTACATACCGCAAAATCGCTTTGATCTATGCAGGGTTTAACTTCTTACGTCTTATGAACATCTTGGGTAATTGGCACTTTGCACTACTTCAGGTGGTTATTGGCTAAGGGTGGGTCATCATCTTGGCGAAGGATGCATTTACCTGGACTGATTTAAAAGAACCACAGAAAACGTACTCAAGATTAGTTACTAGGGTTTTTGTATCGCGGGTACTTCGCTTGTAATGTTGCGATTGTTCATTTGATAAAGGGTTTCGACTTCTTTATGTTTCCAACGCTGTTTCGTTTCCATATAAGGGAATTATGTGTCATCTTTGCGTCGTCTAGTTTTGTGCTAAACACTTGGAAATGTTGAATGGTTCGTAGACCAAGAAAGTGTGCGGAGACATGAATTTGGGCGAGCAAAGCAAAACAACGTCGTGTTGTCACTGTGACAAAAGTGGACAATTTAAATGTTAGAAGACTAATGGTTTTTATTGTCAGTTCCTTGAGTTTGGCAGATTCGACAATAGCTAGAAAAAGTTCCCTTATCTTCACAAATTCACTTAGGCCTAATATTACGACTTAGCACTAGTTATAACGTACACATTCTCAGAGACATTACACAAAATATCGGAACCAAATGTATACAAAAAAACTAATGGCAACTAAAATTCCTATTAGCTTATGTAAAATTTAAAATATACACTCTTATCATTTGGATGTCGTTTCGCCACAAGAAATATGCTGTCCATGATCTGACAACGCCGAAGTTTGAATTTGACACTTCAGGCAGGGAAATACGCCTGACGAGAGTTTTCTTGCTTTCTACATATTTTCATAATGTGATTGACAATACCAGTAGTAACTTTATCTTAATCACAGTGTATGTTGGCTTTCAAATTTAGGTAGATGACAAGGAAGGGAAAGTTACTATGATTGCGTTTCGTACGTTTGAGCACTGTGATGAAAACGCGGATACAGTTGGATGATCACCATTTATTTCCTTATCGAGGTGTATTCATTTTGGAAGCGTTGTGCTGCGGTGGGAGACCATAAATGAAGTAGGACTAAGTTTTGTGTTCTCAGTATATTATGAGACAGAAATTGAGCTCTTAACGCATTACAAGCAACCAGCTTTAATTGGGGTAGGTAATGTTTGTGTTCACTGGAGTAAAGACTGCAGTACTGAAACAGGTCTTGTGCGGAATGCAGTACCGAGAGTCAGGAAGTACATGCTGGCATAAAATTGGGGAGAGAGCTTCAGAATAGAGTAACGTGCCTTGACGGAGGGTAGAGGTATTTCAGCCACAGCATTCGCCTTTTGTCTCCAGCCGACAATGGCTCCCTTTGAGAGCAGCGCAGTGAAATGTGTTTCGTTGTTCTGCATTACGCCGTATCCCACTCAATGCTCAGCCTACTTCTGTTTTTGACAAAACGTGGGTGTAAAAATAAACGACCGAGCCTTAGTATATCTTTGACGCCTTAATTCATCCTGCCGGAGCCGACGAACATAGTAATTAATATTTAGATTGTTTCTCAGTGATTGCTAACGTACAAATGTTAAACTATGCTTTACGATAGCACATGTAAATGGAGTATTGGTGGATGAATTAAGCTTTCTGTATGAGGTCATATGGCTACTTAAGTTTGTCAATAAACTCTTTGAGCGTGCCGCTGCTCATCCCTCGTTTGAATTTTCGTAGAAAGTGAATGATTTCTGATTTTCACGAATTCTGGATGTTTTTCAGTCTGAGAGTAAAAATTATTTATTTTGTTTCATTCCTTCTGTCAATTATTCCACCAACACTGAGGTTTCCGGTAACTTTTTAGACTCATTAGTTTAATACTCGATTACCTTTTTGAAATTTATTTTAAACGCTTTAGTTTGCTGTCAACTTCTTTTTATTTGTGAAATCTTCCTGTCCCAGCTGCCCCATTAAGGCTTCATTTATGTAACAAGTAGTTCCGTATGTTCTACATTCATCCACAGCTTGTCACGTCACCTAGAGGCTGACCCTGTTAGATATTCGAAACATCATCGTAGGCAGCACTAACAGATCTGAGGTTAGTAATTCATAGAATTTTTAAATTTATTTTCGTTTGTTTCAGGTAAGCGTCTCCAGAGTAGTACAGAGATACGGAAGTTTAATATGCATCGTAAGTAAGTATATATATATAAGTAAATAGCAAATAGTAAATAAATACGAGGGTTGGAACTTAAATAGTGGCAACTATTTATTCACAATCGATACGAAAGAGTTACATGTTTGCACCTGTTACTGTCCTTCAAAGTAGTCACCAGCGTTGTGTAGAACCCGTTGCCAGCGATATGGAAGGCGTAGTATACCGTTAGCAGAGCCTGTTCTGTTGATGGTGGGAATGGAGCGGTCTACCGCCTGTCGAATCTCTGTAACAGTTCTGAAGCGAATGCCACGAAGTGGTTCCTTCATCTTCGGAATCAAGTCAAAGTGACAAGGACTTAAGTTCGGGGAATATGGTGGATAGTACAGTACTTCCCAGTACCACCGACCGAACAGAGCAGCCACAGTTCGCGCTGTATGCGCCGGCGCATTGTCGTGCAAAATGATGGGTGGGTTGCGCAGAAAGCGTCGCTCCTTCTTTCGCAAAGCTGGTCGCAGGTGATGCTCCAAAAACGAATAGTAATACCGTGCACTGACGATCTGCCGTGAAGGAACGTAGTTAGGATAACACCAGCACAGTTGTACACGAGAATCACAATAATTTTCACCATACTGGGGCTCTGTCGCACTTTCGACTTTCGCGGCGACCTATAATGACACCATTCGTTGGATTGGCGTTTCAGGTTTGGCTCGTACGATGTGGCCCACGTCTCATCCAGTGTTACGATACGGCGTAAGAAAGCCTCTCCTTCGCGCTCATAGCGCTCGAAGTGCGTCTGAACAGCGTCGTAACGCATCCATTTTAGAATTTCCGTCCATTCATGCGGAACCCATCGTGATGAAATTTTTCGAATACCCTGGCGTTCCTTCAGGATGCGAAGCACAGTCGTATGCGCTAATTCGGTTTCGTGGGCGAGCTCACGAATCGTACAGCGTCGATCACTGTCCACTAACGCGGCAATAGCAAGCACTACTTCTTCAGAGACGCTAGGACGACCTGCCCGCTGCATGTCTGTCACAGTTTGCCGACCTTCGTTGAAGGCTTTTTTCCCAACGTGCGACTGTTCTGTACGGCAATGTCAATCCCCCTCACGCCTCTTGAAGACCTTGATGACACTGTCGTGCTGTACGACCTCCGGCACATTCAATCTCGATACAAATTCGTTGTTCCTGTTTCGAAAGCATAGTGACAACGTTACGTTGGACCGCTCGCTCACAAGTGACTGTGTTTCCCTCGATTGCGCACAAGCCGGTGACGTGGGACGGGCGAGCCCATTTGCTCGGAAGTAAGGTAGGTATGTCAACAACGTGTGCTATCAGCGACAATAGTAGATTCCATTGCATAGTGTCTCCACAGCAGTGTTACCACTATTTAAGTTCAAACCCTCGTAAATAAGCAAGCAAGATAGACCCAAGTGTGATGCGCGCTTGTTTGTCTTTCATTTATTTACAATTTTGTTTAACTCTTGAGTTGCTGGTTTTACATAATTCATTTTGCGGCAAATCTTTGTTTGTGGTGTATTGTTTGACTCTCAATATTACAGACAAGTGAGGATATTGCCTTTCACAATGCCATGGTCTTAGAAAACAAATAAGACCCGTTTATGCGTTGGCCATGCACCAATTTTCTAGAGATCAACATTTTTGACAAACGATGGTCAATGAATAACGTCCAGCGTTCACCAACACTTGTAGAGCGCGTTAACACCACAAGCCCTAACAAAATTTTAACAAGCTGTGGTTGGGAAACCCACTTGGCAGATCCTGGCATTAGAAACGCAGATATCTGTATTCGAGATCGGAGTTGGCACAGGGTTGTGGTCCATCGCGAATGTTAACACCCGCTTACATTTCGATGCAGAGCGAGAATGTATGTCGATCAGAAACGGCGTGCTGGGACCACGTCAGATATTTCCATATCATGTCGTGGGTCAAAATCTTATCACGACTGTTACCATAGAGATCCATTTTTTAGTATTTCTTCCTCTGAGTGTCATGTTAATTTCGTCGTCAACACAAAAACATTGATATGAAATGAAATGTTCAATGGCACTCACTTATTATTTCAGTGTCCATGCATTTGACTTTCACCGTTGTGGAAAACAACATTTCGCCGGCCGGTGTGGCCGAGCGGTTCTAGGCGCTTCAGCCTGGAACCGCGGGACCGCTACGGTCGCAGGTTCGAATCCTGCCTTGGGCATGGATGTGTGTGATGTCCTTATGTTAGTTAGGTTTAAGTAGTTCTAAGTTCTAGGGGACTGTTGACCTCAGATGTTAAGTCCCATAGTGCTCAGAGCCATTTGAACCATTTTTTTAATCGAAGTGTGGTTATAATTAAACTTTAGCTACTCAAAGTAGTGCAGTGTTGCTGTAATTATCGTATGGTAGCGATACGTGGTAGATATTCTAAGCCGTTAATATAGAAATGATTTACATTGGAAAAAAACTGGTAACAATTGTAGCCACCAGGTGTAAATTTGGCGCTGTTAATGCAAGAAAGACATATAGATATTATATTAGAACAAATAAGCCCTTGGTCACAAATATTAAGTCAAAATGACCAGGTTTCGACGCTACTATGAGCGTCGTCTTCAGAATTAGACTAACTGTTTTAAAACATATTGGGTATATAATACATTAATAAAATTAAAGTTTGTACTGACTGGAAAAAGATGCAGTACTTACAAGTCACATATTAAAAAAGATCTAAGCTGGAAAGGCGACGACGTCATGAATAGTTGGAAGTGAGATGGCGAGCCGCTAAGGGCTGCTCGTACTGTGAACAAAGGTTGCAACAAGACTGAAGTCATCTTTTTCCAGTCAGTACAAACTTTAATTTTATTAATGTGTTATCTACCCAATATGTTTTACAACAGTTAGTCTAATTCTGAAGACGACGCTCATAGTAGCGTCGAAACCTGGTCAATTTTGACTTAATATTTGTGACCGAGGGCTTATTTGTTCTAATATAATTCTGACACGGTCACTGAAACTTAGCAGCTATGTTCAAAGTTTTACATATGGAAATGTTTCCACATGTAATGGATTAGGAGTGGGATGTTGGCGGAAAAGGTCAAACAAGTGAGAAAGGCATAAAGTTGATTTTACTACTGACCATCCTTCACACAATTTGTTCAATATGAGCTGTGGAGACGTCGACGAGATGCTGTACAGTGCAAGGTTTACATCTGGAGGCAAAAGTATGAACTAATTTTTTCAGCGTAAATAGATTCCACACTAACGCATTAGCGTGTCTATCAAGTTTCGCTGTCATACGCAAATTACAGCCCACATCGGACCTTAGTGAGTAACTGCAGTTCAATTATAAACACCGGGTATCTATCGGTTGAGGCTACTTCTTATGTACCACATGTTCTCTAGTAACCTAGAAACTAAAAAGTATGTCCCGAATTGGTATTCGAACGATTCGTGGTGTTACTCTGATTTCCTAAGTAAATTAATTTGAATGCCGTGAAAAGTTGTTCCAAAACGTCAGTTCTATCGTATTTGCTGAATGAAGTATTAAAACCTAATCTGCCTTCCTGCCAGTATACGGCTGGATAGCTTAACGTCTATGCAGCCAGGGCCGCAACTAACCTAAAATTCACCTGTTCGTTCAGTGGGCTGAAGTAATCGAACTGGGAGGCGTGGGCAATCGCATCGTAAACAAATAAGGAGATACAGCTGAACTGAACAAATTCGAGACTTCATTGCCATTAATACAAGGTGTGTTTCATAAGTAATGCAACACATTTCTTTCTCGGCCAATTTCATTTGAAAAAAATGTGGAATTTTTTGTGGAACTTCGTGAAATGTTCCTGCTTCAGCTGCTGTAGTTTGATGAGGTTCCAATATGTGGCGCCGCTATACGTAGCCTTCAAAATGGTGTCTGCAACAGAGGTGCATTCCAAGCAGAGAACTGTCACTGGCTCGCTTTTCGCAGAAAACCAGAGCATCGGAGATACTCACAGGTGCCTGCATAACGTCTGCGGAGACCTGGCTTTGAACAAAAGCACGTCGAGTCGTTGGGCGAGGCGTCTGTCACCATCGCAACAAGTTCGCGCAAACCTGTCCGATCTCCCGCGTGCCGGCCGGCCGCACGCAGCTGTGACTTCTGTAATGTGGAACGTGCGGACACTCTCATTTGAGATGCTCGACATTGCTGCACAACTGGACGTCTCTGTTGGTAGCGCTAACACACCTTTCCACCATTTGAGGTATCAAAGGGTGTGGCCGCTGGGTTCCTCGCCGCCTAACACCAGACCGTAAAGTGCGACGAAAGACCATCTGTGCGGAGTTACTTGCACATTACAAGGGTAGCGGAGTACGTGTGGAGTGCACACGGGGGTTTTTTAGGTTAGAGAATCCCCTCCCTAGGCCCGACAAGACGCCTCCTGAGACGCGGCAAGGTAGGAGTAGGCAAAATGCAACAGGGAATAACAATATTAATGTGCTAATAGTAAACTGCAGGAGCGTCTATAGAAAGGTCCCAGAACTGCTCTCATTAATAAACGGTCACAATGCCCATATAGTGCTAGGGACAGAAAGTTGGCTGAAACCAGACGTAAACAGTAATGAAATCCTAAACTCAGATTGGAATGTATACCGTAGAGACAGGCTGAACAGTGAAGGGGGAGGCGTGTTCATAGCGATAAGAAGTGCAATAGTATCGAAGGAAATTGACGGAGATCCGAAATGTGAAATGATTTGGGTGAAGGTCAGGGTTAAAGAAGGCTCAGACATGGTAATTGGATGTCTCTATAGGCCCCCTGGCTCAACAGCTGTTGTGGCTGAGCACCTGAAGGATAATTTGGAAAATATTTCTAGTAGATTTCCCCACCATGTTATAGTTCTGGGTGGAGATTTTAATTTGCCAGATATAGACTGGGAGACTCAAACGTTCATAACGGGTGGCAGGGACAAAGAATCCTGTGAAATTTTTTTAAGTGCTTTATCTGAAAACTACCTTGAGCAGTTAAACAGAGAACCGACTCGTGGGGATAACATATTAGACCTTCTGGTGACAAACAGACCCGAACTATTTGAAAAAGTTAACGCAGAACAGGGAATCAGCGATCATAAAGCGGTTACGGCATCGATGATTTCAGCCGTAAATAGGAATATTAAAAAGGGTAGGAAGATTTTTCTGTTTAGAAAAAGTGACAAAAAGCAGATTTCAGAGTACCTGTGGGCTCAACACAAAAGTTTTGTCTCAAGTACAGATAGTGTTGAGGATCAGTGGACGAAGTTCAAAACCGTCGTACATTATACGTTAGATGAATATGTGCCAAGCAAGATCGTAAGAGATGGGAAAGAGCCACCGTGGTACAACAACAGAGATAGAAAACTGCTGCGGGAGCAAAGAGAACTTCACAGCAAACATAAACATAGCCAAAGCCTTGCAGACAAACAAAAATTACACGAAGCGAAATGTAGTGTGAGGAGGGCTATGCGAGAGGCGTTCAATGAATTCGAAAGTAAAGTTCTATGTACTGACATGGCAGAAAATCCTAAGAAATTTTGGTCTTATGTCAAAGCGGTAGGTGGATCAAAACAAAATGTCCAGACACTCTGTGACCAAAATGGTACTGAAACAGAGGATGACAGACTAAAGGCCGAAATACTAAATGTCTTTTTCCAAAGTTGTTTCACAGAGGAAGATTGCACTGTAGTTCCTTCTCTAGATTGTCGCACAGATGACAAAATGGTAGATATCGAAATAGACGACAGAGGGATAGAGAAACAATTAAAATCGCTCAAAAGAGGAAAGGCCTCTGGACCTGATGGGATACCAGTTCAATTTTACACAGAGTACGCGAAGGAACTTGTCCCCCTTCTTGCGGCGGTGTACCGTAGGTCTCTAGAAGAGCGTAGCGTTCCAAAGGATTGGAAAAGGGCACAGGTCATCCCCGTTTTCAAGAAGGGACGTCGAACAGATGTGCAGAACTATAGACCTATATCTCTAACGTCGATCAGTTGCAGAATTTTGGAACACGTATTGTGTTCGAGTATAATGACTTTTCTGGAGACTAGAAATCTACTCTGTAGGAATCAGCATGGGTTTCGAAAAAGACGGTCATGTGAAACCCAGCTCGCGCTATTCGTCCACGAGACTCAGAGGGCCATAGACACGGGTTCACAGGTAGATGCCGTGTTTCTTGACTTCCGCAAGGCGTTCGATACAGTTCCCCACAGTCGTTTAATGAACAAAGTAAGAGCATATGGACTATCAGACCAATTGTGTGATTGGATTGAGGAGTTCCTAGATAACAGGACGCAGCATGTTATTCTCAATGGAGAGAAGTCTTCCGAAGTAAGAGTGATTTCAGGTGTGCCGCAGGGGAGTGTCATAGGACCGTTGCTATTCACAATATACATAAATGACCTGGTGGATGACATCGGAAGTTCACTGAGGCTTTTTGCAGATGATGCTGTGGTGTACCGAGAGGTTGTAACAATGGAAAATTGTATTGAAATGCAGGAGGATCTGCAGCGAATTGACGCATGGTGCAGGGAATGGCAATTGAATCTCAATGTAGACAAGTGTAATGTGCTGCGAATATACAGAAAGATAGATCCTTTATCATTTAGCTACAAAATAGCAGGTCAGCAACTGGAAGCAGTTAATACCATAAATTATCTGGGAGTACGCATTAGGAGTAATTTAAAATGGAATGATCATATAATGTTGATCGTCGGTAAAGCAGATGCCAGACTGAGATTCATTGGAAGAATCCTAAGGAAATGCAATCCGAAAACAAAGGAAGTAGGTTACAGTACGCTTGTTCGCCCACTGCTTGAATACTGCTCAGCAGTGTGGGATCCGTACCAGATAGGGTTGATAGAAGAGATAGAGAAGATCCAACGGAGAGCAGCGCGCTTCGTTACAGGATCATTTAGTAATCGCGAAAGCGTTACAGAGATGATAGATAAACTCCAGTGGAAGACTCTGCAGGAGAGACGCTCAGTAGCTCGGTACGGGCTTTTATTGAAGTTTCGAGAACATACCTTCACCGAAGAGTCAAGCAGTATATTGCTCCCTCCTACGTATATCTCGCGAAGAGACCATGAGGATAAAACCAGAGAGATTAGAGCCCACACAGAGGCATACAGACAGTCCTTCTTTCCACGAACAATATGAGACTGGAATAGAAGGGAGAACCGATAGAGGTACTGAAGGTACCCTCCGCCACACACCGTCGGGTGGCTTGCGGAGTATGGACGTAGATGTAGATGTAGATTAGGAGGGTAATCGTGATAAGTTTTGTCGAACGTTGTCACAGGCGATGAAACATCGGTTCATCACTTCGAACTGGAAACAAAATAAGAATCCACGGCGCCACACCATCTCTCCTCCGGAGAAAAAGTTCAAAGCCGCATCCTGAACCGGTGAATTCATGGCGACGGTCGTCTGGGACTCTGAATGGGTTATTCTGTTTTACGTCCTCCCTCATGGTGCAATGATCATCTCTGAAGTGTACTGTGCTACCTTTAGTAAAATCAAGATACGACTTAAACGTGTTCGTCGCCACAAAAATGGAAACGAACCTTTCCTTCTCTATGACAACGCAAGGCCTCAGACAAGTCTGCGCTCCCGAGAGGAGTTCACAAAACTTCATTGGACTGTTCTTCCTCATCAGCCGTACAGTGTGAATCTTGCGCTTTTCGATTTCAATCTGTTTGGCTCAATGAAGGATGCCCTCCGAGGGAAGCAATAAGTTGATAATATGGAGGTTATCGAAGCAGTAAGATTTTGGTTCCTACGTCGACCAGTAGAGTGGAATCACTTGGGCATTGAGGCACTGCCAATAAGGTGGCGTAAGGCCATAACGTTGAAAGGAGATTATGTTGAAAAATAGGGTTATGTAGCCAAAAGAGCGGGGAATCATGTGGTGTACTAGAATCCTGAATAAAACCAAGCTGCCCTCAGATAAAAAGTGTTGCATTACGTACTGAACGTCCGTCGCAAATAGTGCTTTGTGTTGATCACACAGTTATTAAGGGTGAAGCTCTGTTTAAAGTGAAAGGTACTATTGGTTATTTAGATTTTTAAGTAATAGTAATTATAAGCCTATACTGTGTGTGCTCCTTGATGGAAAAACAATTGAGGTTAAAAGTGAGGAAGCAGAATAAGAACCATTCAGGTTGTTTCCGAATTCCAGGTTCACGAGCTGATAACAATTTCAAAAGCCAGCTCAGCTGGCGTTTCGGAGGAAGATATTATTACAGACTCGCCGTACTACTACCTATGCGAAACACAGTTAGCGTCTTGGAATTATTCACTTCATACTAGGGACACGCAGACTGTAGCATTACCGGTTTCGACTTATTACCAAGTTATCAAATAATACCAGATACAGGATACATTACGCCCACACGCAGACGCAACCCACGTGCAGTATCCTACGTTGATTTCGAAGTTCTTATTCCCAAAGAACATCTCATGAATTCACAGAGAGACTCAGACAAACCATCGATGATCGACATCCTCTCTTTGGCATTAAGTGCGAGACTGGACAACTGAGATCCCGTATAAGGTTCTTAAACATGGCCATTCATGTATCACCACTTCACCATCCACCACCACAGTTGGTGCTTGGCGATTCCACAACAAACTGGGAAACATGGAGGACCCTGAAAGGCTTAAGAACAGGATTGGCTCCCGTGAAAGCAAACATGATCAGGTGGGGTTGTGGTAACATGGACGACGAAAAGTTCGATTGTGGTGCTGTGTAAGACATGGAACACCTCATGGGCTGTCCAAACTGTCCCTGCAGATGTAACCTCGACGATTTGTGGGTAGACAAGAAAGAAGCGCTTGACGGGGCCCGATGTGCGACTGAAATACTATGATACATTTCCGAACATGAAAAAGTAAAAGTAAAGAGGTATAGTTGCCCTTTTTTTATCCAAAATATTTTTACAACACTTACTTGTACTGCTCCCAATTTATTGACACTGGGAAACAGGAAAGCAGGAAACGCGTACGTTGACTACTTCATCATCCACGTCGATGGTGGCCTAGTCGGGCACTAGCGGAGAGTATGTGAGGGAGGAGGTGCGTGCTGGTGAAGACGGGAGACCAGCTGCAGCTGTTGGCGGTGTGGACGTGCCTTCCCAGCGAGATGGCAGCACGCCAAGGCGCGGCTATGCAAATGCTGTTTGATTGGTGGCGGGCGGCCGTTATCGCGGCCTTTTAATTGCGGTCATTAGCGGTACAAGCACAGCGGCGCTCCCGTCTGGTCAGCACCGCGGGTCACGGAATGCCCTCCGCTTGTCGGCCTTGTCGTTTGCACTTACACACCGCGCTTCAGACGGACCGATTGCGTAGGTCGGATCCCGTCTGTATGCTCCTTTTCTGGCAGGCTGAAAACCATACTCGAGCTTGGCTGTCGGACAAACGCTCCCGTTGTTTTACGCAGCGCAAAAGCGGCACCGTAGAAGTACAGGTCAAGGCCCTGCACTAACTTCCGGTCCCACGTTACTTCTCTTGCTCCGTGCAAATCGTTTATCTGAATAGCTAGTCTAACTGGTATGAAACCAGAACTGTAAATGTAACCGGTTTCAATTTTTATTAATATTTTTGGTGCGTTCGGCGATTAATTACATGATATTCAGTACGAACCATTCCAACATTTGGGTCTGTGTCCGTCTGAGCGATATTCTTATAGTGTTTTGACACGACGGTTCAATATTACGCAATGGAAGTGGAACATTCACGGTGGATACACAAATGCCTGAGTCGAACTCCGGACAAATGACTGTTGTTCACTACCCAGACAAGCAACATTACTGCAGACGAACACTTTCGCAATATTTCTGAGAAGGATTACACTGACTACGAGCTGACATGGTCACAGTAACGATTCAAGCTAGCAAAAGCATACTTGTTTCCATCTCTATGTAAAATAAAGTGTTCACTTCACTGCACTGCGCACTGCTGTCTGAAACAGTACTCACAAATAAATAGCAGTTTTAGGTACACTGAAATTTGCATGAAATTGCGCAAAATTTACGTAAAACTGGAACATTGTCACGATTTGTTGAAACGGCTCCCGGCTGCCGCCTTTCGTACTTTCTCTGTAAACGAATATGTCGTAACACATTACTGGCGTTGTAGTCTTCAGAGGTTACGACGCTTTCGGAACACTAATTGCCTTCATTTTATCTATTCCATTAACTTCAAAGTGCGCGTCTCTCTTTATGGTACAGGTTTTATCATTCGCAATGTACCCAAAACTCTATTAGGAAAGATTGCGAACTCCACATGCATTATGAAGTATGTTCAGTCCCTTACAATTTACACAAGGTGCTGTGATTCCCAACAACGCTGTCTGGGGAAATCTCATCGGCGGTGCAGTCCACGAACTGTAAGTCTTGCAGGCTTTAAGTCCGATCAGCTATCTGTCTTGGTCAAATCTCACGGTTCACTCTAAAACTAGCAACTTTCGTCACTGAACTTGGCGTTAACACTCTGTTTCCCAACAATCCTGTCCTGTTCCCTCCTCGAGGTACAATAGCGTGCCGAGCAATCCTCCAAAATTGCTAACACGTAGATCTCTTAGTGAACCAGTGGATGCAGAATGATAGGATCGTTGGTCACAACTGTTCTCATTGGTCCAACTCCGTCTATAACTAATATCCACATACTAGTTATTGCTGTAGTTTTCCAGAATCACTCGTTAGCGAATTTTGGAAACGTATTCACTTTAAAAATTTTCTGTGACATCACGAAAAGGATTCGGAGAGAGTTACTTCATCCCCCTCAGACCGCTGGTGAAGATAGTAGTCCAGCTCCCGTGCATTTTGGAACGTTGCGAAAAGTTAGCGGATACTCTCGTCTTAACGACAACGGTCTCTCGCCCTGAACTAAAGCACGCGAAAGTGGTCTCCGGATCGGGTGATTAGTATTTCGCCATTTATTAACGTAGGCGTGTTAAAGATACGTTACAAACTGAGGTGATCTCGAGCATTGCACATCATGAATGTAAAATTGGTATTATAACGCAAAGTGCTTAAAAAAAAAAGACAGCGAACAGTAACTGGTAACGTCGCAGTGCATACAATTTTCATTTAACAGGGTAGTACAGTAATGTAAAACCTGAGTGAGATGCATGGAAGTCGACCCGAGTAGTTTAGTGACCAAAATCTGACGAGTACAATGCGTGATAGTTTTAGTAGGTTACTCCGTTATGACTGTGGAAGCTGAACTATGATGAGGTTGCCCGGAAGATGATAATTATGACGCTAAAGAAAGATCCTGTGACTGCGTAGGATGTTAGCAAAATTTAAGAGAAGCCTTCCATTTGACTAGAACGACAAAACTTCGAATCGTTTATCTCGATCACACAGGAGAATCATAAGATGTTGTGTTGGGCACTGTAGGAAAGAAAGACGTGTTGGCTGCCTTGATACCATATTAACTGTTGCTTGTATCCAAGCATTAACACTGTCATCTGGCTGTACTTAGAAAACATCTGAGAACATTACTTGGCTTCACTGCTCTATATAGCGTCTTCGAAATTGCAGTTTATTTTTCCTTACAGTGAAGAGTCTGCACTAAACACGTACATAGGAGGGGGCAGAGGGGAGTCAATAGCAGGGAGTACTAGTTTTCTGCCATCATATGGCATTTCGTGTCCTCGTTTTATAATTCTTCACAACAGGTCGCTTTTTAACAATAGTTTCACTTGTGTGCAGCTCATTGCTCCACGATTACCGAAGTGCATTATGGCAGTACATTAGGGAGATAATCAAATGCCCTAGTGTTGTGAACACCGTGTGCTTGTTCCGGCATTATAATAATGCTCGCCTGGTAGCTGCGTTTACGCACTTTCATCTTTCCCTTTTTTACAGAAAATAAAGGCATACGCAGTGGAGTCACCTATCGAACCTCTCTTCAGATCACTGTTACTAAATTACGTTGTGGAATTATTGGTACAGTAAATAATACATAACCGCAGAATTCATAAAAGTAAACGTACTTGTCACAGTATTCATGGGCCATAAAATAAATGCAATTGTATGTTTGAAAAGTAGGCCTGTGAAATGTGCACCAAACAAAAGTCTGTGGAATATGACCCAGTATTCCTGGAAACAAAGTTACAGACTACCCCCACCCCAAGAGTCCATGTCCACCTCAGTGGATGACAGAAAGATCATGCTTAACACTACTAGCCTAGGTTGGTGTTTTGGTAAGGAGAAACTTAGCATACACAACGCTGAAGAGCAAGTGGAAGTGATGTACAAAATAGGAAAGGGCAGGCGACTCGACATTTCAGAAGGATTGAAGAACTAAATTGCAAAAATAGTGTGTCAGACAGACTGCTTAATGAGAAAAATGAATTAATTACTAATTCCTATTTCATCACTGATGATTATCTCCTCGAATGAGCAAAGTGTAACGATTTATTTGTGCTGGACATGCGTGGTGGTCGGTGTGAAGTGCTCTGCCAGACGTTCAGCAACTTCCCTGGCCAGCACGATCTATGGACTTGTCTCCAGTCGAGCATGTGTGAGATACGATGGGATGGGAAGTGTCTTTTGCAACGCGTCAGACAACAACTTGTACAGAACTATGTGAACAGATCGAGCATAACGTATCCCAGGACATTATTCACACCAGTACGATCGACTGGATGGCAGTCAGTGCCTGCATTGCCCCCGTGGGGGCTGTACCATGTACTAATACAGGTCTTTCAGCATGGGTCGATACCTGGTACCTCAGAACCGCTTGTGCCAAGTATGTGTAAATGTGATCAGTTCATGTACTCCATATGCACGGCTTCAACAATAAATCTTCAGTGAACTGAAAACCTCTTATACAGTGAATTGAATTCTTAAAAAAAGGTTCAAATGACTCTGAGCGCTATGGGAGTTAACATCTGAGATCTTAGAACTACTTAAACCTAATTAACATAAGGACATCACACACACATCCATACCCGAGGCAGGATTCGAACCTGCGACTGTAGCGGTCGCGCGGTTCCAGCCTGAAGCGCCTAGAACCGTTCAGTCACAGCGGCCGGCGAACTGAATTCTTTTCCGACGGTGTATGTGCATAAGCCTGGCCTTTCAGTTAATATGATAATGCAGCTCATGTACGCCACATGTTACATATACTGATCAACAGGTATGTACCATATTTGCTTTCATGTCTGTTTTGAGGTAGGCTTCGTGAAGTAGAAGAGAGATGATTTTTAAATGCTGTGTTTATAATTTGGTTTGTATGTTTTCAATTGTCGTTTTTGAAGATCTAGTCATAGCGAAAAAATTTTGTATATATTAATCAGATAAATTATTTGTTCCAGAGGCGTATTGAGTCTAAATATTATCTATCTGTAATACTGATGCGGGTTACGAAGGGGAACATCAAGATGGGCTGAGGTGTGAATTGGAGTTTGTATAAGGAAGGGAGACATACTAGGGTAACCAGCGAGGCTGTGTTAGGCGCAGTGCCAGGGTTGTGGAGTAGTTAGCCCATCTGCCTAGTGGGCAGGATACCTGGGTGCGAATCCCGACCCTGTTACAAAATTTAATACATTGCTTTGGCCTCTATTCACTATGATAATAAATTTGTGATAGTGTCATATATAGAACAAAATAAATCCTTATCACATTCTAAGGTAAAACTTACGGCATTACATTCTTGTAAGAGCATCTCTACCCTTTTCATCAGGAGTAAAACATCATGCAAGAGCCACAGGCTCTTGTACCTACAGCCTCTGTTTCACAGAGGAAGACTGCACTGTAGTTCCTTGTCTAGACTGTCGCACAGATGGCAAAATCGTAGATATCGAAATAGACGACAAAGGGATAAAGAAACAATTAAAATCGCTCAAAAGAGGAAAGGCCGCTGGACCTGATGGGATACCAGTTCGATTTTACACAGGGTACGCGAATGAACTTGGCCCCCCTTCTTGCGGCGGTGTACCGTAGGTCTCTAGAAGAGCGTAGCGTTCCAAAGGATTGGAAAGGGGCGCAGGTCATACCCGTTTTCAAGAAGGGACGTCGAACAGATGTGCAGAACTATAGACCTATATATCTAACGTTGATCAGTTGTAGAATTTTGGAACACGTATTATGTTTCAGTGTAATGACTTCTATGGAGACTAGAAATCTACTCTGTAGGAACCAACATGGGTTTCGAAGAAGACGATCGTTTGAAACCCAGCTCGCGCTATTCGTCCACGAGACTCAGAGGGCCATAGACACGGGTTCACAGGTAGATGCCGTGTTTCTTGACTTCCGCAAGGCGTTCGATACAGTTCCCCACAGTCGTTTAATGAACGAAGTAAGAGCATATGGACTATCAGACCAATTGTGTGATTGAAGAGTTCCTAGATAATAGAACGCAGCATGTCATTCTCAATGGAGAGAAGTCTTCCGAAGTAAGAGTGATTTCAGGTGTGCCGCAGGGGAGAGTCGTAGGACCGTTGCTATTCACAATATACATAAATGACCCTGTGGATGACATCGGAAGTTCACTGAGGCTTTTAGCGGATGATGCTGTGGTATATCGAGAAGTTGTAACAATGGAAAATTGTACTGGTATGCAGGAGGATCTGCAGCGAATTGACGCATGGTGCAGGGAATGGCAATTCAATCTCAATGTAGACAAGTGTAATGTACTGCGAATACATAGCAGGAAAGATCCCATATCATTTAGCTACAATATAGCAGGTCAGCAACTGGAAGCAGTTAATTCCATAAATTATCTGGGAGTACGCATTGGGAGTGATTTAAAATGGAATGATCATATAAAGTTGATCGTCGGTAAAGCAGATGCAAGACTGAGATTCATTGGAAGAATCCTAAGGAAATGCAATCCGAAAACAAAGGAAGTAGGTTACAGTACGCTCGTTCGCCCACTGCTTGAATACTGCTCAGCAGTGTGAGATCCGTACTAGATAGGGTTGATAGAAGAGATAGAGAAGATCCAACGGAGAGCAGCGCGCTTCGTTACAGGCTCATTTACTAATCAGGAAAGCGTTACGGAGATGATAGATAAACTCCAGTGGAAAACCCTGCAGGAGGGATGCTCAGTAGCTCGGTACGGGTTTTTGTTGAAGTTTCGAGAACGTACCTTCACCGAGGAGTCAAGCAGTATAATGCTCCCTCCTACGTATATCTCGCTAAGAGAGATTAGAGCCCACACAGAGGCATACCGACAATCTTTCTTTCCACGAACAATACGAGACTGGAATAGAAGGGAGAACCGATAGAGGTACTCATGGTACCCTGCGCCACACACCGTCAGGTGGCTTGCGGAGTATGGATGTAGATGTACCTGTCGAGCAAGTTGAGGACTCCGGGCAGGGGTTTAGTGAAGCTTTTCTCGACCTTTCCTTACGCAAATTTCACTGTGTGCAATTTAGAGGAAACCGTTATAATCATCCAATAAGCAACATCGTGTGGAGAAATGCGGCGTGGTTGTCGTTGCCCAAACACGTGAGCATGTGAGGAGCACATGCCCCATTCGGCGGCAGAGCGTTTCCCACAGGCAGGCGGGCGCGGCCGATAAGCATCTGTGGGGTAATATGCGGGAGGGCGGAATACGTGAGGCGCGCGGCGCGGCCCACGCTGCGGGACATCCACACAATGGCCCGTGCCCACGGCCCATTGTCCGCGCCGCTGCGACACGAGCGCGCCGACAAACAGCCCGCTGCGGTGATGAGCCGTCCTACTCCGTTTTGATCCTGCCTTCTCCTGAGCTCGCTAACTCAGTATGACGCACTTCAAAGCTAATCTGCTACCTCGTCATTCGGTGAGGCATACGAACATCATAGTTGGCAATATCGCCAGGCAAAATCTTCTGGGTTGTCAGGCCGCGTCCTATTCCTCTTCAGTGTCTTCTTACACAATCGACGTTTCGAACCCTTGGTTGGAATCTTCTTCAGGATCTTCTGGTGCACCCAGTTACCTGAACAGCATTAGTGGTGAAGAAGTCTAAGCAGAGGAGTCCAAACGTTGTCTATTTGACAAGAAATTGAAGAGGAATGTGACATGCCCTAACAACATGAAGCTTTTAAGTTCAATGACAGCAGCCTCAAAATCCTGCACACTTAATTCTATAATGTGGTGATTGTAACATAAACGAAAACTGCGGTGACCACTCGACGACCGCCGGGTCTTCCCCTGCCAGTGGCGTCATTGAATGTGGTAAGAAGAGGCGTCGGTTCAACACACCGCTCGCCCGGCCTCTGTCTGTTTTCGTGATCCGGAGCCGCTACTACTCGGTCAAGTAGCTCCTCAGTTGGCATCAAGAGACTGTGTGCACCGCGTTCCAGTCCTCCTACCAAGGAAAAACTCGTGTTCTCCCCATGGCAGTCAGCCCCACTAACCACTGAGCTATGGAGGCAGATAGGGTGGTGATTGTGCCTCTTTATCGTTTGACTATGCAGCCATCCCCTCAGCTCAATATGTTGTTGTTTGAGGACATTTCATTTGCATACAATTTCAACCCTCCCCCCCCCCCCCCCCCCCCACACACACTTTTCTATCATTTTTCATTACACAAAGTAGCAGCTGATTTAAGATACACACTCGTTGCCCGATGTGGAATTTAGATCCGTAACAGAGACTTCATAGGTTTGCAGCGAAAAATACGCATCCACAGAAGGCTGGAAACTTTAATCCTGTGTAAGTTTGTTTGCTTAGTGGTTTCAGGAAACGATCTCTAGAGCATTGTTACCGAATAACTTAATTTCCTTGAGAGATTGCACACGGACGTAGACAAAACATACTTCCACACAGCATCGTGTATTTTCAGATGTGACGCTGACGTGTGGTTTTGTCGTGGAATTCTATGCAGGCAGTGGTGGCGGCCTTTTCGTTACAGTTGTGCCATGGGCAGCTTAGTCATCAAATAAGATGACCCCTATATAAAACACTATATTTGGGGAACATCCTACCTGAATACCTTGTCTAAAGCAAGTAAGTTATTAACTGCTTGCTCTTAATATTTCTGTCATCAGAACCTAATAAACAGTCTGTTTACGTTTACATGATGCTAAATCTTTCCCAATGTCAAAGACATTCTTATCATTTTAATGTGGAATATTCATTGATGCGTTACTCATGACAGCAAACAAGCTTAAAAGACTGTAAAACTGCTGGTAATATGTATAAAGCAGAGTGTATGTATATATGTATATGTCCTGGATCTCATCCTCAACCCGTGGGTTGGTTTCAACTAAAATTTGGCACAGAAACAGAAGGCCCCATGAATATCAGAACTGTGGGGTTTATAATCTCCTAGCTCCAATACGAGTGGAGATGGGCAAGACACGTGTTTTTTTTTTTTTTTCAGCCCTTGATGTATAGGCTGTTCTGCATGACAGGCATGTTGTGTGTGAACAAACCAAACTGCTCTGCAAGGCAGCCTACATGTCAGTGGCAAGAAATGGTTTTCTGGGCTTCCACATGTGGGCTGCTCTGCATGACAAGCTTATTTTGGGAGTAGTATCAGTCTGCATATTGAACTGTATTGCAGGGGCTAAACATACAGATGAACATGTCTGGGGACAGGTTGAAATGGACTGAGAGGGGGGAGGTGTGGGAGATGCAGGGACGGGTGGAAGATGCAGAGGGTGTGTGTGAGAAAGGACGAGGGGGGAGGACATAGTGAGGAGGAGGAGCGGTAGACAGAGAGAGATTGGGGACGAGGAGATAGGCAGATAGAGGGGGAAGGTTGAGGTGGACAGACACACAGGGAGGAAACAGTGGACACGGGGAGGGGGGGGGGGGCAGAGGAGTTGCATTCAGTATATGTGTCAAACACATACACGGTATAAGTTACGTGGAAAAGGCTAGTAATAAATAAAATAAAATGTACACTAATCATATCCTGCCGACAACCTGCTGAGTCTGTATTAGCGTAATCAACAATATAACACACGAGTTGGCTTCAACTTTTCCAGGAACTCGCAAACAGAATTGGAGTGAGCCGTGAGGAAAGTCTTTAATTTACGTCTGAAAATGCGAGAGTTACTTGTGTAAGATATTTTAGCTCTTAAGGTAGCTTTTCGAAAATAGATGTAGCGATAATCAAGGTGGTGTCATCCAAATGTAGATTGGATTTCTGCCTAGTATTAACTGAGTGAAAGCTTCTAATTGTTGGACATAGCTAGTGACATTAAAGAAAATAAATAATGAGAGGCCACTGTCAGAACTCCCAGTCTCCTGAAGAGGGGCTGACAAGAAGTTCGTGAACGAACACCACACACTGCTCCAGCTGCCCGTTTCTGAGCCAAAAATACCCTTTGTGAATGGGAAAAGTTATTTTCGAGGATATGATGCCGAACATCATGCGTTTTACTATGTTGCATGTCTGCGTCATCCGTATACGTACAACCGGTTGTACGTAAGAGAATGGTGTAACCATCCCTCAATAATATGATTATTCGATTTTGTCTGATTAAACCGCTAAAACACTGATGGAAACTCTGTGCGTACATAAGTTAGTGTAGCCCCTCTGACAAATGCTTTGGCGAAGAAGACGCAGGATTCTCGTAATAAATGATATGAGCGTGCAGAAAGATCGGTACTCCGACCCGTTCTGTTGAAGTTTACGTCCAGTGCTTGGAACGATTCAAAGACGCCAATGGCGATGAGCCTTGGTTACGAAATCTCCAGTATTAGCTTATCGCGGAGAGAGCCATAATAAATCTCTCTCCACCGCACACTAGACTTAGTGTTGGCGGGAGAATTTTTCTGTAGTTTTGGAAGAAAAGAGAGTACTTGGTGGATGAAGGGTCGATAGCCAGTGAGGCGTGTATGAATGTTTGACTGCAAGAGACTAAGATTAAACGACTTCAGTACTTACCATTATCATAGAAAATGTCAGCAGCTCTTGGACTTACGGTTAGCGTGTCTGCCTCTCGATCAGGGGGTTCCGGGCTCGATTTCCGGCTCGGTCGGGGATTTTCTCCGCTCGTGTCTCTCTCTCTCTCTCTCTCTGTCTGTCTGTCTGTCTGTCTGTCTGCGTGTGTGTGTGTGTGTGTGTGTTATCATCATCATCATCATCATCATCATCAAAATCGACTCCCAAGCCGCCGAAGTGGCGTCACATAAAAAGACTTGAGGCAAGCGGCCGAACATCCCAGATGAGACTCCCGGCAAATAATGCCATACGCACATGTCATTTCATCGCACAAAATGACATTATTATAGGGTGTATATAGTTCGTTTCTACCGAAATAAGGACGCAGGGCACTGGTAATTTAATTTCCTCGTGGACGTAGTCTGATTTCTGGATCAACAATCAGTACGCAAGCCATTCAGTGGTGTGTTGTGGAATACACGATGTGTGCTGGAGTGTAGAACATGCAGGACTGAAATATATGTAATGGAGAGAAATACAACGGTGAACTCCCGAAACCTGTTCCCATCCTACAACTCGAGTGTCTCATATGTTATTCGAATTTCTTTCAGTGATATGCAAATCTTCTGCCAAACATTTCTCAATGTGCATAGCATGCAGTACATAACATTCGAATGGATAAATGTTCCAATATAAAAATTATGTTGTTTCGAAAAGATCTATCTATTTCATTCGTTTTGATCAATAAAGGGCGATCGCAGATGGCATGGTGTTTTCAATTCCTTCATTTTCTCGTACAGGCTAAGAAATAAGTTCGACAAACAAAATCAAAATCATTTCTGAGTTAAAAGAAATCTGGACTGTACATTGTTTTCTGAATCAACAGGTGCGTATTTTTAATAACATTCTGTCATGTTTTTGTTGAACTGTTTATGATAGTTTTAAATTCCACTACCAATTTGGTAATAAATTTTCGCCAAAGCTATATTTTCGAGAGGAGGGAAGAAGTAATTTTTGTCGATGGTCTTCGATGTCGCCCGGTAACGAGAAAGGCGACGCGCGTAGCATTTTATTAGCATTCGCTTCATTTCCATATTCAAAAAGGCGGCCGCGGCGACCTCTGGGCCTTGAGGGCTGTCCTCGCCTGCTCCGTTCAGCGTTTTAGTGGGCGCGACAGCTGTTGTTGCGCGGGCTCTCTGCTCGAGCCCAACTAACGGCTGCTCATCCCGTTTCAGCTGTTCACCTGCGTGTCCAAACTTCATCTTGACACCTGTGAATAGTGGAACAATCAAGCAATGCTATCCAGCAAAACACATGATAAATAAGTATTACGCAAAGTCTAACGATTTTTTGAATCATTTGCGCCTGCATTACTATCGCTTCTAATACAGACAGAGGGAGAGCAGTTTTTAATTTTTTCGTAAACATCTCTTAGACAGTCGTCGATCGAACGAGACTGAACCTTGGTACGGAGATTTTTCTTTCGCTTTTGTACTTTATTCTGCACAGCATGTGCGCTATTGAGCAATGTTACTGTAGGGATATTACATCGTTATCCACCGGGGACTGAATCGTTATTTCCCCCTTGTCGGGCATTGTCTTGCTGTGTTGGGGGCACAACTTTCATGTGGTTACTGTAAAACTATTGACGGCAGCTCTCAGTAAAGTTTAACTAATCTGATTTTTTTTCCGACTGACAGCTCTTACTCACCCTGGAAACGAACAAACTGTTTTAATGTATTATACCAATGTTTACTTTGTATTTTATGCCGTGAGAAGACCGTATTTGATAACACATTGCTGCGTAAATGTTTTTTTTCTTTCTCAAGCTGACCTAACCATGAGTATGTAGTTACATCAGTAAATAGCAGCAAAAACTTTTAGGATTCATTCTTCAATTTGTCGCAACAAGGGTAGTCAGCCTTCTGCGAATTAACGTGAAAGCGGCAGTGCATAGTTTTCGGCTAGATCTATTTCGTTGTATTTAACTGATTAATCAGTTGCTATCACCTTTTAAATACAATGGTGATAGCAACCGATAAATCAGCTGATTCACGGGCTTCTTGTAGCGAAACATTGAGGCAGCATAAATAAACGACCATTTGTTTGTTTTTACCCGATGTTTTTCACGTCGGCGAATATGGAACATAAGAACCCTCTCATAGGCTCTCATTGAAGAATGGAAACGGTTACCACAGGGTGATCCGTAAACTTAAACGGTGCATGTAAGTGTCAGGCAGTGACAAACGCTCACGGAGGGGATGAGGCTCTCAAAGGCAAATGAAAAACACCCAGGATGACTGGATAAACGACTGTTTTCTCTTTGTTTTCGATACCTGTCGAATATTTCTCTTCTTTTTATGTAAAGGATGGAGTATGTAATGATGTTTTGTTGCGTACTAAATCAGTGAAAGATAGAGGTACAATCACGTAACATATCCAGTCCTCATTATTGATCAATGGAGTAAGGCAGAAGGCCAAAATTGTGTTTCCACAATTATTTTGAGCAGTGTCTTATCTATATGATGTTCAGAGCATACGCCTCAGTTTCTCCGTAACACCTACACCATTAACAATTATAATTTCAACACCGTGAAGACGGCATGCAGAAAATTTCAAATTGGTATACAGTGTACTGTAAAGAATCATTACGCAATCAGTTCATTATTCAGAAGTCTGATTTGAATGTCGTTTGTTTGTGAGAGCAACATGTTATGCCTCGTAAAGCAAGACAAGTATCGATAAAGACAGTGCGACAACGTCTGCAGCACATACTGTCAGCGCACGCAGACAGTGCTGCGCCAACCAGTAAGACTGGACACAAGAGTGTAGCACGTCGTCTTTCAGACGAGTCCCAGTTGTTCAAAATGGTTCAAATGGCTATGAGCACTATGGGACTTAACTTCTGAGGTCATCAGTCCCCTAGAACTTAGAACTACTTAAACCTAACTAACCTAAAGACATCATACACATCCATGCCCGAGGCAGGATTCGAACCTGCGACCGTAGCGGTCTCGCGGTTCCAAACTGTAGCGCCTAGAACCGCTCGGCCACTACGGCCGGCAGTCCCAGTTGTGCGTAGATCATCACGACGGAGTATCCGCGTTGAGAGCGAAGGGAGCGAACACTGCCAGTTCACATTTTTTAGTTATAATGGCTTAGCTCCCGGCACGGTGGTATGGGCTGCCACTGGGTACACAACAAGATCATGTTTGTTTTTGCACAACTTTTTATTTGGACAGCAGCCATTACATGTCTGCCGTGCTAAGGCTGGCGGCTGTGCCCTGTATTCGAGGTCTCTCGGATGTTACGTTTCAACAAGACAACACAAGATCACATGTTTCCGTAACCTTCCTCAATAAAGAATGTTTGACGGTCGTCCAGGCCAGCAGGTTATCCAGGTCTCTGCACCATACAAAACCATCTGGTTACGGGTTGCCTGGAAACAAAGCCGCTACCACTCGCCCGCTGCTACAATGAAGCAGTTAGATGCCAGGCAAGTTTGACCGTGTTGCTGCCAGAGGAGGCCGCTCTTTGTGCTAAATTTACCCACCTACATACCCCAAACTCACCTAAGAATTTAATTATGTAATCTTCCAAATAGAACGCCTCCGAATCCGAGGTCGCTAACGCACACTTCTGCTGTGGCGCTTGACTCTGTGGTAAGTTAGTTCGAATCCTTGTGGTGGAGGAAAGTTTCACTGCCATTATTTGGTCGACGAGGAGAGCAGAGGTGGTGGCGTAAAGTTCCTGGGCACTAGTCTTTGCGCCAATGGCCTGGATTAAATTCCAAACCTCTCCATAGAGTGTCAGGAAATGTGAGCATGCGACGTTGTTGATGGTGGATGGGGACGTTAAGCTGGACATCCCGCTTGGTGCGTCTAGCGAGGAGTATATTATGTGCCGGCTTCTTTTCATCCGTAACACACTACACCGCATAAAACACTCATCACAGTCATCCGCACGACACAGATAACACTTCATAACAGGTCGGAGGAAGGCAACGCCAAACCACTTTCACTAGGACCTTCCCACGAGCGGCAGTGCAGGATCCTGCATCTCTGCTGCTCTATGACCACATCCTGAATATGGGGCTATTTAAAAACAATCTTCCTACTATTTTGTATAACCATAAGAAGAAATATTATTTGCTACTTTTCCTGGTGCTGAAATCTTACTGGCCAGAAGTATATTTTCCCAGATTAGAGAGAATTCAACCACTTGCCGCACCCAGTGAGAGACAAGTTCACACGGATGCCGAGTTACGACTGTCTCAGCTGATTGGCAAGACGGGGCGGCGACCCAGCTTGTGGCGGAAGGCGCGGATGGGGAGGAGCGTGGCGCGACAGCCGACGAAAATGGGGCGCCAGCGGCGGCGCAGCAATTGGATAATTTGCGGCCCAGCTCTCTTGTCTCATGAGGCCCGCCACTTGGAATTGGTGCCGCAATTTGCTGGATGACTTCACTGGCATTTCGCGTCTTCCTTCGCCGCCCAGCGCGAGCCGCAGAATCAGGCACGAGGCCGGCTGCGCTTCCTGTGTGACGCGAGCGTCCGCAGAAACTCGACAGCGTGGGCCCGGCTAACTCTGCCACTTACCCAGCACTGTGCGACGCCTTCGCACACGCCAACTGTGTTAATACCGAGCCATCTGTCCCCACACGCTTGGTTGTTTTCCTGTGCGACCAGCGAGGGTTTGCGAATACCGCCGATTTTTCGCAGTGTACTACGAATTTCATTTGCGAACATAATATTCGAAGAATTACTGCTTACACGCTTCTCGAAAATCTTGTAGCTAAATTAGTCGTATATCTGTTATTTCGACAGGAAATGTTGTCTTATAAGAATGGATGTAGGAAGAGCAGGGAGCCATAACGGTGTTAGCCGAATCTTTGATGACTATTTCGGAAGTAGACGTGTTGTTTCGCGGAGATTGGTCATTTTATGCTATTCGGCTGAGTAACGGATCAGTGAATGGACACAGTAACACACGAGAGTAATTAGGCTTCCTAGTTAAATATAAGTAAAGTGCTCTAATCCACTTCTATGCTGCGAGCAGCGAGATATTGATGGACCCGATAGTATTGCTGATCCGGCACAGAACTTATAGAGCAATTAAACAATCCAATAATAGTAATGTGCGTGCCATTCTTAGTCCATGTTGAACTACTTATGCGTACTCAGCAACTTAAACGTTATAAACATAATCGTAGTAGAACCACAGTATTTGGATGTAACATAAATAGTCGTCGTCGTCGTCGTTGTTGTTGTTGTTGTTGTTGTTGTTGTTGTAGTAAATCAGGGCCAACTAATAATAATTATGGTAGTAGTAGTAGTAGTAGTAGTAGTAGTAGTAGTGTCCGCCCCGATAGCTGAGTGGTCAGCGCGGCGGTCGGTCACGCCAAGGTGCCCGGGTTCGATTCCCGGCTGGGTCGAAGATTTTCTCCGCTCAGGGACTGGGTGTTGTGTTGTCCTCATTATCATTTCATCATCGTCAGTGGAAGGCATCGGGAAACCACCACTGGAATCACTTCCCTAGACGCTCATGCGGTGAACCTCTCTGATGAGGCTTCCGGGCCGCGGTGGTCTCGCGGTTCTAGGCGCGCAGTCCGGAACCGCGCGACTGCTACGGTCGCAGGTTCGAATCCTGCCTCGGGCATGGATGTGTGTGATGTCCTTAGGTTAGTTAGGTTTAAGTAGTTCTAAGTTCTAGGGGACTGATGACCACAGCTGTTAAGTCCCATAGTGCTCAGAGCCATGAGGCTTCCGCCATGACAAGACCTGCCGCAAGGCAGAACACAAAGTTTTAGTAGTAGTAGTTTTCTAGTGGTACCCTTATGTGCAGTTCTGGTAATAGTTGTTGTATTTCCACTAATAGCAGCAGATGACCAAGATAATTGTAAAATTAGTTACGACAGATTGTAGTAAATGAAACCTATAGCTCATTTCTTTGTGACGGTAAAGGACCACCTAACAGCGGAAACAAATGTCGTAGGAAAAATAGAGCGCCATCAAAACGTTAACGTAATAGAAACACAGAGCAGGAAAAAGTAATACATTAGATACTGTAAACTTCCTTTGGCACTCAGTACAAAAAAGCACTATAAAATGTTTAGTAGAAAGATAACTTAAATGTAATTTGATCTGACTGTCCGTTATTCTTACTGGACTAGTAATTAACAAATTATTATTTATTTATTCAGTTATTCTGTCGTTCTCGTAGAGTGTTCTAGGATAAATTTCATAAGCATGTTCTAGAATGCCGGCCGAAGTGGCCGTGCGGTTAAAGGCGCTGCAGTCTGGAACCGCAAGACCGCTACGGTAGCAGGTTCGAATCCTGCCTCGGGCATGGATGTTTGTGATGTCCTTAGATTAGTTAGGTTTAACTTGTTCTAAGTTCTAGGGGACTAATGACCTCAGCAGTTGAGTCCCATAGTGCTCAGAGCCATTTGTTCTAGAATTCGTTTTTCTGTACGTCTTTGATTTCTTAGTCCAGTGTAATATTCAGTAGATTTAGCACATTCTCGTGCACGGTGTGCCCTACGTCTGGTCGTATAAACATCTTTTAAGTAGTGTCATTTTTAGAGATCTACAGTTTCCCAGCAACGTACATTGGAACCTAAACCATTTGTTTTGACCAGGACTGTGCGTGTGAGATCATTTCACTTCGTATTGCCATACTTCCCATGTCTAGGTATTCCTAAATTGTAAAAATTATAAATTACACACAAAGCTCCGGATCGGCTCATAGGTAGACGTACATGATAATGGAAGTTCACTTACTAGCTCTCTCCGCTGTACACTGAAATTGCATTTCCGATAATAATCCCCTGATTGTAGCCAAGCCAATCGCCGCCGCTTTCTTTCTCGCAGTATGCTGGAGAGTATTGGATGAATTTGAAAAGTAGACTAGGAGTGCTACAGAACGAGACTTTGAATCAGAGCCATAACGTGACCTTGCAGGTCTCGAATCTTACATTTCTACCAGTGAATGGACAAGAAAGATTCTGGCCTGAGTAGCGGACTGATATGCATCTGTAACGTATTCAAGAAACATCATATTTTCAACACGTCTGCCATGTCTTTATCTGCAAATTCTGTGTGTGCACCTACCATATTTTAGAGTCGAAGAAAGTATCAGTAACCAGATAGTTTCACATATCGCTTATAATAAGGCGCTGACTGTGTGTTTCTTTAACGTTAAGACAAAAAGTAGCAACGGTACGGCAGCGCTTGTCACAAATTTCATCCCAGAAAGCGGTGAAGAAGCGCTGTCAAATCTCGTATCGAGATTTTATATGTGAATTACTTTGTACTACAGCGGCAGTACATGTAAGAAAATGTTATTAATATCTTGACGTAATGAAAGAAGTGACTTGCCACGAAACTATCTTTATTTGACCTTGATGACTGAAAAATTCGTACCTATTCGATGCAATCGTTTCCCTCACACTCAAGGTTACAGAGCAACATTAGGGCTTCGCTTTCCAGTACGTTACTACTCGAATTCCCCCCCCCCCCCCTCCCCAATAACATTCGCCATTAAACAACAAATAAAAGTTCATCAAGGATAAAAGTTAAAACTTAACGATACGCCGACGCTGCGGAATCGGTCAAAAGAAATGAAAGTAGAATTTAGTTTCCGGCTAACTGGTGCGACTTCAAGTAAGATTTCACCACAGCCATGGACAATGACAACGTCGTCCTAGCCCTCTTTTCCACACGGGTAGCTGTTGTGTCCATGAGCCTAACGTTACAAAGCAAAGCCGCTTCAGCAAAGCATTGTTTCTATCTTGTACAATGCCGGAACGAAGACCTATTCTTTCGCGGTGTTCACGCTGTGAAGAACGCTCGCGACCCATTATACTTCCACTACAGACGAGGAAATCCGTCATTGCTTTATAAAGCCATGGTTGGTGAAGGTGCAGTACTGATGCCGGTGTGTAGCTTACTCCGTTCAAGAAAAGAGACTGGAGAGGCACAGCTGTGAATCTCTATCGAACCGATGGATCTTTACTAACGGTGTAACGATAGTAGACTCATATTTCATTTCGTGATAATATTCGAGATAATGCTAGGCGGCAGCTGATTATTTTTTTTTTGGTTTGTGTTAGTCGGGTGTGTCGCTGATGTTTATTGCATCGCTCCCTGACAGTTCTAATAATCTTCCCCTCGTACTACTAATAGCAGATTACATCAGCTCTGTTGATCATTTTGCAGCATCGCTCTCACTGGAGCCACCAGAAGAAATTCGCCGCGAAATCCTCGTTTCTTTCTATACTGACAGCAATACAAACTCATGACTACACTCCACAAGTACTTATCAACGTTCCACGACAAAGATGAACCTTCGACATTTCATGACAGGGTGAAAGAAAGGTATGGAGCTTCCACTCCTACTAGGCTGTTACCTAGGTCAACGATGCGGAATACCCTCTTTGCTTAAAATACTCGCTACATGCTTAAAGATCACACGTTATATTTTGACTAAACGCATTAGTGTTGCTGTAGTAGTTATGTCGTTAACTGTCTTCTGGAGCTGGAGATGTTGTTCATTTCTCTAATGTAATGTGGGAGGATATTCCAGAGTCGTATTCCTGCTACTGAGAAGGATGTCGAGAAAGTGGCCAGACATTGGAAAGACACAGAAAGCATTTTGCGTTGATTGGAGCGTGTATTTCTGCCATGTAGTTCATGCAAGAGGGTTAAGGTCGAGGGAAGATATGGGGTACACTGTACTTTAATAAAACAGCAGAGACGACAAAGTTCATGGAAATCTCTGCGCTTGTCTGCACACAGCCAAGATAACTGTACATACGATGGTGAAATATCATCGAAGAGTTGAACATTACAATCACAGATATAATGAACACAGGCATTCATAACCAGTTCCAGGCGCTGTGACCTTTATTGAGAAAGGCCTTGCAGGATAACATCGATGTAATCAATAATTCGGAATGGCCGAGCGGTTCTAGGCGTTACAGTCTGGAACCGGGAGACCGCTACGGTCGCAGGTTCGAATCCTGCCTCGGGCATGGATGTGTGTGGTGTCCTTAGGTTAGTTAGGTTTAAGTAGTTCTAAGTTCTAGGGGACTGATGACCTCAGAAGTTGAGTCCCATAGTGCTCAGAGCCATTAGAACCATTTTAATCAATAATTGTAGGTATAAATGTTTGTACAAGTTACATTCTCAGGTCAAGAGGGAAGAGCTTTTTATATTTTTGTAGAGCAAGGGAGACTCTGATGACTTCCTGCACATTACAGTTACGTGCCGAATCCAACTTACATTTTCGTGTATTATTACTCCTAGGCCCTTATCTGAAGGAGAGCAGTTGATATTTGTCCCATTTAGAGTTAAAGATAGTGGAGATTCCCATGTTCTGGGCTAATGAGCCTAAATGACCAACCAGTAGCGGCTGGGTTTAGGACTGATTAGGCTTTAATCCTGTATCCTGCGCCTATCTTGATAGTGCACTCAGATCTTTACTGAGATTATCTGTAGCTGTCTTCAGGTTTGTTGATTTTGCACTTTGATGCAACTGGAGATCATCAGCATATGAGGTGAACTTGCAGTAGGACAAAACTGATGGCGCATCATTTGCATACGATGAAAAGAGTATAGGACCTAATACCGAACCCTGGGGAACGTCTGATACTACCCGCCTCCACTGTGACTGTATGGTGCCGGACGTGAAGCATTGTTGGCGAGACGTCCTGTATGAACGAGATCATTGCACTGCATTTGGCGAGAAATTTAGGCTGCTAAGTTTGGCAAGTAAAATATCGAAGCTAATAGCGTCGAAGGCTCTGTTGAAGTGTCGCCCGTTATGCATCCATGACAAGCTTCAGACCATCTGTTAAGTTCATTAAGACAGATATTGTGCTGTAATGTTTATGTAAACCTGATTGGTGTTCATCTAGTAGACAGTTGGTGATTAGGTAGTTTGTTAGCTCGTCGCGGAATGTATATTCTAAGGCTTTGGACGGTGTAGTATCTAACCACCAATGAGTGGCTTGATCTGGATATGTCACTGCTGAAGAAACTTGTTCACTCCGTTCCTCACCGTAGTGTGGCCATTATCGAGGCCAGATGCAATGTTACATGGTGTCTGCTAAAGGTGATAAATTTGTAGACCGTGAACTTCTTAACCGCGCTGCGGTAGAGGCATGGCGTCTGGATTGGACTTCTTTATGAGAGCACTGAATGACAGGTAATTCTGAGTGGACGGACGGCAGTGACAGCCGCGAGTGAGAGGCAGTAGACAAATACGGAAGAGCGGGCACACGTGTGCAGGCGGCGCGCCGCGGCGGGTTCAAGGGCGCGAGCGGCGGCCGTCCCCAGCGGCGTGGAGAGGCCGGGACGGCTTCAAATTACACAGCGGCCGCACCGACACTCCTGTAATTTCCTCTCCTCCAGCCCTGGCCGCAGCCACAGCCGCTCTGCTCTGTTTCCTGTGCCCGGTCACGGCAGCCACCAGCAGGTATCGCCCTCCGGTCGTCTCACTGTAGCTCGGCCCACACTCGTAACCCACTGGGCACGGCCTTCTGTGTCGGGCTTGCCGAGTTACTTTGCTCGCAGGCGAGCCTTCTGATGGAATTACTTATATTGCAGTATGATGTTGCTTGCAGCAAACTGTCGACATAGCGCTACCAGTACACTCCATCTACGACTGTAACATCCACGCAAGGAGGTAATACACTGTCCACTCTTAATGTGATAACCAGCCAGAAACCTGAATAACCACATTATGTAGCGTGGACCAACGCGAGGCGTGCAGGAAGAGAGTCAGCGAGATGCTGGAAGGTACAGAGAGGGATGTCGAGCGATACCGACTCCAGTGCCGTGGTCAGCTGCTGAGGACACATGGCGCGAACAGTACCACTGAGATGGTTCCACAATTTTCGATTGGGTTTCAATCCGGAGTTTGAAGTCCAAGGGACAAACTTATACTCATCCTAGTACTCTTCGAACTACGCATGTACATTGTGGTCCGTGTGGCACGTCGGATTATCCTGCAGGTAGATGTCATCGTGCTAAGTAATAATAAACTTTATGTAGGGGGTGAACAAGGTCCTCAGGGATAAATACATACTTCGTTGATTCGTTGTGCCTTCCAGAATGACGAGATCACCCAGGAAATACCACGAAAACATTCCCCAGACCATAACGCTCTTCTACCGACCTGGACTCTCCGACGATTGCTGGAGGGTGTTCGCTTTCAGACGTTTCACTCCGTACACGCCAAAGGTCATCTGTCCGATAGAGAATAAAACGTGACTCTTCTGAAAATACCTCCTGCCGTCACTCAGTATACGTCCAGTTGCGGCACTGGCGTGCGAATTCCAGCCGTCATCGCTGATGGACAGCTGCCAGCTGCGGAGGCCAATAAGCAGCAACGTTCGCTGAACGGTCGTTGAGGAGACACTGTTATTAGCTCCTTGGTTCATCTGGGCGGTCAGATGCTCAGCAGCTACTCAAGTATTGGGCTGTACACATCGTTGCAGCCATCGTTTACCGCCAGTTATCTGTGGCTCGCGGTGCACCACAGTTGCCCGACGCCAGTTTTTGATAATGCCGTTTTCCCATGCTCGGTATAACTGCAGCCAAGGCGGCAGGCTAACAACTTACAGTCTTCGCCGTTCCTGAAATGCTCCCATCCTTGGACCGAAGGCCAATGATCATGCCATTTTGGACGACAAATAAATCGCTCCGTTTCTCCATTACGACAACGACTGCATTGAAACTTCCCAGATTAAAACTGTGTGAAGCTGTGAGGACGGGGCGTGAGTCGTGCTTGGGTAGCTCAATTGGTAGAGCACTTTCCCGCGAAAGGGAAAGGTCTCGAGTCCGAGTCTCGGTCCGGCACACAGTTTTAATCTGCCAGGAAGTTTCATATCAGCGCACACTCCGCTGCAGAGTGGAAATCTCATTCTGGAACGACTGCATTGTTTCCTGCGTGCCCCCGACAGGTTTCATATGCCCTCCACTGCTAGTGCTGCCACCTGCCGTCTGTAAATGGTTATTGCACGTTGACGTTGAACATAGACGGTGGTCACACCATGGATCCTGAACCGAGAAAACTAGCGCAGCTGGTCTCGGCAGTGGAGTCGACATGCCCCCACATCCTGTTCGGTACCTTTCAGAACCTCGTTGACTCTCTTCCTGCACGGCTCACAGTGGTCGAAGATGCAAAAGGTGGTTATTCGAACTTTTGACAGATGGTCACAATAATGTGACTGGATTGTGCAGCATCACTGATTTTCTGCAGACTGATCTGAGCCACACTGACGCAGTGCTAATTTTTAGGCTTTCCTTTGAGGCCGTTTCTCACTGATGGCGGGGTTATGGTTAAGTACGTCTACAACCCGACTCTTCGTTGTGATGTAAAAAGTCCTTCATAGAACTCCATAAGAATTTAGTTGATATGCATGTTCAGCCAGGACACGACAAACTTAGAGGTGGTAGTATGGACCAAAACAAGAAAAATACGTCCGAAATACATGGCTCTAAAATGCCTTTGTTAAGAGCTACGAGCACTTGATCTACGCTGCTGTTAAATACGTCTCATAGCTTTTAAGGTATGCCATTTAGAGCCCACATGTACTAAAGGAGGGACATACTGGATATTTGTTCTTGTCTTGCTCCATACCGTCACCTCTTGAGTTTGCCGGCTCAGTTCTGGTTCAATCTGTAGTTTACCATTGCATTCCTACACCTGTTGCACGTGTGAGATATTTACATAGATGCTGTAAGTGACAATAGTCAGTTATGTGAAGTGTAGGTGCGGATGGGTGTAGAAAAGGAAGACAACAAAAAAAGAAGTACTAGACCGTAGTGCGTTGTTCGCTAAGGATCGCTAAGGATGGTCACACACAGCACCTACAACGAGAAAAGGATAAAAATGCAACACTAGAAGAAGGTACGCGCTACATGTAGCCCTTTTGTTTTATAACTCATTTTTTCCTCTCCTATTTCAGAATTTTGTCGTTACCCTTTGTTGCATTAATGGGGCTGTAAAACCTGCAAACCATAAAGCAAAGGAAATAACCACACTATAAATTCATACAACTGTAAAAGAACACATTACAGAAATCACATTAAAGAATGAAGCCTTCAGTCACAACAGAGGAGATATGTACTGCAAATGATAGTCCATTATTACCGGTCTCCATCCTCATCTTCCACCGGGCGCTTCCTTCGCGCCCTTGGACGTCCTCTTGGGGGTTTTCCCAGCAGGTTGGGAATGGGGACAAGGTATGAGGGGAGGGATCCGTAAGCTCGAATCTGCCCTAATATTCGGCCAATGTGTGACTTTCTAATCCGCTGGTACAGATCTTCTGTGGTTCTTCGTTCTCATTTACCTTCCGTGGTATTGTCGACTGGTCCGTAGATCTTCCGAAGCAGCTTCCTCTCGAAGGCATAAATAGCTTCTTCAGGTGTTGCTGATTCGCACGGGTTTCATAACCATATAAAAGTACCAGCCGTGCTATTGCCATGTACAGCTGAATCGTTTCTCTTCTGTGACATTAGTCATGACTTGAATAAATTGTCGAGACTTTATGACATGCGATCAGCGTTTATTATTCCTTGATTCTTTTCTTTCGTCACTTCACTTTTATTGGTCAGCTTGGATCCAAGGCATTTGAATTGTTGAACTCGTTCAACGGTATGCCCGACAACAACAATGGAAGGAAGGAGAGTTTGACGGCTTGGTATATTTTGTTTTATGATCATCCATCACCAGCCCAATCTTCCTCGCAGTGTGGATAAATCGGGAAGTATCAGCGCTTGCTTGCTCCAGGATGTCCTCAAGAATCACAAAATTGTCAGCAAATAGCAAGATTGTGTCTGCTTGCACCATTTCCATTTCTCTGATTCGACCAGTGTTACAGCTCCCTTTTTCCAAGGCAAAGTTAAAAAGTATTGGCGTCAGTTGATCTCCTTGTCTCAGTCCATTTCGAATGTTGAATGGTGGCGATGGTTGGTTGCCGAACCGTACTCGACAAGCTGCGTGAGATTAACAAGCTGCACTTCGTCTGATGTGTTTCGATTGGATGTTGAATGCCTCAAACGTTTTCAGAATTTAAGAAAATAAATCGGTAGTAAAGGTGTATGTGGGGGGGAGGGAGGGGGGGATATTTTCCTATTGTCTTTGTATCTGGCAGCATAACGATTCGACTACCTTAATCCAGAAGAGCCTACTACCTTACCTAAACATATCCTGGGTGATAAAGTTAACAAGGCATATATGGAATCTTAGTTGACTGCCGCTGTAGTGTGCACAGCGACTAGACGCTTCCACTTCAGCGTTATTTCTCCCGCCAACGCTGCTCATTGCTGCCTCGTCCCCTCAATAAGCTGGAGCGTTCGCAGCGTGGAGTGGGCGCGGCTGCGGCTGGCGACCGCGCCCTTGGCCGCCCATTGTTAGCTGACCCCTGTCCCTGTGTCTGCGCCTATCACGACATCCTGCCGCCTCCGCCTTTTGAAGCCGCCGCGGCGGTTTCGGCTCTAGGCGTCGGCTCCGTGATAACCACCGCTCGTCCGGCTGTCCAGGAAACGCAACGCACAACACAGATAATGGCCCGACAAAGACAGGTCTAGGACTGTGTGTCTTAGTACCTCCTTCGTAGCTGCTCCGTCGGTGCGACGTACTTCCGCGCAAACTAAGTTGACACTCAGCGCCGTGGCTTATGGGTGAGACCGAAAGGGTTTTCCGTTTACGGTCGCTCCCATCAGCCGCCGTGCCGAGTGTCAACTTCGTTTTTCGCGGACGTTAGGTAACACTACATGTTTTTGAAGCAGCAGATCTTCGCTGTTTGATTTCCGAAATAAAAGAAAGCTTCTAAAGAGCTTTAGCCAAAACATTTTAAGAGCTTCTATAAACACAATAAAGTAAGGCTTCTGAATTTTAGTAAATACAATTTACGACACGCCGACACTTACGTAGTCGCATGTTCTTGTAGACAGAAAACTCGAACCTTATAACATCCCCACTCCCCCCCCCCCCCCCCCCCACACACACAAACACACCTAAAAAAAGGAAAAATGTATAGAAACAAAATTGCTAATACAGCATTCGGTCTTGAGCTGTGCTATAGCATTGAAATTATTACAGAAATGCCTGGATACTACCGCGAACCTTTTGATACCTGACGATGATTTCGCTAGTTGGTTTTCTCTTTCACATTATTTACTGCTGGTGTCAGTTTTGACCCAAATGAATTACATTTTTTTCCATTCTGTGATGATATTTACTTAAATTAGTAAACATAGCTACTGTTTCACTCTCCCCTTCCCTTTTTATAGTTTCAATTTGTAACTATAAATTATATTATGTATTCTCACGTATCCTCTGCTTTGTTTTAGTACTGAGTACACCATCTTGACTCAGAGATGGTGTACTCAGTAATGAAACAAAGCAGCAGGCTCTGCCAGAAATATCGACTCTTAGACAGTGTGTCTAATACTGTATTTTAATACGACAGTATGCCATCTTAGGCAGTTTATAACACTTAAAACACATGATAATGGTACTTTGAAGCCGAAATCATGATTGTGTAAGTGTAATGTAACACTGTAAATTTAAGTCTAGTGGCGGTACCGACTTTAAAGAAAGGCGAAAATGATGTTTATGTTGATCTCTATTCCAATTTTCTGTACAGGTTCCGGAGCTCTCGGAACCGAGGTGACGCAAACTTTTTTTTGGATGTGTGTATCTCACTCTTCCTGTCTTCCTCTACCGTTGTTACCCTCTACGGCTCCCTCCAGTGTTGTGGAAGTTGCTCCCTGATGTCTTAATAAATGTCCTGCCATTTTTTCCTCTCCACATGTCAGCGTCTTCTGCATATGGCTTTCTTCACCGATTATACAAGAGATATCATTTCTTATCTGTCCGCTTGATTTTCGTTATTTTTCTATAGCACCACATGTCAAACGCTTTGATTATTTCTTTCCCCGATTTCCGTGATTGAATTCGTTGCAACGGTAGGAAGAGAGATGACTGCATGTTTATATGACATTACTGCTGACACTAAGCGTCTTAAGCTGGGCTGTGAGCGCTAACTCTTAAGTGGTCAATAAGTCTGCTGTGATGCGCGATATTCCACCAAGCACCGACGCTACAGCCAATTAAGTTAAATACCGTTATGCTGTTTGTCAAAAGAGCTAGTCTTTCAGCTGCTGTTACTACAGCCGCACAGCCATAACAGAGAACCCTGAAAGAATTTGCGAGACAGTCGCGGTTTCCATTTGTCTTCCTTGAGAGAGAGACATGTTATTTTAGTCCGGTGTCGCCGCGAGTTACGATCAAACTAATCTCGTCATTTGCCCGCCGCGCTATCTGGGGCCATCGACCGCTACTGAATTTCTCATCTTGCAGCGCTGCACCAACACTTCTGCGCCATTACATTCGAATGGCACGGCGCAGCAAGGAAGGTATGTCCTGGCGGAGCAGTTGCTAAGCCACAATTAATTCACCTTTTTGTTCGGCTGCGGGCCAATCAGTCATAAACACGAGATGGCGACGAGCGTGTATCACTAGACTTTTAAAGACGGTTGACCCTATTGGCTGATCCTTCAGTCTGCGGCGTGCCTCGTTCCTGACGTGATGTGACATCTGATACGCCACTCTCTCGTTCTTTCTGGTACCAGCACTTACACTGGTTAGCTACTGTCTCTCAATTTCACCATACCTATGCTTATTTTCTTCCCCGTTGCCTTTCAACACGATAGGTAGTGTGTTGAAGCATTTTGGGAAACCCTCCTTTTTCAAACATAAACTCGTGCTGCCGAATTAAAAAACATTACTGGAGCTGTTTCCTTGTTGTCTACAGCGAACTGTTCATCAGGGTTTATTATTCCCAGAAAATTTCAAACTAAGTGTTACTCTGTCATTTTGCATGCTTTTTTTGGTGCGTAAACAGCATGTAAATAAGAGAAGTTAGCTTCCACGCCGATCTATTTATTTTGTGATACATAGCGCACAGTAGCGTGGCCGGAGCCTGTAATTTTCCCATTGAGAACGATTTACTGAGGAGTAAAGTCTAGGAAGCTTCAGTGCAGTCACTAAGCTCCATCGTTCTATGGTTATTACGCCTGATAAACATTTCCAAATGAGTCTTCATCGCGCCATGTTTCAGCTTGGCCCCTTACGTAAAATATATACAGGGTATAGGTGCTGTAAATGCATATTTTCTTTTGGTGACTGAAGGCGGTATACTGAACAACGGTACATCCGTATGTGCGTCCTTTGCAGACTGATTATTGCAGCTATTACAAGTGGAATGTTTTTAGGTTGGGTAGTACCTCCAAGTATATGTGGCAAGACCAAGCCCTTAATGCATATTTTCCCCTGGGCAGCAGTCAGTTCTTAAAGTGTGGACGTTTTTGTTGTTGTTGTTGTTGTTGTGGTCTTCAGTCCTGAGACTGGTTTGATGCAGCTTTCCATGCTACTGTATCCTGTGCAAGCTTCTTCATCTCCCAGTGCCTACTGCAGCCTATATCCTTTTGAATCTGCTTGGTGTATTCATCTCTTGGTCTCCCTCTACGATTTTTACCCTCCACGCTGCCATCCAATACTAAATTGGTGATCCCTTGATGCCTCAGAGCATGTCCTACCAACCGATCCCTTCTTCTAGTCAAGTTGTGCCACAAACTTCTCTTCTCCCCAATCCTATTCAATACCTCCTCTTTAGTTATGTGATCTACCCATCTAATCTTCAGCATTCTTCTGTAGCACCAGTTTGGACGTACTGACGCAAAACGGGAGTCTTAGTGACAGGCGTCGTTCACTTCGCGGCCGAGGTACAGCCATGTAGAAAACATCGGGTCGTAAAGTTTGTGATCTGTTTGTGGGAAGAATGTTCAACCCACAGAAAAAACAACCAACAAAATGATGTGTGCGTAAATTAAGGTACCACACACAAAAAAATCTGCATTTAGAACCGTTACACCATGTATAAAACGGGGGCCCTCCATATTGATCCACACTTTATTTTTTTCCTGTTGTTCACGATGTGCCATTTGACTCACCATTACAACTGCAATCATGTAGTGCTTTGGTCTAACCATAGGTGGCAGGACAATCACTGTAAGTGTAATACCTGCACAGTACAGCCTATTTTCACAGCAACTCTCATTATGTGAATGAACAACCTGCAGTGTGATCATAAAGGACAGCGCTGGATGACGTGGCTTCTTTGGAAGGAGGGTGTAAACACTGCGGATATTGACAGACGATGTGTGTGGAGTGTGTGCACAATCACGAGAAGTGTTCTTCCAACACGACAACGCTTGTCCCCATATGAGTCGGAAAACCAGGGCTATCATCGCCGAAATGGGGTTCCAGGTACTGCCATGCCCACAGTTTTCTCCTGACTTGCCCCGTTTAGCTTCTGTAGGGCCTTCTTGAACCGCTTTCGTGGACAGTCCTCGCATTTCCTAGACATCTGCGAAATGACGTCCACGCGGAGGTTTCTTCGTGGCTCCGAATGAGTGTTAACCAGAAGGGGCCTAGTCGCAAGCATATGGTGGGTTTGGCAGTACCTGGAATCCCCATTTCGACGATGGAAGCCGCGGTTTTACGACTCGTACGGGGGCGAGCGTTGTCGGGCTGCAAGAGCACTTTTAGTGACGGTGTACACACTCCTCGCACCTTCACCAATCACCCTCCAATATCCGCAGTGTTTACATCCTCCATCCACAGAAACCACGTCGTGCAGAACTGTCCTTGACGATAACTCTCTGCTTTGTCCGTTCACGTAATGACAGCAGTTGGGGAAAATAAGCTTCACTGCGTTCTAATGATTATCCTGTCACCTATGGTCAGATCAAAGTTGTTACAATGAGTCAAATAGCACACCATGAATGATGAGAAAAATAGTGTAAAATAATGTGGAACGCCCCCATAATATAAAATCTACCTCAAGTGTCGTCAGTCGAATTTTCTTTGGTATATCGGGATGTGTTTGAAATCAGTTTTTGGAATGCGTAGCTGGAGTTGGGCTGCGTAAATACTGCTCAGTCCATGTTTCATGCGGCGCCTAGTGTGTGCGGAAAACGTCGGTCTATTTCGATTTACAAATAAGGTGGTGACTTTTGAAAGCCGAATTTTACGTGTTCATTCGATTTAGCGGTCCTAAATTAGTCTAGTGCTAAACTCGTTTTATCGATATGTATTCAACAGGAAAAATAACATGGACCCCAGCAGCGACTTACGTGTCACGCACTCTGCTAACGCAGCGCTGCTCAATAGCTGCTGGAGTACTGCTTATTCAACCAGTATATACAGCGTCTTTCACAACGTTTTGACGATTTCAAATTTGAATCACGCACAAACTAACAGCGAAACAAAGTTGAACATTTTACACGTGGTAGAAATTGATTCAAGTTCACTTACGAAATACTACATCGGACAGACGACGACCTTTCGCGGCTGCACACTTCTCGAGTCGTTGCATCCAGTGTTTGACACACATTTCATAACTGCGGGAGAAATTCTGGAAATCGCATCGTGAATTCCGTCTTCTAACTGTCGCAAGCTTGTCGGTCGGTCGGTCGGTCGAAGTACAGTCTAGATCTCAAATAACCCCGACAGATTGGAGTCTGGCGTAGTTAAAGCAGGCAAGCGGGGCCTATTCTCAGGGGTTCGGGTTCCGAGACCCGGTTGACTTTCGATTTGATGCTCTGGCAGTTGCACGGAAGTTCCTTATCCAGTTCAATATTGTTCTACGAGTTGGAATTGGATATCGCCGCTGAATCTTGAAATGAAAATAGCACACCACTGCGGACGCACGACGTTGCTTCGACCAGTATGACATCATCACTGAATTGCGTATAGAATGAAATTTAAAACTCCGCACTACCAATAGATGTCGCCACCGTCGATGTATCTTGTTATTCAAATTTGAAACACTATAAAACACCCTGTATAACTCACCTTCCACCGTGGGTACCTAATCCTAATGCAGATTACTTTCAGGGATCCGAGTAAGCCACTGTTGCAGTACTTTGGCCATACATCGTATGACACCAGAGTTTGCGCCGTTGTGACCGCGAGTGCGCACTTCCATCCACTTCCCGGTGCGACGTGATGCTGGAGCCTGCCACTCTGGTTTTTGTGGGGCTGTCCTACGAGCAGGGCAGGGCACGTGAGGCCAGGCCGGGCCAAGATTGTCCCATCTCAGCAGGCCAGCACCTGCTGCCGCTTTTGTTGCCCCAGCATTCCATTCCGGTGCCGCTGCGCCTCGCCCAACGCGCCTCGTCTTGGCACGGACGCCGCGTAGAAATAGCACAACCACACCGAAGGAAAACTTAAATTAATTCCTAGAAACCTACTCTTTCCTCATATTGCACCTCCATTGAATTCTGCAAGACAATGCTAGAATCTTCTCTAGGACAATTGACATACAGCAGTTCAGTCCGGAACCGCGCTGTTGCTACGGTCGCAGGTTCGAATCCTGCCTCGGGCATGGATGTGGGTGTTGTCCTTAGATTAGTTAGGTTTAAGTAGTTCTAAGTCTAGGGGACTGTTGACCTCAGATGTTAAGCCCCATAGTGCTTAGAACCATTTGAATCATTTCTGAACCATTTGAACATACAGTAGACAAAAAAAAAGAGTAGTTCCACCCGGTACTTTTAACATGTACATGTGTGCTTTAGCTCACACGTGGGAGATCCACTGGTACTGATACTCACTTAGCAGTTGCCTTTCATGCATGCGTGATACCACTTCATTTCCTGTAAATGAAGATTACAGACAAAGTAGCATCAGTCTTGTGAATAGTGTAGTCTGAAAAGTCGGAGATTAAAACGAAAACCACGTATTTAATACTCCTTCATCTCGAGCTCATCTATTTGTCCTTTGTTCTTGAGGGAGTGTGTTTCTGCTGCATACTGAACGTCTGTTCCCGTCACTCTATTGTAATGTAATAACTTTGCATTTCGAGATAGGCATTTTTTGTTGCACAGCTTCTGTATTAAAATAGGTGCCCTTCCAAGTTTAGCTACTCAAAGTTTGACAGCTTCTTTTTCTATGCCAGTATCCGTTATTGATTCTCCCAAATATTTAAAGTGTTTGACCCTTTCGATACATCAAATAATTGTGTGCAATTCTTCGATTTCCTTATTTGTTAGACATGAATTTAGTTTTGTCTTGTGATATCTGTAAACCAAATTTACCTGCATGCTTTGCTAAGATTCCAATTTATTTGATTGCATCTGCTATATTTGTGGACAGGAGAGCAATATCATCTACTAAAGCTAGTACATGTATCGTAAGGCCTTTAACTGATCGTCCAAAAGAAATTCCCTTTACTTTTTGTTGTGAGCGTTCCGCCAATGTCTCCCTCACAATCTTTTCCAAAGTGATATGGAATAAAATTGGCGAGAGTCCATCCCCTTGTCTCAAACCCGTTTGGATTTCAAAAGGTTCAGAAATCTTGCCTCGAAATTTGACTTTGGACCTGGTATCTTTCAGTGTTTGCTTTACTATCTCTCTCTAGTTTTTCTGTCGATTCAAAATTCCTCTAGAGTTCTAATGAGGCTTTCTCTGTCTATCAAGTCATACGCTATTCTAAAATCAATAGTATGTCGTTGACCAGCACCTGTTCTAATTATGTTTTTTAGACTTATAATTTGCTCGGAACAGCTCCTCCCTTTTCTAAATCCACCTTGGTATTCTACTATATGTGCATCGAGAACTGGTTCACTCCTATTTAGTAATATCTTGGAAAGGACCTTCTATGGCAAGCATAGATGGAAATTCCCCCTGTAATTGTTCACGTCTTATCTGTCACCCTTTTTGTGAAATGGATGTATAAGTGTCGTCCTCCAATCTTCTGGGATCTTCTCGGTTCTCCAAATTTCCTTAATAATTGTACCGAGGTATAGTGCTACTTTTTCCTCACCTATTTTCAAAAGTTTAGCTGTGATTCCATCTTCACCAGAAGATTTCTTGTTCTTGAGGGATTTTACAGTTTGCCGAACTTCATTTAGAGTTGGTGGATGTGATTATGTAGGGGTTTCTTCTGGAGTTTTGAATTCCGGTTTCTCTGGAGGCGATTTACAGTTCAGAACGCCTTCGAAGCAGTATGATAAAATGTTGCAGTTTTCTTGGTCATTTGTACCTAGTCTCCCTGATTTGTCTCGAAAATTTAGACTGGGTGGTTCGTAACCTTTCAGGTTTTTTTTTGAAAGGCTATTACCAGTCTCTGGATTTGTTTTGAATGAAGAATATCCCTGTATTTGTTGAAGGGATAATCTTTCATACAGTCTCTTTCCGTTTCTGATTGTGTAGGAGGCTATTTTTCTATCTTCTCTGAACTTTTCCAGGTTGTTTTGTGTCGGATTCGATTTAAATTTTTGCCAAACCTTTTCTGTTTTCAAAAACTTCATTGCACTTTTCATTCCACCAGATATTCTTCTGTTTAGTTTTGGTTGAAGAGATTCTGCTGCAGCTTTCATTATTTGAGACTTCATTTCGTCTCATGTCTCACCTTGCAATTTTGATTTGAAATAATTTTGAGTATCTGCCTCAATATTCCTTGTTTAAAAATGCTTTCTCATAAGTTTTTTATTATTTCTTCGTGAATTTGGGATGACTTTAATTTTAGACTGAGCAAGAAAGTGATCTGTATCTATTTCGGCTCCTTTCTTTACCTTAATAGTTTCAATTGTCTTAAATTCTCTACTAGAAATGGCTATGTGGTCAATTTGGAGTTCTCCAAGGAGTTGATTTGGTGCTCTCAAAGTCTTCCTCTTCTTGGAATGTTTCTTGAAGTGTGTAGTCATAATTTTGAGGTTGAAGATTTGACTGAGTTCCACAAGCATTATTCCATTGTTGTTTGTCCTCTAATGCGGTGGGTATTCTCCAGTGATGTTTTTCATGTATGTCTTTTAGTGTGACCTCATATAACGTTATCCTAATTCGCTACGAATTATGTATCAGATGAATTAATTCAAAGAATAAGAAAATTATTTGAAAGTGTTTTCTGTGAAATTCGTGTAGTGTCTCTTGAAATTATTGGCAACCCGTGAAATCTTCAGTAATGTTCACGATGTTTCTCTCCCGAGTGAAATTCATACGAAGAAATATCACTGTGGCAAACTTGCATTGGCGCGATGCTCGTGGTGTCCGGAATATCTGAGTTTCGACTGTTTCTACGATCGGTATCATTCAAGGTAATATACAATATTTTCCTGATGAGTGAACATATGAATAAAATACAAGAATTAATATAAGAATGAAATATCAGAATATGAGAATTTGAAACTCCTCAAAAAAAAAAAAAAAAAAAAAAAAAAAAAAAAAAAAACACTGTGTGTGTGGTGTGTGTGTGTGGTGTGTGTGTTACTTATTGTTTATCCAGTTGTTATTTTACATTCAATATAACGCCCTTTCATCACCTAATTTGATAAGAAACAGTTGTGTAGTAACCTCTTACGGACAAAGGTTGTAACCTCCCAACAGTAAGAAATATAATTCACATTCTGTGTAACTGCCCAACAGATAAATTCCGTAACCTACCAATAATACAATGTAACTAACCTCCTAATAAAATTGTGGCTTACTTATAACCTTTCAATAATTAACTGACTGTGAATGTAAACTGGTGAATTTGGATGTCAGCAGTGCTGCGTCATGGCCCTGAAAGATCATTCTGAATAAACTGAAATTCTTACCTCAATAAGCTCGCCGGATAACGCATATATATCTGCTCCTGTAAGAAATTTTTCTGGCACAGCCCTGTGCAATGTTGGCCGATAGATTTGTTATGTAGAAAAAGAAATAACTGATTTTGCTTTACAAAAATCGGGATGACCATAGATTGGAGAAAGAAGTAAATTCTTTAAATTGAGGTGAATGATTGTCAAAAGTTAATTTTTTATAAGAAAGATTATTATTAAGAGACTTTTAAAACATTTACATGGGACTTTATATAACAATAATACATATGTGCGACACTGCTTTTACCTTATACTACGACGCTCAGGCACCGCCATCGCTCCCCCACGACCGGCCCAGCCAACTCCATACACACGACTGATAGTTACTACTACTACTACTACTACTACTACTACACAGTTCCTACTGCAGACAACACTGCTCTCTGGTCTGAGATTCTCTTATACCTTACATATCGCAGGCGGCGCATGAGCAATCCATCGAAATTACATCTGCTCGAGTGCGCTAGCAACAAATTCCTTAATCATGGACCTCTTACAGGGTAGATAAATGAAAACAATAAAAATAGAATGAAGAAAAAGAAATTAAAGTTATCCGGGTTCGAACATGGGGCGCAAAATTAGGAAGCCGCAGTGCTGGCCACTTAGCCAACATTTCGTCTGAGGATATCGTACAGTAAAAGGCACATAAAGTACCTCGAAAACTTTGACCGTCGTTTGTTCAGAAACGGTCGAGTATCTACGGACAAGCCGAGACACGTGTAAGCGTATTTTGACTCCTCTTCCACTGAGCGAAGTTTCTGGGAAATTGCGTTATGGCACTTGCCGTGTTCTCCTCGTGAGTATAGCGACGCGTGGGTCACGTGGACATAAGGATGAAGCAGCGGCCAGCGGGCAGCCCCCGCGGCTGGTCATGGCGTGCCGAGCGCCCATGTTTAATGAGGACCAGCGTTTATCGGACGCCACTATTACGGGCGCCATCCAGCCACCTGCTGTTCTGCCTCCGCCCTGGGCGCTAGCAGGGCTCAAACATGAGGCGGCCTCGTTTCCAACATGCTGCTTCTGCCCTAGCATCGCGCCCGCTACACAGCTGATCGTCCTCACGACTCTCTCTGTGACGTTTCCAAATTACTACTTGCAGCTGGCTTGGAAAATTTAATTCGCTCTTATGTCGCTCCAGCGCTATTTGCACCACCTTGATGCATTTGCGAACGACGTTTTTTTCTTTAAAAAAACATGGAAAAGTTTTCCGGGCGAGGAGGGGGATGGTATATCATTTAACTACTGGCATCGAAGTGGCAGTGTTCCCAATCATTCGGATACGTAGGAGGATATTATTTTGTACGACAGGCATCTTACGTCTTCAATTCTTTATTTGTCCTGTCGATACACTTCCTTGACGTGAATCTGCTTATGCAGCTTTCTCAATAGCTTTATCGTTACAAAATAATGGCAGGACTTTGATGACACTGTGAGGAAACTTACTTTGTCTCATGACCACGACGTCATCAGCGAAGGGAGGACGACGGAATTCTTGTCTGTTCGAAACTGATTTCTTCTTTCAATATAATGGCTGCATTTTGCCCTCCACCTTCTCCTCCTTCCCATCTTTAACTTGCCGTTTCTCCCGAAAAGTAGGGCCCCCTGCATTTTCTGCCATTGTTATATCTGCCTGAATATTACCCTGTTACGAATTCGCAAAAAAAAAAAAAAAAAAAAAATCACGCAAACATTAGATTTAATGAATTTACTGTTTGGAACCTGTGAAAAGGAATCACACCTCATAACTTCATGTCAATACATACAAGTTACAGAACTTGTAGAAGGGAGTGAGTACATAATATTTTGAACAGGAGCCCATGTCCGGAAAAAACCGTTTCCATTCTTTGATGGTTTCATTTCAGATGTTTAAATCGTCTACTTCTGCTTCAGCAACTGAATTAGACATCGCGCAGTACTAGAATTGGGTAATAATTCGAAGGGAAACATAACGAACCATTTATTAGTTAAGCACATCTGTTTGTAGTAACATTTGAAAATTACGTGTTTACATTATTCCAAAGAAAAAAGAAAGAATACTGTGAGTACAGAACAGTAGTGATGTATTATAAGAGCGGCTCGGTGCAGCGACCACCAGCGTCGTTAGAGATACTGTACATACGGAGCATGCTCTGCTACACACCCTCCATCCCGCCTGGAGCCTCTTCAGTTTCTAGTGCACCGACCACAACTCTTGCCAGTAGGTCTTCCTCTGTCTCTACAGGAGTCTTGTAAATTAAAATTTTCATACGTGTTATGTGACATCAGGTGACCGTCTGACAGTACACGTCATCGTTTCTACCCTGCTGCGTACCAAGTCAAGCAACACTGAGACTGCTCTCTTTCCCTTGGCAGACGTGGACGCGTTACACATCTGAATTGAAACCGCCGTAGAATGTAAACGGTATGTTTCCGGACATGTGTTCCTATTCAGAATATCATGTACTCGCTCCCCTCTAAAAGAGCCAGAAGTCTGTAAATGGAATTTCCGAATAGCCTACATAAACCTGACGTTGGGATCTCCATCGTTCATACGATCTACCTTAATGTCATCACAATTATCATCAACAGCAGGAGCTCTGTCTGCAACGTTTGGTGTTCATCGTACATTCAAAGCTGAAAACTCACGTCAGCCGCGCGGTTTGGGTCGTCTTGTCACGGTCCGCGTCGCTACCCCCGTCGGAGGTTCGAGTCCTCCCTCGGGCGGGCGTGTGTGTGTGTGTGTGTGTGTGTGTGTGTGTGTGTGTGTGTGTGTGTGTCTCTTTAGCGTAAGTTAGTTTAAGGCAGATTAAGTAGTGCGTAAGCTTAGGGCCCGATGACCCCAGCAGTTTAGTCCAGAAGACCTTACTACAAATTTCCAAATTCACGTTAACTGTCTGTGATCCTTCCACCGGTGATACAGATTAAATTATAGATCTGCGTTTGTTAGATTTTATAATTCAGTACTGGCCTCGTGATGCTTCTGTCATCCACCAGATAATACACTCCGTCGTAAACATGTTTGGTACTCTGCCTTATGGAAGTGTACATCATAACTTCTTCGCAGTAATATTATGTTCATCTGTACGTAATTACTTACACACACACACACACACACACACACACACACACACACGGCTAAAACTAGTTGGTTTATAGAGCTATATCAAATCTACACAGCTTGCGTCGCAGGCCCTACTTCTCAGCAGGCATTACCATTTCCTGGCACAGTTTTCCGCTGTGAGGCTTCAGTGTCTGCGACCGCGGAGCACTGCACCAGAGCGCAGCCTTCCGAGAAACTGGCCCACGACTCAGTGGCGTAGCGCAGCGAAGCACGCTGCTTCTACAGAAATAGACTCCTCCAACTAGAAACTGGGTCGGCCACGGCTTCTACCGCCCACCGATCACTATGCACATTGTCCGCTCCGCCAGGACATTCCGTACATCTTCTTCGGCTGCTGTAGACTTAGTGTTTGGCTGCTCTGTTCATGGATATCGGCGTATCGCCGCAAGTGCACCCTTGTAAATACGTGAAAGGGAAGACTGTATGAGGGACGATGTACACTATAAGGAAAAAATCTGTCTTGTTATCGCGGCAATATTTTGTATGACGAGATAGAATTGGAAACTATAACTGTTCCAAGCGAATGTAACGTAATATATAATTGTCAGTATCTCTCTTTTTTTAATTTCCTGTTAGTTCTTTTTCCGCATTTGTATCATCTTGGCGTAGTTTGTGTTCTATGCTTTGGATCGCTTGTAGATAAAGGACACCATTTTTTTAGAATTGAATTCTATAGTTTGGTTATTGCTTGAATTTGGGGCTCATTAAATTTATATGGTAATCGTCTTCAGCTGATGTTTCATCAGTTTAGTGGCAAATGGGTTCTGCTATTCAAAATCTGCTATTAAAATCGGCGATTCTTCCTACTTTTAAATCTGAAACACATAAGATAATTATCCAGTGCTGAATATGACGAGTACATTTTAACAAATGAGATAGCGTAGCTAAAAATTTATTCTGATTTATATTCACTGGTATTGTCTACATTTACAGGATAAGGTATTGTGCTCTTTAAAAAGCGCAAGCTGAACTTAAATAACACTTGACGAACATTTTTCTCTGGGAGTGTAGTACCTTGTCAGAAGCAGTTGGTGAAATAGAAGAAGCAGATTCAGATAATGAAACTGAATATAGAAAAGTACGAAAGGTGTGTAAGATATGATAATATAACGACGTTTATCACAGACTTCTCTGCATTACGAAAATCTGTAGGTGAGATTATATAGTTAGTCCATGGCTCTTGGCTGTTGCTGTGGAAGAAGTGGAGCCAGTCCTATTGAGAGGACTCGTGGTGTCTTGTGTAAAGTCCTATCATCTTACACTTCGTCACGTCTGTGGCTATTGGCGAGATTGCCCTCTACAGCTGAGTCACTGGACTGAGGCAGGCGCGAGCTTGTATTTGTACTCTGAAGAAATTTGATAGCCAGTATTCTAATTACTGAGACCTGAAGAACTACAGCAGATTTCCACATTAGTTCACGTAACTGCATTTTTTTATGCATGAGACAGTGAGGTAGCTCTAAACCTTAGAAAATTGGAGGAGTGCCGATTATTCTGACTACGAGACAGCAGTTTCTCATTCCGCGAGACAACTGGACCCTCCAGTAGTTGAATAAATGTAGCAACATTGAGCTGTGGACAGACCGAGAATCACTGAGACAGAGACACAGACACTTTCGTTCCAGTCTGGTCGAAGATGTGATTGGCAAACTTTTTATTGTTTTGAACTTGATTTGATTCCCTCGTGACAAATGAATCTAAATGCCAGATGATGTTAAAACTTCCTAACTCAACACCCAACAAATTTATTTATTGATTCCAAATCATTAATAATAGTGTCTGCGGTCTGTATACGTTATGCTCCAGGCTGGTAACGGTCAATAGCCATTGGCAGCCAAAGATTTTGAAAGTGTTTACTGTTTCTCAGTTCTTGGTGTAAATTGTTTTTTCAGACCAGACCAGAAACTGAGTTAGAACATCTGAAGTACAGTGGAAGTGCCAAGTAAGCACAAACTTGAAACTTCCTGGCAGACAAACATTTCTATAAGTTACGCAGTATAACTTCTATGAACTTTGAAAGGTAGGAGATGAAGGTCCTGGCGGAAGTAAAGCTCATGACGGCAAGAGGTCAAGGAAGTTGTAAGATATAATTAGTAACACAGTATTTATTATACAATGGCTTACTATAACTATTAACATGAGCAAGTACATCTGCAGAGGAGACTGATAACTTCTAAATCGACCATTTTACATTAAAAAAAATATAGTTCAGTAGCAAGTTTGAGACAACTTCCTTCCTGCTATCAATTTACTTCAAACAGGTATTGGTCACAATGGCGGGGAGACTATAGTCAGAAGAATGCAAAGCACATTTTAATTTTTGACTTACGCAGCCAAAGGAACCTATTGAAAGTTTAATTGTATACACGAAGAGGAAAATAAGGCAGAGGTCACTGAGTGAATAGAGGGCCAAAGTGGCGTGCTATGTGTGGTACTATCGCGCGGCAAACTGGGCCGTTAGCTGCTATCGCTACACAGGTTACCCGGATAGCGAGTCCTTTACGGGAATGGCCTTCCGGCCTGAATGCGGCACTACCGCGCTTTCTATTTGCTTCCTTTTTCTGTCAGCGTTCCCCCAACTGCCAAAGACACAGATTATGGACCGAGATGATCTTCTTTACAAACCGAGCAGTGTCCCTTGCCATCTGCCCCACATACAGGTGGTCCGATGTTTACTAGACTAGAATTTGTCACATATTTAATAGTCTTTTTAGTGTCACATTGTCATATGCAAGCATTATGAAGACGTTGATTCGAAGTTCCGCATATCTCATGTTTTGGTAAAGCCAAACATACAGTATAACGCTTGTGGGAATTAATGGTAGTATGGAATTGTTCTCTCGACGTGCTTTCAGGGCCTATACAAAATTATGGAGATTTCACGTTGTAGCATAAAAAAAGCCAGCAGTAGAAAGGATATGGTGTTCCACATTTTTGCTGCTTCTTCCGGCCTCTGAATCTCTTTATTCCATTATAATTTGTTAACAGGCACAGAATGAAGTGATCTACTGACCAGACCTGACAATTGAGTCCTACATCTAGTTTGTGCAGCATTATGTAACGCGAATTACGCTTGAAATTCAGACATTGTACATTCCGAAACGAGTAGAGAAACCTGTTGCCTCAACTTAAATACTTACCTCTTTTATGACAGTGTAGGTCTGGCTTGTTTCGAGAAATTATGACAGTTGTTCTTCCAGCGCAACATCTGCGAATGTAATAGGAAAAGGGAGGAAATGTTAAACCAATTGTATGTGAACACTGTTGTACACTATTTCTGGAGTACGCACGGACGAGATATTCGACTTGTTAACTGGGTGCAACATTGCTGGATAATCTTCACTTGCTGGTTGAAATCTAAAGGAGGCCTGTACTGCACTGTGTACCCCCAGATTCAACGTCGTCATTAAAAATTGAGCAGTAACGCAAATTTAGAAGCAGTTAGTACCGGCGTTGATTTTGTTGGTGTATTTGGATCAAAAAATGGTTTAAATGGCTCTAAGCACTATGGGACTTATATCTGAGGTCGTCAGTCCCCTAGACTTAGAACTACTTAAACCTACCTAACCGAAGGACATCACACACATACATGCCCGAGGCAGGATTCGAACCTGCTACCGTAGCAAAAGCGCGGTTCCAGACTGAAGCGCCTACATCCTCTCGGCCACAGCGGCCGGCGCATTTGTATCAATGTTTGCTTTAAATGATTTATATAAGTCACAGAGAACCGAAACTGGGATGACTAGAAGGCCGTTCTGTCTCATTGATCTCCACCGGGAATTTACAGGAGTATTGCAGTGTCAATTTGTAGTGCTGAATATTACGAAAACACGAAATTTTTGATTATATTAATTAGAACAACTGTTAATGACACGTCATGTCTGTTTAAATAAACAAAGGGAAAGCACACAGTTTATTTTATAATAGAAGATAGAACATGTCAGCCATGCGTAATTAAAATACTGTAAACTAAATATCTTACCTTAGTATTGATTGTGGACAATTTTTTCAGCTGAAATCGTCTCCAGTTCCTCCTGATGGTTATGAGGTTGAAGTACAAGATCTTGCGAAAATGTAACCGAGGATCGTTTTGACGTTAGTTACTCTCTACTTCAGAAAGACCTTCGGGGTTTGTTGAAGATGGTTTGAACGCATTAATCCATAATTATCCACGTCATTATACACGAGAACTGGCAAATGTAATAAACCGTGATCATTCCACCATTGTGCGACATCTGCGAGGTTAAAAAGTCGGCTGTGTGCTTACCGCATGCTCTAAACCAAAATCACAAAAATCAGCGAGTTACCATATGTGTATCTCTGCTTGCTCTTCATCAGTTGTCCCTACCCTTCAGCGTTACTGATGACCAGAAATGGTGTCTTTATGCTAACGCAATGAAAAGAAAAAAATGGTTGAGCCTTCTTGCAGGCGCAGTCCAAGAACAACAACCAGGAAGACTGCGTGAAGTGATGCTGCTCCGTGATAACGCCCGCCCGGACTAAGCTAGACTGACTAAACTATAGAAGAGTTGGGTTGGGAAGTTATTCCGCACCCACCTCATTCATCAGATCTTGCGCCTTCAGATTTTCACCTACGATGAAAATGCGCTCCGAACATGGCTTGACGAGCTCTTCGTCTCAAAGCCAAGTGATTTCTACAGTCACTGAATCGGAAAGTTACCCTAGCGTCGGCAGACTGTTGTAAATAGTGAAGGAGAATACGTTGTTGTTGTTGTTGTTGTTGTTGTTGTTGTGGTCTTCAGTCCTGAGGCTGGTTTGATGCAGCTCTCCATGCTACTCTATCCTGTGCAAGCTTCATCATCTCCCAGTACCTACTGCAACCTACATCCTTCTGAATCTGCTTAGTGTATTCATCTCTTGGTCTCCCTCTACGATTTTTACCCTCCACGCTGCCCTCCAATACTATACTGATGATCCCTTGATGCCTCAGAACATGTCCTACCAACCGATCCCTTCGTCTTGTCAAGTTGTGCCACAAACTCCTCCCCCATTCTTTTCAATACCTCCTCATTAGTTATGTGATCTACCCACCTAATCTTCCGTATTCTTCTGTAGCACCACATTTCGGAAGCTTCTATTCTCTTCTTGTCTAAACTATTTATAGTCCATGTTTCACTTCCATACATGGCTACACTCCATACAAATACTTTCAGAAACGACTTCCTGACACTTAAATCTATACTTGATGTTAACAAATTTCTTTTCTTCAGAAACGCTTTCCTTGCCATTGCCAGTTTACATTTTATATCCTCTCTACTTCGACCATCATCAGTTATTTTGCTGCCCAAATAGCTAAACTCCTTTTCTACTTTAAGCGTCTCATTTCCTAATCTAATTCCCGCAGCATCATCCGATTTAACTCTACTACATTCCATTATCCTCGTTTTGCTTTTGTTGATGTTCATCTTATATCCTCCTTTCAGGACACTGTCCATTCCGTTCAGCTGCTCTTCCAGGTCCTTTGCTGTCTCTAACAAAATTACAATGTCATCGGCGAACCTCAAAGTTTTTATTTCTTCTCCATGGATTTTAATACCTACTCCGAACTTTTCTTTTGTTTCCTTTACTGCTTGCTCAATATACAGATTGAATAACATCGCGGACAGGCTACAACCCTGTCTCACTCCCTTCCCGACCACTGCTTCCCTTTCATGTCCCTCGACTCTTATAACTGCCTTCTGGTTTCTGTACAAATTGTAAATAACCTTTCGCTCCCTGTATTTTACCCATGCCACCTTCAGAATTTGAAAGAGAGTATTCCAGTCAACATTTTCAAAAGCTTTCTCTAAGTGTTCAAATGCTAGAAACGTAGGCTTGCCTTTCCTTAATCTATTCTCTAAGGTAAGTCGTAGTGTCAGTATTCAAACATTTCTGCGGAATCCAAGCCAATCTTCTCCGAAGTCGGCTTCTACCAGTTTTTCCATTCGTCTGTAAGGAATTGGTGTTAGTATTTTTTAGCCGTGGCTTATTAAACTGATAGTTCGGTAATTTTCACATCTGTCAGCACCTGCTTTCTTTGGGACTGGAAGTATTATATTCTTCTTGAAGTGTATGTTGTTGAGGACTAAAGTCTCTGTTGTGTGTATCTGTGGTGTTTTACCTATGGGAATTCGCTATGAATTTATGCACCAACCTAATGTATGAAAGTGTATTTGTTTACGTGTGTAAAGAGTAAAATCGAGGACTCGCTCGATATGTTGAGTGTACATATGTGGATGCGTGAAGGTCAGCTTAGAAGCTGGAACAGTTAAACATCGCTGTGAGTGAGACAGGGTCCGTTACCAGGCCAGCGCCGAGGTTTGGGCGGCCGGCGTGCTTAGCGGTGCGATTTGAATGGTCGGTTTGCAGGGGTCACGACGCGAATGGAGCGGGCTTTCTTGCGGCAGGAAGCCGTGGAGCGTGCCGCCAGCCGTCAGTGGGTCAGCAGGTGCGCCGGCGCGCAGCTTCCGGTCGCGATAGCGCGCTGAGGAAGGCCGCGGCCCACGGCACACCGCTTGTTTGTGTCACCTGCCCGCCTCCCAGCTCTCTGATACTGAGGACCAGTCGGAATCGGCACATATTGTGGTATCGTCCACAGATCGTGGCACCACACCAAAGCCGGCAACACAGACGTTAGGCCGTCGCCACACGGACCGTGCAGCCGAACGTTGAGCGTGCCGAGCTTCTGACATCATAGCGTGGAACAGCATATTGTGAATCTTTTCGACTGTGCTGTCAGATATGCTCAAAGCGCGTTTGAACGTTGACCGATGAGACGGCAATGCGCCACTACGTTACGTTCACGCTATCTCACTTCGGTGCAGAGCTGTGAGGCGCCACACTGACATTCACTGGAAGCTCGTATGTGTATATGCTGCTTCTGAGCACCAGTAAACTGAGGAGCTCTCGAAAACCCGATGTTAATTATATGGTAAGTTGCAATGAAATGACGAAAAAGCCATATTAGTGGTAAAATAATTATTGTAAGTTGAATATTATCGTATTGTGAGAGTACGCCATTTGTAGGCAACAGTATGTTGAGGATCGATTAAAAACGCATTGTTCTTGGAACTGTTTATCATTAAATTTCAATTAGTAATATAGCTAGGATTGAAGCTTTCAGGACATAGTAAGATGCCAGGTATGGCCATCTAATATTGGTCACTTTTAACGCGCCAGCACGGTAGCTCAGCGTCTTCGCTGAGAAGGTTAGCTGCCCTCTGTAATAAAATAAAAAAAAAAAACGTTGAAAGGATCAACGATGAACTTCAACGGGTGTCACAGGACATCTCCCCCGAACAAATGAAAGTAACAATAACAAACAGTGAGATCAACAAAAAAAGAGTGCAATGAATAGCGGCTACATCCAAATATTTTTATTCTAACCTTCGCGATTTTAAGAGGTTCTGATACTTTCTTATTAGTTTAATAGAAATATATCTTACAATACACTATGTTATATAAATAGAAGTGCGCTTTTTTAGGGAGTGACTTTGTTCAATTGACCTAATCTACAGGATAACTTGCACTACTTGCAGTAAGATACTTTGCCCTTTTTTCCTTTTAAGTTTTGTAATTCACATGCTGTAGTGATTCTGCTAAGTACTAAGTAAGAATGTACTTAGGGTTTTACTAAAAATTCAGAATGATAAAATAATTTTTTATCTTACGTGGAGAACTACAGTAATTTTCTATAACACTATCTGTAATGGAACTGTGTGACTGGACGTCGTACTTCCTTTTTGCGTTATAATATTTTTATGGATATTGAAATTTTTGTTTATGTGTACTACAGGCAGAACAACCCGACTAGCATGTGGAGAAGCTAATATACGAGCTAAATTTACGCCCGTCCATTTCGTAAACGAACACTGCGATACACGAACCAGATACAGCCGACAACTGCCACTGGAGCGCGATGCGATCGCGTATACGATGTTGGGGCCCACGAACTGTATGCACAAGTCGCATCGCTTCTGAACGTTCAGCAACACTGTGAACTCGGCACGCTCAACGTTGATGTTCGACAACACGGTCTTTGCGCCGACGGCTTTAGCGAGGTCTCGGTGCAATCCGCAACGACGTTTGGCAGGCACTCCAGAAGACCATACCTCCGCTCTCAGGACTGCGGAGCCCTCGCACTGCGGTCGATATAGAACCGAGCTTGGAAGAGCTATGCCCCAGTTCGTGACCTCGTCTACAGCAGTCATCATCGTGTAGGGCAGTGACAATTGTTAAAGTCTAAAATGAAATGTTCTTTCGTAAATGTTGCATTTTCTACTAGAAGAGAACAGTTTCTTAATACATGTGGATCAAGTGATGCTTTGTTAGTCAATGACAGTTGCAAAGTACCCATCAACCATGTGGCAAAGAAGTGTGTCAAAGTTAAGTAAATCTTTTATTAATGTATACAATAAAGTGAACTAATATTTCATGTGCTCTAGTTTGATGAGTCCTCTCACAGAGCAATTAAGGAATTCACAGTTATGGCTGGACGAAAGCAGTTTAGTCTTGTCTCAACAGATATACAAACTAATTAAAAATTATAGGACAGTTTCGTAGGGCTTCACTTGTGCAAAGACTGAGAACGGCTACATACAGGGTGTCCCACTCAAACCTCCCTGATTTCAAAGGCCCAGGAAAAAAAACTACAGTAGATACAATAAAAAATGCACCACATTGTAGAGCATCTCAAAGAATTTATTTATTTATCGTCAATACATATCTACATGTGAACCATTTGTAGCACGAAGAAGATCGAGTCTATATTCAATTTCTTGCCCAGTTCCTTTTAACATTTCCTCTGCTATTGTTGCAATCGCATAAGTGATACGATATTGCAACGTAGGAATATCGTCCACTTTGGTCGCATCCACGCGGTCCTTCACGAGTCCCCACATGAAGAAATCAAGCGGCGTAATGTCGGGTGAACGTGGTGGCCAGGCAGTGGGTCCTCCGCGTCCGATCCAACGATTGGGAAATTTCCTATCCAGGAACTTGTGAACAGCCGTTGACCAATGCGGCAGAGCTCACCTTGTTGAAAAATGATGTTGCGTTGCAAGTCTTGTGTCTGAGGGTACACAAACTGCTCCAACAGGTCCAGATACACTGACCGATTCACTGTTTGTTCAGCAAAATTCACTGTTTGTTCCAACAATCCTGTCTTGCATTAGCCTGCACCAGACATTTAGTTTAGGGCTATCACGAAAATGCTCAATGAAAATACGCTGCAGCATATCCGCAGCAAATTGTTGTCGGCGTGGTTTGTCGTTCGACGTCAGATGTTGCAGAATTTACACTTTGTAAGCACACATACAAAGACGCTGGCAAACTACACGATGCAATGTTGATCGAGGTACATCAAGTTCTCTAGAGGTTTGACGAATTGACTTAAGTGGGCTTCTGAGAAACGTTCCATAAATGTTTCAGAACACTTCCTGTTGCCAGACACTTCCTATACCATTCCTTAATTGTTTTCACATCAGGTGGATCACATTCATACAGCGACGATAGTTTCTTTGCACAGGACTCTTATTCAGGAGAAGTTGGGCCCAAGTTTCCCGTGGTTTTTCTAAGTTACTTGCGGCGAATGGTGAAATGGTTACTTTGGAAAAGATATGGCTGCTTTTATGTCCATGCAGACCTAGCCAGTGTTCCATCCTTAATGGACTCTTCGTTTACGGGCCTTTAAATTCTAACCTTGCGAATTCATCGACGATGGAGGTACCGATTTGTTGTTAGCGTTTCCGTGACAATGGGACGGTGCCCTGTCCTATTGGGATATGTGTTTCTCTGCTCATGTACCTCAGTGTATAGGATTAATATACCAGGTAATCGTCCTGTACGATAGACCTCTGAACGAAGAGAAATTAACCCAAACACTTGTTTTTAATTCTTTCTGGGACACGATTACTCTTTTGGTCTCAGTTTCAACATCAGTAAAAGTACTGAGTTCCTCGGATACCTGTATCTGGACGTTGACTCTCTATCTGCCTTTTCAGGTAATGAGATGTCGCTTCGTCATTCATATTACGTACTTGGACAATTCCGAAATCGCAACAGATTTTCTTGTCCATCTGAGTTTGAACTCTGTCTACACGGTACAAGTTTCGATGCTATTCTCAGCAACAATCTGCTTCATTGTTCTCTCAAGTGGCAGCACATCGCCGCCATCACGAAGATTAAATGACATTTGTACCAGTTTTCATGTCCTCCCAACCGTTTAGTTCCATCTTCAGTAGCAGCAACAATACTCTTTAACATGTATTCATTGGTGATGAGCGCTATAAATTACGCGTGCAAAGAGAGGAAAAAATTATAAGAAGTCATTTTCTGTTGCTTAACAGTTTCAGTAACGAGTGCGGTAATGTGTATCAATACTGCGTGTGAAGGATTTGATTAAATTATATGATTTTCGTAATCATAACCACATATGTACTTGATTGCGTATTTTAAGATACTTAGTTTGATCCACTGCACCAGTGAAGCTACGTGTAATGTCAATGTTGACAATTTGTGTCAGTAATTGTTCCTTCTGAAGGCATGCCACAACGCCTGGTTAATACCAGCAATACAGTCGCGTCGCTGCTGGAGGCCGTTCGTGGCAAGAAAGCGATCGCAGATGGAGGACAGAGGCTTGGTGTAATTTGTTTACGATGGAGAAAATGCGTCCGCGGCGCGGATGGCTGTTGGCAGCCAGCCAGCTTCCTCCAATGTCACTGAGCCCGTATTTATGGCGACGGCGTTAGCGGAAAAGGAAAGCCAATTTCTTGCTCGCTTTGCTCTCTGCAATGCTGACACATGCCGAGTTTCCAGCAGGACTATTTCTGGTAGAGGGAGAGGTTTCATTGCCGTGGATAGGAACAGCACATGCGTTACCTTCCAGTCTCTTTTTCGATCTCGCCGAAGCTTTCCAATGAAACAGCTGCATGCCGTAGATACACAATTCCTTACAGCCAGTCATTTCAACCCCATTTGGAAATACGTATGTTTAAAGTCTCCACGGCAAGACACCTGCTTCTTTGAAAGCAAAATACACACCCAAAGAATCTTCTTCCATGAGCAATGGAAATGATTCATAATGCTTTCATAATGCATTTTTTTCCAGAACAAACGTATGTTCTTTTAGTTTATGAGATACCGATACTTACATGTTTGAATGCTTTTGTGTTGTTAGGAAACAGCATCTGGATATTGCCTTGCATTTTGTGGCGTTATGATATCCTCATACATGATTATACTAGGTGCCTCTCATAGCGTGGTTTGCTCTCAGATTTCTTAAGCGGTACGTGTTATCTTAACAACGTTTACAACAACTCATAATGCGTGAGGGGAGAAGCAGTTTTCGGTATGATTAATGCGGATACATTTTTATCAACCGAGATCGTGCAGTAACGGAATTTTAATGTAGCTTTGTAGTTTATACGCAGTCAGAGAGAGACCTTGAAACGAAAAGTGTGGCAATAAGAAACTTACATCGATCTCTACAGCGTTTTTTCCATAAAGTGTGTCTCCTTTGTCGATCACGGCACAAAATTCGTGAACATACAGTTCCACCAAATTGTCAGTGCAGATTAAACAATACCAAGATATAGGTGCATCCAGTTCAGAAGTGCTGGGGCCTGCTTGAGAGGTGTACTCCCAAAGTTATTACATCTACATCTACATCTACACCTATACTCCGCGAGCCACCTTACGGTGTGTGGCGGAGGGTACTTATTGTACCACTATCTGATCCCCCCTTCCCTGTTCCATTCACGAATTGTGCGTGGGAAGAACGACTGCTTGTAAGTCTCCGTATTTGCTCTAATTTCTCGGATCTTTTCGTTGTGATCATTACGCGAGATATATGTGGGCGGTAGTAATATGTTGCCCATCTCTTCCCGGAATGTGCTCTCTCGTAATTTCGATAATAAACCTCTCCGTATTGCGTAACGCCTTCTTGAAGTGTCCGCCACTGGAGCTTGTTCAGCATCTCCGTAACGCTCTCGCGCTGACTAAATGTCCCCATGACGAATCGCGCTGCTTTTCGCTGGATCATGTCTATCTCTTCTATTAATCTAACCTGGTAAGGGTCCCATACTGATGAGCAATACTCAAGAATCGGACGAACAAGCGTTTTGTAAGCTACTTCTTTCGTCGATGAGTCACATTTTCTCAGAATTCTTCCTATGAATCTCAACCTGGCGCCTGCTTTTCCCACTATTTGTTTTATGTGATCATTCCACTTCAGATCGCTCCGGATAGTAACTCCTAAGTATTTTACGGTCGTTACCGCTTCCAATGATTTACCACCTATGGCATAATCGTACTGGAATGGATTTCTGCCCCTATGTATGTGCATTATATTACATTTATCTACGTTTAGGGAAAGCTGCCAGCTGTCGCACCATGCATTAATCCTCTGCAGGTCCTCCTGGAGTACGTACGAGTCTTCTGATGTTGCTACTTTCTTGTAGACAACCGTGTCATCCGCAAATAGCCTCACGGAGCTACCGATGTTGTCAACTAAGTCATTTATGTATATTGTAAACAATAAAGGTCCTATCACGCTTCCTTGCGGTACTCCCGAAATTACCTCTACATCTGCAGATTTTGAACCGTTAAGAATGACATGTTGTGTTCTTTCTTCTAGGAAATCCTGAATCCAATCACAAACCTGGTCCGATATTCCGTAAGCTCGTATTTTTTTCACTAAACGTAAGTGCGGAACCGTATCAAATGCCTTCCTGAAGTCCAGGAATACGGCATCAATCTGCTCGCCAGTGTCTACGGCACTGTGAATTTCTTGGGCAAATAGGGCGAGCTGAGTTTCACATGATCTCTGTTTGCGGAATCCATGTTGGTTATGATGAAGGAGATTTGTATTATCTAAGAACGTCATAATACGAGAACACAAAACATGTTCCATTATTCTACAACAGATTGACGTAAGCGAAATAGGCCTGTAATTATTCGCATCTGATTTATGACCCTTCTTGAAAATGGGAACGACCTGCGCTTTCTTCCAGTCGCTAGGTACTTTACGTTCTTCCAGCGATCTACGATAAATTGCTGATAGAAAGGGGGCAAGTTCTTTAGCATAATCACTGTAGAATCTTAAGGGTATCTCGTCTGGTCCGGATGCTTTTCCGCTACTAAGTGATAGCAGTTGTTTTTCAATTCCGATATCGTTTATTTCAATATTTTCCATTTTGGCGTCCGTGCGACGGCTGAAGTCAGGGACCGTGTTACGATTTTCCGCAGTGAAACAGTTTCGGAACACTGAATTCAGTATTTCTGCCTTTCTTCGGTCGTCCTCTGTTTCGGTGCCATCGTGGTCAACGAGTGACTAAATAGGGGATTTAGATCCGCTTACCGATTTTACATATGACCAAAACTTTTTAGGGTTCTTGTTTAGATTGTTTGCCAATGTTTTATGTTCGAATTCGTTGAATGCTTCTCTCATTGCTCTCTTTACGCTCTTTTTCGCTTCGTTCAGCTTTTCCTTATCAGCTATGATTCGACTACTCTTAAACCTATGATGAAGCTTTATTTGTTTCCGTAGTACCTTTCGTACATGATTGTTATACCACGGTGGATCTTTCCCCTCGCTTTGGACCTTAGTCGGTACGAACTTATCTAAGGCGTACTGGACGATGTTTCTGAATTTTTTCCATTTTTGTTCCACATCCTCTTCCTCAGAAATGAACGTTTGATGGAGGTCACTCAGATATTCTGCGATTTGTGCCCTATCACTCTTGTTAAGCAAATATATTTTCCTTCCTTTCTTGGCATTTCTTATTACACTTGTAGTCATTGATGCAACCACTGACTTATGATCACTGATACCCTCTTCTACATTCACGGAGTCGAAAAGTTCCGGTCTATTTGTTGCTATGAGGTCTAAAACGTTAGCTTCACGAGTTGGTTCTCTAACTATCTGCTCGAAGTAATTCTCGGACAAGGCAGTCAGGATAATGTCACAAGAGTCTCTGTCCCTGGCTCCAGTTCTGATTGTGTGACTATCCCATTCTATACCTGGTAGATTGAAGTCTCCCCCTATTACAATAGTATGATCACGAAACTTCTTCACGACGTTCTGCAGGTTCTCTCTGAGGCGCTCAACTACTACGGTTGCTGATGCAGGTGGTCTATAGAAGCATCCGACTATCATATCTGACCCACCTTTGATACTTAACTTAACCCAGATTATTTCACATTCGCATTCGCTAATAACTTCACTGGATATTATTGAATTCTTTACTGCTATAAATACTCCACCATTGGCGTTTATCCTATCCTTGCGGTATATATTCCATTCTGTGTCTAGGATTTCGTTACTGTTCACTTCCGGTTTTAACCAACTTTCCGTTCCTAATACTATATGCGCACTATTTCCTTCAATGAGAGATACTAATTCAGGAACCTTGCCCTGGATACTCCTGCAGTTTACCAATATTACGTTAACTTTTCCTGTTTTTGGTCTCTGAGGACGGACGTTATTTATCAACGATGATAATGTCCTCTCTGGTAAGCAGTCAGGTATTTTATCGTTTCGCCCAAGGGGGGGTCCCTCTAATCTAAAAAACCCCCGTGTGCACGCCACACGTACTCTGCTACCCTAGTAGCTGCTTCCGGTGTGTAGTGCACGCCTGACCTGTCTAGGGGGGCCCTACAGTTCTCCACCCAATAACGGAGGTCGATGAATTTGCAACCATTATAGTCGCAGAGTCGTCTGAGCCTCTGGTTTAGACCCTCCACACGGCTCCAAACCAGAGGACCGCGATCGACTCTGGGCACTATGCTGCAGATATTAAGCTCAGCTTGCACTCCGCGTGCGATGCTGGTTGTCTTCACCAAATCAGCCAGCCGCCGGAAGGAACCAAGGATGGCCTCAGAACCCAAGCGGCAGGCGTCATTCGTTCCGACATGTGCTACTATCTGCAGCCGGTCACACCCAGTGCGTTCAATAGCACGTTGTCTTCCGTTGTTCTCGTGTTGATCTTTGAGGTTTGCCCCCACTTAATTCACACTTTTGCTCTTCTGCGTACGAGTCTTCATGTCAAGGTTTTTAAGCTGTCTGTGAAAGACCTCCCGTCAGGCGATGAGCAGGGGGACCGAGGATTCCGTTTTTTCGGGAGGGGTTAATCTTGTGAGGTCGCTTCGTTGACTTTAACTCCATCACCTCGATCGGCTTCATCAGGTTCCACTGCAAGTCTTGCGTCTCATATCCATCAAGCAGATCGAAAGTGTTCTCATCTAGTGTGTCACCATCCTCCATTACCTTCGTCATGAAGTTTTCCGCGCCACCGGTTGTTGTTTGTTGGTGCAGGGTTTCCTTCCACAGTGGTTTCAGTGCGAGGAAAAAATTCAGGGCGGATGACATTGGGGTAGCTCCGGTCTCCAGAAATTACATTGCTCTGAGTCAAAATTCTTGGGCACACTTTCGAGAAAAAATTCCCGAACCGTAACTTTTGTTGTTCTCCTGTGAGGGATGTTTTGGTATCGCAATATTTCGTCATCCCAAAATGTCTCGAAGGGCTTGGCTGCTGGGAGTGGGTTGTCTTGCTTGGAAAGCAGTGAAGATCAATGTAATTCTCCTCTACTGACTCAACAATGTTTACATCGATCTGAGATGAAGCTTCATCAGATATCAAGAAAGCCGTGCCAGTCATTTTATACTTGGGAAAATGTTTAAAACATTCAGTGGAACCCATGGATAGCATGGAGCCTTTTGTTGTCACCAAGCCCTCTCTTCCAACTTAAGTGTTCTGTCCATTCAGGCTTTAGTTTGCGTCCCTTAAACAATATCATGGGAGGGACTGATTGGCCAATAGCATTCGCGCAAGCCACAATCGTTACATTTTCTGCATGTCCTGGAGTCACTAACTGCACGATTTTGTCTTCTCTGTCGAGAACCATTGGTGTTGGTATACTTTCAGTGTCACTCTGCACCCGTTGTGTGGTTTGTCCACCAAATAGATTTTTCTCATTACCTCGTGTAATTTGTTGAAATGAAATATCCATCGATTCAATTTCATTGCACGTGCAGAGTTCAGGTTCTGTGCCTTTCTCTTAGCGATACCTGGATTGCGAATCACGAAACCTCACCCTTCCAGCTAAATCCTTTACAAATGAAAATGTATGAGCGATATTATGTTGTGCACGGAAGATGTATACTAAAGGCTGAACAAACTTTAGGCGTGATGGGCAGTCCAGTTTCAGGCATCCTGATAATCCTGATTAATTTTCTTGGTCGAGAGTGAGTTATGTAGACGGCCTACCCTTTTTACCTGAACTGCAGAACTAAAATGATTTCTTAGAATACTGCGAAGAATGTTATAAATGCAAGAGGCACATTTGGTACTCATTCCATTCCTGACAGCGACAAAAGCTCGCTTCAGTTGATCTTCGGAAAATAACCATCTACATCATCATCTGCGAACACTGCCATAAGGAACCAAATAATAAGCTCTCAGGCAAAGATACCTACAATAGTCATATGAAACGAACCAAACAATTACAGCGGAAGGAAAAAACAGGCGTGGAGTCCAATAAGTCCAGAGTGGTTTTACTGGTCTACATACAATTTTCATCCTTACAGCGCCTGTTTTTACCATATTAAATAAGACCATCTTAAAATAACTCATATGTTTCAAATCTACCATAAATATGCTTCAAAAGAACCACCAGTTCGTAAAGCAGCTACAACACTCAGTTACACCAGAACTTAGAAAACCTTGCCTTAGCAGCGTAGCAAAAACTTTTTGAAACCAATAATCACGTCTGCAGAAGAATAACGCAAAAGATGGCGCTTCTTCTTCTTTCTTTCGTCTCTATGACGCCGTTTCCAATCATGTATGACTGTATGGTTCTGAATTGAAGGAGAGGGGTGGCCCTTTTGGGGACTATCGCCTTACTTGACGCACCTACCTTATTTGATTGCACAATAGACAAGAGATGTTCAAAACTTCATACTAAATTCTCAGAAATTTTTTTATCTGAGCGAAGTTCTCTGATTTTAGTTTACTCAACAGTGTCTCTTGAAAATTAAAATATGTACACTTGTTAACATATTTTTTCACACCAACATTTCTTTTGCCTTTTTGTTTTCGTCACGATCTATATTAATAATAATAATAATAATAATACAGCAGTGGCAACTGTTCTGGTTTTGAAGTAGGACACTGTAAACTAAACTTTCACTTGCCTATCCCACATCACATCTCTGGTGGATGCACTTGTGTAAGCACTAGCCGCAAGTTCGTGAAATCAACTTGCCCAGTCCACTTGCAAAAGTAACTTGGGCAAGTTCTTGTTCTAATGTGAACACTTCAGCAAGTACTCAAGGGAGTTACTTGTGTGTGTGTGTGTGTGTGTGTGGGGGGGGGGGGGGGTACGTGGGAGAGGAGGAGTTACCTGGGGTACGGGTTACTTGGAGGGATACTTGTGGGAATTACTTATACATCTACATTTATCCTCTGCAAACCACTGGCAGATGCATGGCAGATGGTACGTCCCATTGTACCAGTTATTGGGGTTTCTTCCCATTCCATTCCGTATGCGGGGCGGGAAGAACGATTGTTCAAATGTCTGCGTGCAGCAGTACTTCCTCTAATCTTATCTCCACTATCCCTATGATATGTAGGGCATCTAGTATATTCCTGGAGTCATCAATTAAAGCTGGTCCTTGAAACTTTATTAATAGACTTTCTCGGAATAGGTTACGTCTATCTTCGAGAGCCTTCCAATTCAGTTTCTTCAGTATCCCTGTGACACTCTCCCCCAAATCAAGCTTGCCGGCGTTACTTGCCGGCGTTACTTGCCGGCGTTCGCACCCCTTAAGATCGACTATCATAATTCAGTACAGGACACTGCAGGAGGAGCTGCGTAGACGGTGGCACCATAGCGTCGGAGCGATCTTGCAGTTGTCTTCTGCGGTTAGTGCGAGGCGCAGCTAAGCGGTTTGTAACACGTGTCGTTAGTCGCACAGCGGCGCCGAAGGCCGGGAGGTTATAAAAGGAGCGCAGTATTCTCGTTTGCACAGTTCATCCGCCAGGTGGGAGCGGAGACTGTGGCTAGCGCGTCCCTGACCGCCGCCGTCCTTGCTGCAGCGGTCGCTCCTCTGGAAGACGTTCAAGAACGGCGTAAATAAGCCCGTGCGCATTGCCGAGATGTCTGGCCGACACGCACTCTGGAGCATGCGTGAAATCCGAGTCTCCGGCGCGCCGCGCCGCGCAGTCGCGAATGGCACGCGCCTGGCAGGGCCGCACCTCCGCTTTCATTACACGCGCCGTTTGAATAAATCACAGCCGCAGAAGCGCTGCTTTGTTCTGAACGCGCTGTCGGTAATTAACGGGCCGCGACTGCAAACGGGCTGCCGAGACGTCGCCGGATTAACGGCGGCGTTATTCACCAGAGTCGAGGTGTTCTGCTTTGGAAGTTATCCAAGTAGTCTCGCCTTTGACGGCTTTTGTGGGGGGACTGCAGGTGGAAGGCGAAGTTGCTAGTCGGCGTCATATTCTTAAAAGTGAAGACACCTTGGTATGACGAAGGGAGACTTCAGGTAATCAAGCTTGGCTTTATGTACTAAGTAAAGCTGTCAGCAACTAGAAGGTTAGTTTGAACACCACAGTTGGGGCTATACGAACTGAATTACCGAGCCAGTTATAGGTGACGTGGACTCCGAACCAAAGTTCAGCTGAAAGTGACGTTGAGAACTCAAACATGCCTCTCCCAAAGCATTTAGATGTCATTCTCAAAAATACTTCAGGAAATCGACTTGGAAGTTTTCCGACCACGATTAATGTGCTCTGATATCTGCTTCTAAGATTACTGGCGACTTTGTGTAGCCTGTCACAGAGTTCAAATATCTAAGGTTAATAGTAGAAATCGGCAGCAATTTGTCATTCAGCCTAGTCACGCACCTAGAAAGAAACTGTTTTCTGAAAGTCCTGATTTTTCACGTTCATGAGTAAGGCGAACATAACACGTACAAAGCTTGTACCCATTTCACCTACAGTATGTGGAACACTTGAAGAAGGAACAGTTCAGGTCGTAGTGTGAACAAGACTCTTTTTGTGTATGGTCCACCATAAATTTCTTAAAGTAAGTAATTTTACTACGTAGGTTCTTCTCCTGTTTTGAAATAAATACTTAATTTTATTATTTAGCAGTTAATTTCCGTCCCCTTGGAAGTTATCAAACTACGTTACAACAACAATTGTTGTTTTTGCGGCATGTCGTGATGAAGACAGCTGTATATGCGAAAGGCAACAAGTTTCTTCTTTCGCCCGATGTTGGTGGGGGGTGGACCGTCAACTGTACAATGGACCCACTCTTCAGACAAAGGGTGGGTAACATACACAGACGAAAAAACAAACCAAAAGGTGAGATTTTCACAAAGGTTTTTAAAACTTGTGAAGGATGACGTAAATGAAGATAAATGAAAGAGACTTCTTTAATTAATACTATAAAACTAAAAGAGTAATCATACATTTAAAACATGTTTTAAAAAGTGGTCGTATTAGAAAGGAAACAGTGTACTTGCAGTGAAAGTTGAAGGACCTGGCCTGGCAAAAAAAATGACCTGTTGTTGGAGGGGAAAAAGGTATTTAGCAGGCAGCAGGGTGTGGTTATAAATGTGGAAGAATGATGAGTAGTACCAATGGAAAGCGAATGGATGTTGGGAAATTAGGTGTGTGTGTGTAGAGGCATAATACGGAGGGGGAAAGGGGTTAGAAAAGATGCGAAGGGAAGGAGAAAATGGCTAGAAATAGTAAGAGAAAGGAAAAGCGGAGAGCCCTGATGAAGCGCGGTTGCTGAAGTAACATGTGGTGCTGTCCCTTATAATGATTTAGCAGAACCGCAGTAAGAACAGGCGCAACTAACCCAGATGTCAAGTCGATAAATGAAATGGAAAAAGAGCGTTCTTATGCGGCCTGGAACCGCTCGGTAGTTGATTCTACTGCTGCCCGAAGCATCTCAGGTTGAATGTTGGGCCATTAAATGTTAAGCTGTTGTGATACAGTTAGTGCATTGTTCGAAGATCGCACATGGCGTCCGGCATTCTCGACCATGCGAACAGTAGCTTCAACTATTTGTGGCAGAATTGGCCGTCAGCCTCTCGTACGAGCAACTCCCAAATCGGTATTAATTTCTGAATCGTGTTCTTCAACCCCGATGCGGAAAGACCTCTGTATATTCCTTTAAGGCATCGATACTCGAAGAGAGCAGCAGCATTATTGCTGCTGTTTTATTAAAACATCTTTAGTAGCTACGCCCTGATCACCTTGTCCAGACCCATCAGTGCTCAACCGCTCGGTAGTTGGTTCTACTGCTGCCCGAAACATCTCAGGTTGAGTTTTGGCTATGTAATGTTAAGCTCTTGTGACACACTGATACTGTATAGTTTCAGCCCTATGTCGCCGTACCAGTCACGGCGCGTAAGGAGAAGTTACGACACGAACGCTACTAATAACGCATAGCCTGCAGCGCACGGTCTGAACATCATTACCATAAAGTTGTGTACCCATGCGGTAAGTAGTTTTAAGCCTACATTGATTCAGGTAGCGAAAGTTTAATTGTAACAATGGCGTAATCTGTATAGGTCTAAGGGAGCGAAATTAGCTAACAGCTAAAGAATGAAATAGCGTTTATTTCAAAATAAAAGAACAGCCTATACAAATTGAGTTCCTTCGCGTTATGCAAACAACTTGTACGGAATCCATAGAGGGTAGGTCTCAAAGCTGCCATCCTTAACATTTTTTTTGTCATCAGTCTACTGACTGGTTTGATGCGGCCCGCCACGAATTCCTTCCCTGTGCTAACCTCTTCATCTCAGAGTAGCACTTGCAACCTACGTCCTCAATTATTTGCTTGACGTATTCCAATCTCTGTCTTCCTCTACAGTTTTTGCCCTCTACAGCTCCCTCTAGTACCATGGAAGTCATTCCCTCATGTCTTAGAAGATGTCCTATCATCCTGTCCCTTCTCCTTATCAGTGTTTTCCTCTTATTCCATTCCTCTCAGATTCTGCGTAGAACCTCCTCATTCCTTACCTTATCAGTCCACCTAATTTTCAACATTCTTCTATAGCACCACATCTCAGATGCTTCGATTCTCTTCTGTTCCGGTTTTCCCACAGTCCATGTTTCACTACCATACAATGCTGTACTCCAGACGTACATCCTCAGAAATTTCTTCCTCAAATTAAGGCCGGTATTTGACATTAGTAGACTTCTCTTGGCCAGAAATACCTTCTTTGCCATAGCGAGTCTGCTTTTGATGTCCTCCTTGCTTCGTCCGTCATTGGTTATTTTACTGCCTAGGTAGCAGAATTCTTTAACTTCATTGACTTCGTGACCATCAATCCTGATGTTAAGTTTCTCGCTGTTCTCATTTCTACTACTTCTCATTACCTTCGTCTTTCTCCGATTTACTCTCAAACAATACTGTGTACTCATTAGACTGTTCATTTCGTTCAGCAGATCATTTAATTCTTCTTCACTTTCACTCAGGATAGCAATGTCATCAGCGAATCATATCATTGATATCCTTTCACCTTGTATTTTAATTCTACTCCTGAACCTTTCTTTTATTTCCATCATTGCTTCCTCGATGTACAGATTGAAGAGTAGGGGCGAAGGGCTTGTCTTACACCCTTCTTGATCGTCCACTCATATTATTCCCTCTTGGTTGTTGTATATATTGTATATGACCCGTCTCTCCCTATAGCTTACCCCTACTTTTTTCAGAATCTCGAACAGCTTGCACCATTTTATATTGTCGAACGCTTTTTCCAGGTCGACAAATCCTATGAAAGTGTCTTGATTTTTCTTTAGCCTTGCTTCCATTATTAGCCGTAACGTCAGAATTGCCTCTCCCATCCCTTTACTTCTCCTAAAGCCAAACTGATCTTCACCTAGCGCATTCTCAATTTTCTTTTCCATTCTTCTGTATATTATTCTTGTAAGCAGCTTCGATGCATGAGCTGTTAAGCTGATTGTGCGATAATTCTCGCACTTTCAGCTCTTGCCATCTTCGGAATTGTGTGGATGATGCTTTTCCGAAAGTCAGACGGTATATCGCCAGACTCATACATTCTACACACCAATGTGAATAGTCGTTTTGTTGTCACTTCCCCCAATGATTTTAGAAATTCTGATGGAATGTTATCTTTTCCTTCTGCCTTATTTGACCGTAAGTCCTCCAAAGCTCTTTTAAATTCCGATTCTAATACTGGATCCCCTATCTCTTCTAAATCGACTCCTGTTTCTTCTTCTATCACATCAGACAAATCTTCACCCTCATAGAGGCTTTCAATGTATTCTTTTCACCTATTTGCTCTCTCCTCTGCGTTTAACAGTGGAATTCCCGTTGCACTCTTAATGGTACCACCGTTGCTTTTAATGTCACCAAGGTTGTTTTGACTTTCCTGTATGCTGAGTCTGTCCTTCCGACAATCATATCTTTTTCGATGTCTTCACATTTTTCCTGCAGCCATTTCGTCTTAGCTTCCCTGCACTTCCTATTTATTTCATTCCTCAGCGACTTGTATTTCTGTATTCCTGATTGTCCCGGAACATGTTTGTACTTCCTCCTTTCATCAATCAACTGAAGTGTTTCTTCTGTTACCCATGGTTTCTTCGCAGCTATCTTCTTTGTACCTATGTTTTCCTTCCCAACTTCTGTGATGGCCCTTTTTAGAGATGTCCATTCCTCTTCAACTGTACTGCCTACTGCGCTATTCCTTATTGCTGTATCTATAGCGTTAGAGAACTTCAAACGTATCTCGTCATTCCTTAGTACTTCCGTATCCCACTTCTTTGCGTATTGATTCTTCCTGACTAATGTCTTGAACTTCAGCCTACTCTTCATCACTACTATATTGTGATCTGAGTCTATATCTGCCCCTGGGTACGCCTTACAATCCAGTATCTGATTTCGGAATCTCTGTCTGACCATGATGTAATCTAATTGAAATCTTCCCGTATCTCCCGGCCTTTTCCAAGTATACCTCCTCCTCTTGTGATTCTTGAACAGGGTATTCGCTATTACTAGCTGAAACTTGTTACAGAACTCAATTAGTCTTTCTCCTCTTTCATTCCTTGTCCAAAGCCCATTTCTTCTACTCCTTCCCCTACAACTGCATTCCAGTCGCCCATGGCTATTAGATTTTCGTCCCCCTTTACATACTGCATTACCCTTACAATATCCTCATACACTTTCTCTATCTGTTCATCTTCAGCTTGCGACGTCGGCATGTATGCCTGAACTATCGTTGTCGGTGCTGGTCTGCTGTCGATTCTGATTAGAACAACCCGGTCACTGAACTGTTCACAGTAACTCACCCTCAGCCCTACCTTCCTATTCATAACGAATCCTACACCTGTTATACCATTTTCTGCTGCTGTTGATATTACCCGATTCTCATCTGACCAGAAATCCTTGTCTTCCTTCCACTTCACTGACCCCTGCTATATCTAGATTGAGCCTTTTCATTTCCCTTTTCAGATTTTCTAGTTTCCCTACCACGTTCAAGCTTACCATGTGCTAATGTTACCGGAGTTACGTCTAGCAATGAGATTCCAAGGGACAGACAATAATTGTAGCGTTTGAAAATGCAGTGCGTCACGCAAGCCAAGTGAATGTTGTCGTAGCGCGGCTGGTGTCCCCGCTAGCGAGCAGAGGTGAGTGAACTCTCCCGCGCTCCAGTTGTGACTAACGGGCAGGTTGTGTTTCGCACACGCAACGCGGCGTTTTATTGCCAGTATTGTTATTGGGAGCCGTTAGGGACCCGCGGCGGCAGCAAGTGGCGCGGTGGCGCGGGGGTGGGTGACCGCTGCGCCGCGCCGCGTTGCGATGCGCGCTCGCGCGCCTTTTGCGTGCCTTCCGGCGCCGTGACCATATTGGTGAGTGGCGGCCGCCCCACAATGCTCGCCGCCCTGCCCTCTGTGGCGCCGGCTTCTTTTCCTAGCAGCAGGCGCAGGGGCAGGGTTGCACTTCCCTTGACCCCCAATGCGTGCATATAGGTCCGAATGATTTGACGTTGCTCTGTAAAATAATTAAATGTATTCGCGGATTGCGAATACGGTACCACAAAGTTCGAAGGAACATTGCGTCGAATTATAGAGACACAGTCAAATACAAGCATTGCGCTAATGTGCACTACTAGCCATTAAAATTGCTACACCAAGAAGAAATGCAGATGATAAACGGGTATTCATTGGGCATATAGATTATACTAGAATTGACATGTGCCGGCCACGGTGGTCTAGCGGTTCTAGGCGCTACAGTCTGGAACCGCGCGATCCCTACTGTCGCTGGTTCCAATCCTGCCTCGGGCATGGATGTGTGTGATGTCCTTAGGTTAGTTAGGTTTAAGTAGTTCTAAGTTCTAGTGGACTGGTGACCACAGATGTTAAGTCGTGCTCAGAGCCATTTGAACCATTTTTTTAGAACTGACATGTTCCAGAAAGGCCCGTACAGGACCTGCAACATGCGGTCGTGCATTATCCTTCTGAAATGTAAGGTTTTGCAGGGATCGAATGAAGGGTAGAGCCACGGGTCGTAACACATCTGAAATGTACCGTCCACTGTTCAAAGTGCCGTCAATGCGAACAAGAGGTGACCTAGACGTGTAACCAATGGCACCCCATTCCATCACGCCGGGTGATACGCCAGTATGGCGATAACGAATACACGCTTCCAATGTGCGTTCACCACTGTGTCGCCAAACACGGATGCGACCATCATGATGCTGTAAACAGAACCTGGATTCATCCGAAAAAATGACGTTTTGCCATTCGTGCACCCAGGTTCGTCGTTGAGTACACCATCGCAGGCGCCCCTGTCTGTGATGCAGCGTCAAGGGTAACCGCAGTCATGGTCTCCGAGCTGATAGTCCATGCTGCTGCAGACGTCGTCCAACTGTTCGTGCAGATGGTTGTCGTCTTGCAAACGTCCCCATCTGTTTACACAGGGATCGAGACGTGGCTGCGCGATCCGTTACAGCCATGCGGATAAGGTGCCCGTCATCTCGACTGCTAGTGATACGAGGGCGTTGGGATCCAGTACGGGGTTCCGTATTATCCTCCTGAACCCACCGATTCCATATTCTGCTAACAGTCATTGGATCTAGACCAACGCGAGCAGCAATGTCGAGATACGACAAACAGCAATCACGATAGGCTATACAATCCGACCTTCATCAAAGTCGGAAACGTGATGGTACGCATTTCTCCTACTTACACGAGGCATCACAACGACGTTTCACCAGGCAACGCCGGTCAACTGGTGTTTGTGTATGAGAAATCAGTTGGCAACTTTCCTCATGTCAGCACGCTGTAGGTGTCGCCACCGGCGTCAACCTTGTTTGAATGTTCTGAAAAGCTATTCATTTGCATATCACAACATCTTCTTTCTGTCTGTTAAATTTCGTGTCTGTAGCACGTCATCTTCGTGGTGTAGCAATTTTAATGGCCAGTAGTGTATTTTATGCCAAAGTCAAGGCAACCTGACAATAAATAAATATTTCCCTGTTTTGCAGTCACATAATTGTACGAGCACTGTGGTAAGCAGAAAGTGGGACATGTGGAGTTTTGGGTCGGTCCTGGTAGCGTGCACGGATAGTGGAAGTGGCTAAGAAGACCGGGAAAGCAGGATTCGATTACCGGTTCGGTACAAATTTTCATGTTTGCAGTAAATCGTATTGACGTAATATATTTGCAGTCTGCAAATACTTTTAATGAAAAAAAAAACCCGTAAGACACAACTCTAATACTGTGTGACACTGTCTCTAACTTTGATATTGGGCTCAGTTAGGTAAGGAAGTGCGTCTCATAAGTTTCTTCACCTATTACAAATCCGCCTGAAACCACTCATCGATTAGATTCCGTAGAGGTACCAAGTGCGTGAATGTTCACTGCTTCCTTTCATCCAGACACATTCTGTAGAAATACGATAGCGTGATTCAGCAGACCAGTCGAGATGCTATAGCTTGCCAGTGAGTTCGTCAAACCTGAAGTGTATACGTGCAATCCTGTGAACATGTATCATCTTAGCAGACGAAAGTGTATATAATCCGATTAAAATTAGTTTATAGTTAACATTTCACGCGTTGGTGCTGGTTTCCTCCAATCTGCCACAATAGCTGGTCAGTTCACTTCCAATTCCTTGGCTAGCATTCTAAACACTACTGGATTCTTGCGCATAAGACGTGACTCAGTGTCGCATATATAGTTATCATAATCACAGAGATCTGCTTACATTAGATAGCCTCGCACGGCATTGTTGTCGTAGCGCAATGGGTTACCGGCACGGTAACACAAGGTGTTCGGTCAGAGGGTTAGCTGCTCTCTGTAATAAAAAACTGAGTTAATGAACCAACGACGAACTGAAACGGGTGTCTTGCGACGTCCACCACGAGCAGGTGCAACGAACGAAAACAAACAAAATGAGATTAAAAAAAATGGGTAGCGTATTAACATGACGTGTAGAATGTTGAAGGTTCGAATCTCGTCAAATGTAACGATATTTTTATATTTAAATCTAATAAAAGGAGTTTGATTATTTTTATTCCTGTAATTGGTTTAAAAGTAATTTTTTAATTTCTTGTTCTTTGCCGCGTCATTTTCATCATCGTATTGACTTTTTTATTTCCTCTTATTTTCTATCTTCCTGTCTGCTTGTGTTGCCTATAATCTGCAATCGAGTGCCAACCAGGACTGCTCATCGGTCGGTAACACGGCAGCTCGTATAGCCAGTGCGAGGATAGTTCTAGGTAACTAGTGATAGCGAGAAATTATAACGGCAGTTGTGAAGTCACCCGCCATGTTTGTGTGTCACCTGTAACCGAGCGCTAGCTGGCAGTTGATGTGACAGCTCTGTAGCGGCAAGTGAAAGGCGTCAACAATATGGTAATTTTAAGCGGACTGTATAGCATAATGATAAAGATATAGAAGAAAGGGCAACACTTGTTCACCCAGAATGTTACAATAAACATTATGGTTCATGGCCACAGTAGCATGAATGAATGGGGCGGAAAACAAACACCACACAGAACCACTTCCGTCCTCTGCTACACCCGCCACCCTTCTTCTTTCTTCTTCTACAGCATACTTTAATCCACCACTGGATACAGGTCAATTCCGTATGTTCCCATTGTCTTCTATATTGAGCCATGTGGTGCCATCGTGTTCAAGCAGCCAGCTTCACGTCATAAACAATTCTAGGAGTCCGCCTGCCGTGATTTTGTCCAGCTACGTATCTGACTCATTGCCACTTCAGTCTTACAATTATTTCTATGAAGTCTGTTATCTAGGTTCCCATTCTACCGTCCTCTGGCCGAATCCTTTCCTTGACGGTGACTCCTAACATCTGTCGCTACATGGTTCGTTGTGTGCACTTTAGTTTACGAGCACTTGGCCTTAGTCGAGGTCACATTTTTCAGGCCGTAGGTTGTAACTGATAGTATGCACATATTATAGACCTTAGCTTTCAGATTATTTGGGAAATCCTTGTCGGTCAGTGGAAACCTTAGTTTCTGGAACGCTGCTCAGCTTAGTCCTATTCTGCAAGGAATTTCTACTTTTTGATTGTTTTTTCCCCTAGTTTAATTTTGTGGACAAAGTACATGTATTCACAAAAATCTCCTATAGACGGGCTTTTTGACTTAATGTGGTTGTTTGTACGGGCTTAGTAATTCAGTTTTATTGACGTTCATTTCCAAGTTCCAAGCCAGTCCTCAGAGAGGCAAGTTTTAGTTCCTGGATTATACTCCTTAATTCTTCCAAATCTTCGCTTACGTGCACATCATCATTATCATCATCATCAACAAAACGCGGATGATTTGCATGTTCGCCATCGATTTTTATTCCTGTGTTATTCCAGTCTAGTGGTTTGAATGCATCTTCCAATGCAAGGGTGAACGGATTCGGAGAGATGTCACCTTTGCGAACTCCTTTGCCGATTGGGATCATCCTGGTAACAAGGTCTGCATCTAGTCTGGCATTGTAGCCTGTTCATAGGTTATTTCAGGAGCTGTATACCTTGAATTCATCCTGGCACTTTCAAGGACCTTCATGGTTCCCAAATCTCTACGTAGCTTTTCTATAATCTGTTAACCTTTCGGTTAAAGACCTAATTGGACTCTAGGTGTCCTTGAAACCTTGCATCAGTGGAAAAAAGAGGTAAAATCGTCGTTCGTCGGATCACACTATACTCGTGCTCACCTACTGTCAAGTCTTTGTTGATTGGCCCGTTGAAGACATACAACTATGCACCTCTACGAGCAGTGGCATTTTGCAAGGTACCCGATTCCAAATGTTCATTGATACAGTCCCCTTCCCAGTGTCCGCTCGGAGAATGGTTGAGATGCACCTGTATTAACTGACAGCAGCAATTCCTGTTGGATTTCACACCGATCGTCACCTCTTGGGGCCGCAGGATGGCGTTCCGTTTTGTTGTGCAAAATGTACCCTAAAAGCAAGGCGTATAAATGCAATGCAGCCTCATTTACTGAGTGTGGCTTCTACCGGCCGTTCAGCTTCTGCAAAATTTTCCAATTCCGGATTTTAACTTCGTAGATGGTAGCTGAAACTGACAGCTCGTTGTGTCCCGGAGGCAGCGCACAATGCCAGTGAGGGATGTTAGTTTCTCTCGCATGAGGAATGTTACTTGACGTCTCATATTATGTGCTCAGTTTCTCTTATTTTTATTCTATTTGCACAAATACACATTCCGTGCAGCCATCGCTATCTTACATAAGTCGTTCAAATGGCTCTGAGCACTATGGGACTCAACTTCTGAGGTCATTAGTCCCCTAGAACTTAGAACTAGTTAAACCTAACTAACCCAAGGACATCACACACATCCATGCCCGAGGCAGGATTCGAACCTGCGACCGTAGCGGCCTCGCGGTTCCAGACTGCAGCGCCTAGACCGCACGGCCACTTCGGCCGGCACATAAGTCGTACAGCTAATGATACAACACATTTACTTCAGTGCGTACAGAGCATTCAGTATTGGTCATAACACATATTGTAAGTGGCAACAAATATAATTATTTTAGATGAAAAAGGAAAGAAGTAAATAGAACAAAAACATTAATTTGTTACGGAGTGATCCTGCGCCATTATATCGCATCCCGGTAGTAACGGTGACACAACTCAAAAATGCAATAACTGAGAAAATAGTTACAGAATTCTATGAAACCTATATTCAAATGGTATTAGTTTCCTTTAAATTTCGTGGAAGCATTTTGGCAGTAATTTTCATTATATTCTATGCAACAGTAATATAAACATGCGGTTCTTTTCTCGTAGAATGTGAGGTGTTATCGGGTAATTATTGATTACTTCATTGAGATGCCACTTTCCTCGATTTTCTAAAACATTTTGTTTTTGTTATGACTCCTCACGTAATACTTTTGTCACTTTTCCACCCCAAATAAGATCTTTATTTACTAATTGTAATGCAATATGACATTCGAACCTCCATCAGGCAAAATGAAAAACACGTCGAAATTGAACTATTAGAAAAAATACAAAATGCAAAATTATAATTTATGAAACTTAATACAATTAATAAAGATCATCAGTTAGGTACAATTTAAGGAAAACAATTTTAGAAAATGTTGAATTATGCATGGGCTTGTGTAAGGTAGGAATACTTTCCACACGAAAAAGAGGTTTTGTGTGAACTTCCTTTATAGCAGAAATTTCCATTTTTCTTTTTGTATGCGCTCCAACGTACAAACACTCTTTATAAATACAACAGCAGTGATCAGGAAATTCTAATGTAAGTTATAGGCACTCTATAAACACTTACTTTGTACTAAACAATTATATAAAAGTTACATTGAACTTACTGCTGTTCTTGAATGACCCATGCACACCCATCGATAGCAACGCTCATCTTGCCGTGGTGAATCATGAAGTACTCAACTACCGTGAAGTGGACAAATTGGGAAATAGGGGTCTGACGTGTTTCGTGACGTTGGGGCACTTCATACGTATTTTTCAGTCACACAAACTAAAAATTGCCGCTTTTTTTACTTCTTTTCTTGGCGGGTTGTGATCTGTCAAGATTTACAATCTAATATGAGGGTAATGATGATATTAGTGGAAGTAAATCAAACTTTATAGCTTCCTAAAACTGATCTCGTACGTTACTTGTCAAAAGCTATACAGACACAAACAATAAGAAGTTTCCAGAATGAGATTCTCACTCTGCAGTGGAGTGTGCGCTGATAAGAAACTTCCTGGAAGATTAAAACTGTGTTTCAATAAGAAGTTTTTTTAACAGTGAGTAAGACAGTGCGGCGCGGAAGATGCCTTAATCAGTCGCTGATAAAATTAGTGACACACTAACTACAGTCTCACTGAATACGCAGCCAGACTAACTCGAGGTTGCTCAATTGATGAGACAAATAGAATTACAGTTTGAATTAAGTTCTCGTATTTGGTATGAAACAGATCGGCAAATACCGTTGCCGAGTGACGTCACATGATGTATCACTAAGAGCAGCCTTTACTGAACTGACTCAGTCTACACGTCACCTAACGAAACTGGCAACTGAAAAACACGAGGGGCAAGGTAATAGACAACTATTTGGAAGAGGTGCTCGGTATATGGTGCTGTCGTAACAATCTTGGAGACAAAGTTAGTGGAATTACAATTCACACTGAGAATGCCATTCTTCCGTGAAAGGAACATAGGAGAAAAACTAATATTTGCTACGATGCTACAGATGAGCTTCGGAGAATACATTTTGCACGACAAAACAGCATATAATGCGTTTTAGTTTATAATCTGGATTATTAAGAAAATGCGATATAGGTGATAGGTGAAATTTAGTTCCAGTAGATGTAGATTCGCCGAGAAACCATCGTTTCCTATTATTTTGTAAAGTACCTTCCGACAATGTCTAACTAGATTTTGTCGAGTTCATGTATAGCTCTGTTACACTTGCTGCTATTAATGTTTTATGTGGCAGTAACCCTGCACGCTCTTGTTAATTTGTTTTTTCTCAGATATTGTTCCGAATATTGTTGTTAAACTAAGTCACTATTTTGTCTTAAATTGTATATACTTATACAACGTATGATGGGCAGCACGACAGGGCCTGAACCTTTGCTCTTTAAAGGCGTACGTTTTGAACCAAATGCTTCCGGTTTCGTGTAGACAAGATGTTTGTGACTACTTGACATCTCAGACGGAAACAAACTTTCATAGCCTTGACAGCGGTAAATGACGTGTCATCTTGACACATAGCATCGATTTCTGTGTAGGGAATACGTTTTCGTTTACCTGTCACAAGCAAATTTCTTGTATCGTGTGGACTAGCAATAATATTTTTCGTGCCTATCTTTACTATCTATGGCGAGTCGATGCTTAAAAAGTTAGCCGCTACTAGGATTGTGTGTGATTGAGGCACATCTCACCAACAAGGCTGGATATAACTTATTTCGGTGATATGAAAAAAAAATATTTCTGCGCTTAATCTGACAGTCCACCATGGCAAGGCAACTTACGTGTTGTATACAAGTTCCACGTCAGTTTAACCATTTCAACAGCACCTAGGCTGCGTTCCACCAGACTGTCGGTGTAGCGCATCACGTGAAAGACCCTGGACTGCTGAATGGGTGACGATTCTAAAGGTTTGTTGGCCAAGTCGGAGATATCAATTGATATGCTCGTTCGCTTGCCGTTGGACAAGTTCCGCCAATGTTAATGATGCCGAAATGAGAAGCTTGCCGCGAATATATTTGCATTTTAGCTCATAGCTCAAATTAATATTTATTGACGACTATAGACGTTGGTGACTTATGAAACGGAAATGTCCGTTGATGTTATCTAACGAAGCAACTGTTCGAAGGCGGTGATTGAAATAGCTGACACTGACTAGTGAACATTTATCGCGGTCCGATGATGGTGAGAACCGTTACTCATCTAGCAATTAATGGACAGACTTCAGGCGATTCTGTTGCCAGCTTGTGTTTACCTTATAAATATGGATAACACGTTTAATGAGCTCTCGCTCAGTGGGAAGTGGAAACATACAGCGGGCGGCCACAAGAGGGTGACGCCTCGTACGCAGCGACAGCCGAGCTGCAGAAGTAAGCAGCGCCTAGTCACGTTCTTCGCCACTCATTCTTCGACTTCAAAGGCGGCCGACGACAGAGGACTCCGTGGATCGGACCTTAGGCCGGCTGCTTTACATGCAAAGCAGCGGCGCCTGCGTTTTGTTCTTGGTGCAACTAGCCATTGGTCCTCACTCAAGTGCTCTTAACAGGCGGACGTGTGGCTTTTTTATGTCATTGGCCGCCTCCCTGGGGAAGAATGGTCAGGGACAGTTGCGCTGCTTAGGGTAGCGTCTGGAAAAGCAACACATAGACAGCTGTTAACAGTGTCAGTTGTGTGTGCGCGTGTGAGAAACATTTGGCTGCGTTTCTGTGACCTTTTTTTACAATCATTTCCTTAGACGGGTCAGTTTGTGTGAAAGAAAATATTTAGAAGAGCCTTGAACACCCTCGAATTGTCTAGAGAGTTTTCTGTGACAAGCTGAACAAGACCAGCGTTACAGACGAAGTCTACGATTAATATTTCGGTTGAGGAAAACCAAATACTGATGGAACTGGTACTGGCTGTTTGGTGAAATCGATTTACGGAGGAGGAGGAGGAGGAGGGGAAGGAAAATAAGTCAGTAGAATGGAATAAAGGAAAGTACCTATAGAAGCTGTGACGGAGGTGAAAGAGATACCAAATGGGACCATCCTTAAACTAACCCGAAAACGCAAAAGAAAATAGACAAGGAGATATTTTTACTTAATGTAAATACCTGTAACTGTGAAGTCAGTTGTTCGACGCCAAAACGAACCATTGACATAAATGAAGCTGCACCTGGTGATGATTAATGTAATTACTTTGGCAATGCAGATTATCGTTAGACAGTCCATTCGCGCATTTATTTGAAGATAGTGTCGCACTTCTGACAATACACTTCGAATATATCACTCAGTATTTAAACAGGATTAGCAATGAATAACAGCTGTTACGTGACTGATAAAAGGGCACTTTCGAGCAGTGACTGGTCTGTCACCATTTTGTGTTCGAAAAATTTCGACTGGAAATAGCGAACTGACTTCTGTGATCTTCGCTTGTGCTCTTAGAACTCTGCGGCAACATTTTAAGTAACACGTAAAAGGAAAGCGGTTCAACAGTGAAACTCAAACACGTGTATATTTTTTGCGTACGCTCAAAGAGAGAAGAAAATCATTTTTCCAGATCACCGAGCCTCATAGTTTAGCCGCTAACCTCGAAATTACTCTGCACGCAGATTTTCTTTCTTGCCAAAGCGTATGAGGCTTCAGCAATTGAAAGCGCTTTGCTAGCTTCTGTAATGAATCACCAGGTCTCCAATTAGTGATGGAATGCTCATTACATGCATCGGCAAAGCAAAGGAGGTAACAACCACGAGTCTCGTTAGTAAATAAGTTTGAAATCTCTTCAGGCAGCTGTAGAAAAACTAGACGTTTACCACCCTTGTTAGTGCCATACAAAAACTTACAGCCCTCAGTTGATCACGCAATCATTCTGTTCAATGGACTGTCGCTCTGCAAGATATAGGGAAGTGGGCCTGAACACGTTTCACAACAAGATAATAGTTGATTCTACCTTTCATTATAGGCACTTGAATAGTGGTATGCAAACTTACACAAAAAGCTGGCATTACATAGGCTAACCTAATTAAAGAAATCAAACGCTTTGTAGAATCCCAGAGAGAGTTTGGAATAGGTGTAATTTTGCTTTCAGTAGCTGAAGGCCAATAGTAGATGTAGTAAGAGATTCAGGTTAGCAGAATCTGCACGTTTGGCATTGGTCTACAATCTGCGAGATCTACATGTGCGTTAGCTTAAGACGCATTTAGTGCAAAAGAAAATGTCTGTAAATCCACTGATAACCGTGGCGGTCACTTCACTCACGTGGTGCCATACACTGTCATCTCAACAATATTGGAATTAAGAGAGCCTCCTCGCAGACCCTGGAGAAGCAGAGGGCCCATATCACTACACTGGGGAACTCCAGAGATTACTTTCGTTTTACTCCACGAATTTTCGGTCATTTACTACGAATTGTGACATTTCCGACAAGAAACCACGAATCGCCGCACGGGATTAGCCGAGCGGTCTGAGGCGCTGCAGTCATGGACTATGCGGCTGGTCCCGGCGGAGGTTCGAATCCTCCCTCGGGCATGGGTGTGTGTGTCTGTCCTTAGGATAATTTAAGTAGTGTGTAAGCTTAGGGACTGATGACTTTAGCAGTTAAGTCCCATAAGATTTCACACACACATCACGAATCCAATCGCTCAACTGAGACAATACTCCTATGCACGCAATTTGATTAGAAGTCGCTTGTGAGGAATGGCGTCAAAAGCCTTTGGTAAATCTATAAATACAGAATAAATTTAGACACCTGTCTGTTGCACTTATTACTTCGTGTAATAGAGCTGGTTGCTTTGCACAATAACGATATTTTGTGAATCTGTGCTGACTGTGTTAATACATCGTTTTCTAGAAGATATTTCGTGGTTTTCGAACACAGTATATGTTCCAAAATCTTACTGCAAATTGATGTTAGTTATGTGCGTTTATAATTAAGCATATTATTTATATTTCCTATCTTCGGTAATGGTGTGACCTGTGTAATTTTCGAGTCTTTGGATACGGATCTTACGCTGAGTGAGCGGTTGTATGTGACTGTGAAATACGGAGCAATTACATCAGCATACTCTTAAAGGAACCTTACTGGTATACAGTGTGTACCGGAAGACGTTTCGCCTCGCGGAGTAGCCGCGCGGTCGGGGCCTCTTGTCACTTCTCGCATGGATCCTGCCGTCGGAGGTTGGAGTCCTCCCGTCGGAGCTTAGAGTCCTCCCTTGGGCATGGGTGTGTGTGTTGTCCTTAGCGTAACTTAGTTTAAGTTAGATTAAGTAGTGTGTAAGCTTAGGGACCGATGACCTCAGCAGTTTGGACCCATAAGATCTTACCACAAATTTCCAGTTTTTTTATGGAAGACTTTATTTTATTGAGTGATTGAAGCTACTTCGCTACACCGAGGCTATCTACTTCTTAGGCGCTCAATTCGAATTCTGGAATATTTACTTCGTCTTCTTTGGTGAAGGAACTTCGCAAAACCGTGTTCAGTAACTCCGTTTTAGCGGCACTGTCATCGATAGGTAGCGTTTGAAATATACTTCGAGGTGAAAGAGATTTTGCATTGTAATTTCTCGTGCAGCTTTTCTTTCTGCACGTACCACATTGCTTACAACGCTTTTGCTATCAGGAGGGGGTACATATGTCGCCAGCGGCAGTGTGTAGACTTACATACCTGGAGGGGAATACGTACGGCACGGAGGCATTCCGTGGCATGTCTGGGCGGTACGTTTGGCGGTTGTGCCGCGATGCGGAGCACGCGTCGCAGTGCGGCGCGGCAACCACTATCCGCCGCATACCGTATGAGGCGGGGGAGGACGGCGGCCGTTGCGGCCACAACACGCGCTGGCCGTCTCCAGCCAGCAGGCAGCGCCACGGCAGCCGACTCGCTTCCGTGCAAGTAGACGTGTGTCTGCTCTGTTACTGTCTCACAACGAAACTACGGCGGCGGAACAGCAAGTCAGTGCAGATAAGGCGTCGGCTGCTGTCACGTTTCACTTACCAACTACTGATGCTTGTCTGCGGATGTATGGAAATTGCAAACGTGTCTTCTTCAGTAGGTAAGAGATGTAAGACGAGAAGATTTGGCCAAGTGCTGTTCGTGATGTACCGGGTGATCAAAAAGTCAGTATAAATTTGAAAACTTAATGAACCACAACAATGTAGATAGAGAGGTAAAGATTGACACACATACTTGGAATAACATGGGGTTTTATTAGAACAAAAAAAAAAACAAAGTTCACAAAATGTCCGACAAATGACGCTGGACAGCAAAACGTCAGTGACCATGACAATCGTGTATAAAAGGAGCTGTAATGAGAGAGAGAATCAGATGCGCCAGCAGTCGCAGCATGTTGACGTTACCTGAAAAGGCGCTTTTAGTGAAGCTGTATTATCAGACGCGTGAAAGATCTCCTGCGCGCGTCGTTTGGTGAGATCGCGTGCTCAGCTGCCACTTTCGTCATGCTTGGCCTCCCAGGTCCCAGACCTCAGTTCGTGCGATTATTGACTTTGGGGTTACCTGAAGTCGCAAGTGTATCGTGATCGACCGACATCTCTAGGGATGCTGAAAGACAACATCCGACACCAATGCCTCACCATAACTACGGACATGCTTTACAGTGCTGTTCACAACATTATTCTTCGACTACAGCTATTGTTGAGGAATGATGGTGGACATATTGAGCATTTCCTGTAAAGAACATCATCTTTGCTTTGTCATACTTTGTTATGCTAATTATTGCTATTCTAATCAGATAAAGCGCCATCCGTCGGACATTTTTTGAACTTTAGTATTTTTTTTGTCCTAATAAAACGCCATGTCATTCCAAGCATGTGTGTCAATTTGTACCTCTCTATCTACATTATTCCGTGATTTATTCAGTTTTCAAATTTATATTGACTTTTTGATCACCCGGTACAAACTGCGGTCCTGCACCCTGAGAGATATGCTACAACTCGCTGCAGTATCTCGGAGATGATGTATTAACTGCAATTCCCATGCGACATTGACTCACAAAGCTGAAGCAGCATTTCGTCAGTAGACTTGGGCCGCACAACTAACACATTTCCCGGCGACTGTTTCACCGCAAACAACAGTATATATCGAATTTCGCCTGCAGTTTTATCTGAACTTACAATTTTGCCAGCACCTGACTGTCGCTAGAAGAAAAAGTACTCTCGCTGGCTCTGATTCCCGACTGTTTTACAAGTGACTCTAGAGAGGACGTTAAATGTATCCGTGGTATTCAGCCGTGTGCCACGACCTGTCATCCCGAAACACTCTGGCAAAATTGCTGGGTCGCTGCATTGCCCATTCTCACTACGTTGTTGATGCACTGAACAACACAAATAAGACACACACATTCCGCTTCATACTATAATTTATGACGAAATAAGTTGTGAAAATTTCACGTGCCACAGCATATATAATTGGAGCAGCAGCAATCTTGCGCGCTACCCGATCACGGATTTACTCTCTGTTAACGTTCGTTGTCAGATGACAGGCGTGAAACGGAGGAATTCGTGATTAATGAGTAGCAGTCTCAAGGATAAGAAAACGTCTACCTCGAACGGGGTGTGACAGTTTATCTTCAGAGATTTATTTTAAAAAAAATGGCTCTGAGCACTATGCGACTTAACTTCTGAGGTAATCAATCGCGTAGAACATAGAACTAATTAAACCTAACTAACCTAAGGACATCACACACATCCATGCCCGAGGCAGGATTCGAACCTGCGACCGTAGCGGTCGCTCGGCTCCAGACTGTAGCGCCTAGAACCGCACGGCCACTCCGGCTGGCATTTATTTCCAGCATCAGAACATACCCTTTAGTTCATTCTGGTAATTATGGTTAGTCGTTACAGAATCTCCATTTGGAGACGATCTAGTATATCAGCCTAACTAATTTAGAGGTAATATTCAAGCTGACTTGACTATACGGTACAGAACGCACTGCAATGAGCTTATGATTAACTAGAAAGAAAATACTTTTTATTAAACCTCCAACCAACTTCAGTTACAATTAAAAATTGTGGAGAATAATTTACGTGCTTTATTGAAAGGAATGATTACTATTAGTTATTAACCTATAAGAGTCAGCCCCGAGGAAGGCTGTAGTAGCTTTTGTTGGGCAGATTAGACCTGCTGTGATACTATTCGAATATTACTTAAAATAATATTATCAGAAAGGGATATACTTTAATACTTTCAAAGTACTCCATCTACTTAGAGGAAAGCTGGCCGCGGTGGCCGAGCGGTTCTAGGCCCTTCAGTCCGGAACCGCAGGTTCGAATCCTGCCTCGGGCATGGATGTGTGTGATGTCCTTAGGTTAGGTTTAAGTAGTTCTAAGTTCTAGGGGACTGATGACCTCAGATGTTAAGTCCCATACCGCTCAGAGCCATCTGAACCATACTTACAGGAAAGAAATGTAAATAGATCGTTTTCGAACGTTTCTACGTATCACCTCTTCTCATGCTTACCACCGGCTCTGGTAATAGTAAGAGTATCTTGCTCAGACACTATTTTTCACAACTAACGAGTCACGTATACAGAAAATTAGATAGAAATTGCTCCAGGAGTTCCAGAGTTAACCTTCTTCGTGACTCTCTTTCACTCATACTGTTACAGGTGGTTGCTGATTCTTACCCTCACACAAACCTTCGCAAGCGTGCTCGCAGCTCACCAAAGTTTTGTTGTAATCGGATGAATGGTATAGGAACGCACAGAAGTTGAACACACACACACACACACACACACACACACACACACACACACACTTTTTATATGTTCATGTTTTGGCTTTTGGGACGTAATTCACCAAAAATTGCCGTTCAGGATGGCGAATGGCCGTTAATCCAACACCGCGCATTCGATCCGGGCCTCGTTCACGTGCTCGTTCCGCATGGTAATGCTCAGAGTTTCGCTGTGTACGGGTCGCATTGTGTTACGTCTACCTTCTGTGAAAGAAGAAACCGTATTTGGGCAGCGGAGACAGCTGATGTCTGAAGCTAGCAGTGTCGACGCGGCTAGGCCTCCGGTGTGCGTGCGCTCGAAAGTAGGAGAGACAAGTGTGACGGGCAGCCGCGCTTCTGCGTAAGGAGGGGCCGTCGTGTTGTGTCAGGCCGGCGGTCTTGTTCATTTTTTCAAATTGGGAGCGCCGTTGGTGTCCGCTGCGCCGTTTGCGCGGAGAGAGTGGCCAGGTTTCCTCGAAAGGACTGTAAAATACGACGCCGCTCCGAGCCGAGCAGGCTTTCAAGACGACGGGCTCGGCTCGCAGCGACGCCGTCTGCCAGCACTGCCTGACTGCCCAGCTCACGTCCAAGTCAACATACGTACTCTACGTAGAGCGCCGCAGCTGTGGCATAAGCAGTTGCGTTTATGACCAGAAAACAGGCTTCCAACAAGCACTTACTAATGCAAGCATATGACAGGCCACACAAAATATTTCGAGTTGAGATATACGCTCAGTTGTAACTAACAAGGCGACAGATTTTCTAACCTACACAATTAATTTTTAACGTTTCTAGCTACCAAATACTTCGGTCTTACTATGTTGTTGTTGTGGTCTTCAGTCCTGAGACTGGTTTGATGCAGCTCTCCATGCTACTCTATCCTGAGCAAGCTTCTTCATCTCCCAGTACCTACTGGAGCCTACATCCTTCTGAATCTGCTTAGTGTGTTCATCTCTTGGTCTCCCTCTACGATTTTTACCCTCCACCCTGCCCTCCAGTACTAAATTGGTGATCTCTTGATGCCTCAGAACGTCCTACAAATCGATCCCTTCTTCTAGTCAAGTTGTGTCACAAACTCCTCCCCGATTCTATTCAATATCTCCTCATTAGTTATGTGATCTACCCATCTAATCTTCAGCATTCTTCTGTAGCACCACATTTCGAAAGCTTCTATTCTCTTCTTGTCCAAACTATTTATCGTCCATGTTTCACTTCCAAACATGGCTACACTCCGTACAAACACCTTCAGAAACGCCTTCCTGACACATCTACATTCGATGTTAACAAATTTCTCTTCGTCAGAAACGCTTTCTTTGCCATTGCCAGTCTACATTTTATATCCTCTCTACTTCGACCACCATCAGTTATTTTGCTCCCCAAATAGCAAAACTCCTTTACTACTTTAAGTGTCTCATTTCCTAATCTAATTCTCTCAGCATCACCCGACTTAATTGGACTACATTCCATTATCCTCGTTTTGCTTTTGTTGATGTTCATCTTATACCCTCCTTTCAAAATACTGTCCATTCCGTTCAACTGCTTTTCCAAGTCCTTTTCTTGTCTCTGACAGAATTACAGTGTCATCGGCGAACCTCAAAGTTTTTATTTCTTCTCCATGGATTTTAACGCCTACTCCGAATTTTTCTTTTGTTTCCTTTACTGCTTGCTCAATATACAGATTGAACAACATCGGGGAGAGGCTACAACCCTGTCTCACTCCCTTCCCAACCACTACTTCCCTTTCATGTCCCTCGACTCTTAAGACTGCCATCTGGTTTCTGTACAAATTGTAAATAGCCTTTCGCTCTCTGTATTTTACCCCTGCCATCTTCAGAATTTGGAAGAGAGTATTCCAGTCAACATTGTCAAAAGCTTCCTCTAGGTCTAGAAATGCTAGAAACGTAGGTTTGCCTTTCCTTAATCTAGCTCCTAAGATGAGTTGTAGGGTCAGTATTGCCTCACGTGTTCCAACATTTCTACGGAATCCAAACTGATCTTCCCCGAGGTCGGCTTCTACCAGTTTTTCCATTCGTCTGTAAAGAATTCGCGTTAGTATTTTGCAGCCGTGGCTTATTATACTGATAGTTCGGTAATTTTCACACCTGTCAACTCCTGCTTTCTTTGGGATAATCAGACGAAAAAAACTTCAGTATCATTGTTACAAAGGCCATTATAATAAGACAAAGAAGTCAGTATTATCATTTGGTAGCTAGACACGATAACTGTTTAGTACACTATTGTAGAAGTAGTCTAGATGATACAGGAGACTTGCAGTCTATCCACTCGGGCAACTACCTCAAATTAGACTACAAAGCCACCTAAGCTACAGCACATGCGCTCAGCGCGAGGGTTTCAATATCATCACGCTCTCTTCGCCATCGACTTTCGTATGTACATGCAAGTCCAGAAGCCACCACATGGTGCATGGCGAAGGGTACCCTATACCACTGGTTGTCATTTTCTTTCCCGTTCCACTCGCAAATACAGCGAGGTAAAAACGATTCTCTTACGCGAAATGTACGACGCTACAGTAGAATCTTTCTGCGGTCGGCCTCAGATGGCCGTTCTCTAAATTTCCGCAACAGTGCGTCGCGAAAAGAGCATTGTCTACCCTTTGGGGATTCCCACTTACGTTCTTGAAGCACCTCCGTACCAGTCGCGTGCTGATCGAATCTACCGGTAACAAGTCTAGCAGCACGACTCTGAATTTCTCTGATGTCTTCCTTCAGTCAGAGCTGGTGGGGATCTCAACCACTCGAGTAGTACTCAAGAATGGATCACACAAGCGTCCTATACGCCGTCTCCTTTATAGATGAACCACACTTTCCCAAAATTCTCCCAATAAAATTAAGTCGAGAATTCATCTTCCCTACTACCAACCTACCGTGCTCATTCCATTTTGTATGGAGCTGCAACGTTACACCTAGATATTTAATCGATGCGACTCCTGTGTCAGGCAGCACGTACTAATGATGTATTTGTTTTTCCTGCTCACGTGCATTAACTTAAATTTTTCTACATTTAGCGCAAGTTGCCATTCATCACACCAGCTAGAAATTCTAAATCATCTTTTATACTCCTACAGTCAGTCAACGACGACACCTTCCCGTACACCAGTGTATCATCAGCAAGCAGTCGTAAATTGCTGATCGCTCCGTCCGTCGGGTCATTTTTGTGTAGTGAGAATGGGAGCCGTCCTGTCACACTTCTGCGGGCTTCTCCTGACGATAACCTTGTCTATGATGAACACTCACCGTCGAGGACAACGTACTGGGTTCTATTATGTAAAAAGACTTTGAGCCACTCACATATCTGGGAACGTATACCGTACGTTTGGAACTTCAATAGCCTGCAGTGGGACTGCGTGTCAAATGATTTCCACACTTCTAGGAATAAGGAATTTCCTGTTGCTCTCCATTCATGATTTTTTAGGATATCATGTGAGAAAAGGTCAAGCTGAATTTCTCACGAGGAGGCTATTTTGTTAACTGTATTAATCCAAACTTTCTCTTCAGGCAATGAAAGGAAAAGACTTCTGTAAATATTATGCAAAACTAGTTATGTTTCCAATTTGATCCAAACTTAATCCTTGCGAGCACATTAGTTTTATCGTAAGAAGGCTACACAAACAAAACGATTTAATTGTTAATTTTATGCTGATAAAATTAAAGGTATTTTCAGATAAATTTTATACCCACATCAATTTTACATTTTGTAAGTACAAGAACCATGGTTTTTTAATGTTCGACGATGATATTAAAATCTTGTGCCGTACATGCATTGTAGCTTAGGTGGCTTTTATAGGACAGTCTCAGGCTGTTTCCTGGGTTGATAGACAGCAATTTTCATATATCGATTTGTTCGCCTCGACTTTACCTACACCGTGTTATACAAACAGCGATCGTTCACATCCTGCATGCTTTTTTTTCTGTGGCACTGGAAAGAGAATTCGAGGACGACTTAAACCATATAACATCGCGGAAATTAGTAACATAGAAGAGCTCTACGAAGAGTTTAAAAACTGATAAATGACATTATTTCACAGGACAAGATGATGGTTGGAGATTTTAATGCAAGAGTAGGACAAAAACTAAAAAACGATATTACAATGAGGAACTTACGATATGATACCAGAAATTACATAGGTAATACTATACTAGAATTTGACGGGATCATCATGTTTCGCTTAACACATTCTTCCATAGCAAAACATTTACGAAATGGACTTACCAAGAACGAAGTGGAACTAAGACTGCAACTGACTGCAGTTGACCAAAGACTAGAAAAAATCAATAGTATGTAAGGGCCCTTATTCACTTTCGAATTTCAAATGGACATGCCATCGTAAGATGCAGAGCAAAAACAAATACAAAGCTATAAGCGGTGTCATCAGGTACTAAGTCAGATTTATACATTTTAACTGAGGTATTTCTTTAACAACACGGAGACACATTAGATCAAACTAAACAGCGTGTTCAGTACATTAAGAAAAGGAAGGTATTCAGACACTAAAAGTTCAGTCATTCCACAAAGGTTCTTTTGAACTACTAAACTCATTCTGTGTGTTTAATAATTTGTGTGATATATTCACTGGATCTCTCTCCAAAGAGTCGACGTGCCCACTCATCCTGGTGTTTTGCCAATTTCGTTTTTGCAGTCTATACATGGCGTCAATCCCAGCAAATGCTGCTCATGACGGATTTCATGCAAGGACCAATGTGAACGGAAAATGCCTGTTTGTTGAAACAAAATGTTTTTAAAGTGGAATTGTATATTTATCTCCTTAGCAATACAGCCAACAGATATACGTTGCGCCAGGAAATACAGTTTGTGGTTTCTTGACTGAATGGCCCAGAAGTCGCTGAGATTTAGCGTACTGGGTAAATATACATTCATGTCACAATATCCTGTTCATTTTTCCAGAGAGCATCTATCGAATTATAAGGAAATGTTGCACGAAAAATCATAACCAACATTAGGATTAAAGGACTACTTGAGGGAAATCAAAGAAATTGTTAACTTAACGCACACAAGCCCATTGTAGTTTTGCGCCACACTGCCTATGGATCTGTGTTGGCGATTTTGAGTTCGTAGCCTTTTTCGCTGGCTACTAAAATGTCTAATTTTTCCACTTGAAGTGACTTCGAAAAGGCGGAAAGTGAATTATACAGTACCGCTAGGTGGAACAACTGTGTGTTCTATTCACTTCTGCAGCAGATAGCATCACCGTACTCAAACTTACGGTTTACCTTCGGTAACTATCGAATACGTGTGTACGTCAGCAAGAGGATATGACGTGATACATTGTTTGGCAGGATTCTACCACGTAATCGAACAAAAATTACTCAACATCCAGACGATTTTAAACACCTTGAAATGTGTTCATCAGCCGTGTCTGCAGCATCAAGCGATCATAGGATTGCAGACACTGCGACAGAGAGAGGACGTTAGTAGTTAAGTTGCATTCCTTGGGAAGACGATGTTGTGAAGTTGCGTAACCCGCGGGAAGACCACAGAATGGGCGTGTGCCTCAGTACCCAGCGAGGATGACGCTCGCGGCTGACATGTTACTGCTTGCGGTGTGAGCGAGTGACATGCGAGGCCACGGTGCTTAGCAGGCAAACACAGCACCCTCATAAACCCTGCTGTATCTCGCAGTTAAGTAACAGGCATTATCTTTCCAGTTTGTTACCAACACTCTGCTCATGACTGTCTTTGGTCTGGTTATTCCTTCAACCGCTGTTACTGTAGAAGCGTTAACGTAGTCGTTGCTTGGGCAAACGCGGTCCCGTCCCATACGCAGGCATAGCCTGTCTAAGCGTTATGCCTTAATGACCTAAATGTTCGCCGAATGTCATTTCTACATAGGCGCGACGACACTGACGTGGATTTTCTTACAACTTTGTATCAGACAGATTTTGATGATGTTGTCTCCCATCTTCTTCTGCCCACGTCTGTATCAAGTGTGACACAAAGTTGAACTATAGTACATTTCCTTTCCTAGTGCCATTACTAACATTCTCTGCCTTCATATGATTAGCTTCCCCATATACTTTAGTCTACTTACGCCGCTTCTTTCCGTCTTAACATTTTCCAAATCCTTCTCGGTATCGACTTCCGGAACACGCTCGTATTTATAGCAGAGTTCTTCGCGCTGCATCAGGCCACGCAGTACATCCGGTGACACAGGCGTCATCTGCTCCGACTATCTCAGTGCCCTTCAAAGCCTGTGTGTCCCGTACACCGCAATCCCTTAAAGCAACGGGTCCAAGAAAGCTGTCACTTGCTCACTCCAGGTGGAGCCGCAGTGATGTTTATGTGAGTTGCTGGCCACGTCGGTCTGATAGGAAACGAGGCCGCTGACGCTGCCGCCAGGGCTGCAGTCTTCATACCTCAGCCAGCTAGTTCTTACACTCCCGCCGATGATCTCTGTGTTGCCGCCCGTTAACAGATGGTGTCACTTCGGCATCACCTCTGGTCGTCCCTTCATGGGAACAAGCTCCGGGTTATTAAACGTCTCCCATCGGCTTGGACGACCTCCCCTTGGCCCTCTCTGCGTGAGGAGATAATTTTAGCTAGGTAGCGTATCGCCGGCCGTGGTGGCCGAGCGATTCTAGGCGCTACAGTCTGGAACCGCACGACCGCTACGGTCGCAGGTTCTAATCCTGCCTCGAGCATGGATGTGTGTGATGTCCTTGGGTTAGTTAGGTTTAAGTAGTTCTAAGTTCTAGGGGACTGATGACCTTAGAAGTTAAGTCCCATAGTGCTCAGAGCCATTTGAACCATTTCGTTAAACCACGATAACGTGTTTAACATTTGTACTTAGAAAACACATGGCACACACTTATACAAAAGTAATATGTGAAATGTGAGAAGCAAACTTCTCCTGGTTTTTAGCAAAAAAGGAAGAAAAATGTTTTGATGCGTTTTGTCATGTGCAGTTGAGTGTTTTATGGGAAATGGGTTCCTCATCTTTGTTGGACTTCTTTTGAGTAGAGTTGTGAATACTCCTCACGACTGAGAAGATCATCGTAAAGAAAGTCAGCTGGTGTTTGTACGAAAAACGGGTGATGGTTACGACCGAGGGGTGTTATGAAGTTTGTGTCAAGCAGTTCAATAGTTTGTTATCCCCACGTCATTACAGGAGCAGCTCTTTTTATGAACATGAACATGCAGAGCTGGAACATAAGATCTCTTGCTAGGCGTATACGAGTACATGTTGTTTCTTTAATGCGACTGCCAGTCTCAAACGCCGGATAAAGTCTCTATTAAATGTATTCCAGAAGGACTGAAATTTTTTGAAAATGTATTCATTATCTTGACTGCCTTTTATTCGTTGAATACGTCTCATAGATGTTTGGGTGACGTCAATCAATGCCACTGTGACTAAGCCAGGTTGGCCTTGGATCAGAATAACGAAGTCATTGACAATTGAGCAAAATGTGGACATGGTGGGCGAACACTGTCAGTTCACCTTTACGCGCCAGCGTAGTATGACCCCAGCAGCAGCAGCTGTGCTTTCCGTACTGAGTACGTGCAGCACTGACTACGCTTTGGAGGATCATAATGCTCTTACTACCTTCCTAAGCAGTTTCACAGTTAGCTCCAAAGGTACTGTAAACGAAACATACAGCACTGAGAAATAGACCGTAGTTGTTGTCCAGAGCTGACTAGTAACCTTGCATCTGTGGCAGCAGAGCGATTTGACAACTGGGCGCAGAACCGAACTCTTGCTCTGACTGGCTGGTACTACTGCAACTGTCCTGTAAACAAACGTCAGTCACTTGGTTATTATATCCAGGGACAGAAGGATGCGGACACTCCTGTGTAATGTGGAATTGACCGGTACGTGTCCAGCGGGCATTGTAAAATAGCCGGGCTGGGTAGCCGCGCGATCGCCGCCTTGCCACCGTTCCCCAGGCTCCCCCCGTCCGAGGTTCTAGTCCTCCTCCGGCATCGGTGTGTGTTTTGTCCTTAGCGTAAGTTAATTAAAGTTGGATTGAGTTGTGTGTAAGCCTAGGGAGCGATGACTTCAGAAGTTTGGTCCCATAGGAACTTGCATCACTTTTTTACCATTGTAAAAGGAGGCAGGGAGAATTATGTTGTCAGTAGAGGAGCACTAATTCAGTGACCTCGAACGTGGACTAGTCGTCGGATGTCACTGAATAAAAAAATGAATCAGCAACATTTCAACCCTTCTAAAGCTGCCCAAGTCACTCTTGGTGACGTGATGGTGAAGTGGAAACGCGAAGGAACAGCCACAGCTATACACCAGGACCAGGCAGCCCTCATGTACTGGCGGATTATGGACTCCTGTGGGTGGTTGTAGAAAACCGCGTGGAATGTGCGGAAGCAATGACTCCCGAGTTTCAAAATGCTACCAGCAGTCTAGCTAGCTCTAGAGAATTCAAAAGTGAGAGGTACAGTGGTCGAGCAGCTCGTCAAACGCAGCACAAGTCTGAAGTCAATGCTAAGCCACCCTTGAGATGCTACAAAAAGCGACGTCGCTGGGAAGTGGATGACTGAAAACGAATGATTTGGAATGATGATGCACGAATGCACTTTGGCAATCTGATTGGAGGCTTTCGGTTTGGCGAATGTCCGGAGGACTTTACTTGACTGCATGTTAAGTGGCAACAGTGAAGTACAGAGGTGCTGGTGTTACGCTACGGAAGTGTTTTACGTGATAGGAGGTGATCCCGTTATTGCACTTAAGAAAACATTAAATGCGGCAGAAAGTGAACACATTTTGTAGCTTTGTGTTCCTCGTAAAGTAGAGTAGTACTTCCGAGAGTATGATTGAGTGTACCTGCTTGATAATGTACGCCGGCCTGAGTGGCCGAGCGTTTCAAGGCGCTACAGTCTGGAACCGCGCGACCGCTATGGTCGCAGGTTCGAATCTTGCCTCGGGCAAGGATGTGTGTGATGTCCTTAGGTTAGTTAGGTTTAAGTAGTTGTAAGTTCTAGGGGACTGATGACCTCAGACGTTAAGTCCCATAGTGCTCAGAGCCATTTTTCTAGGGGACTGATGAACTCAGAAGTCAAGTCCCATAGTGCTCGAGCCATTTGAACCATTTAATAATGTACGCTGTCAAAGTGGCATCTTTGAGGCAGTAGTTTGCGGACAATAATGCTCCTGAAATGGACAGGACAGCTCATATTCTCGACCTGAACCGAATGGAATACGTTTGGGATGGTTTAGAATGTTTTATTCGCTCCAGAACACAGCGTCCAACAAGAACTCTGGTTCCGGCACTTGACGAAGAATGGGCTGCCATTCCTCCAAAGGGATACAGACATGTTACAAAGTGTCCCCAGCAAATTCCTAGGCGTCACAAAGGCGATGGGTGGACACATCTCATATAACGTCCAGTAATAGGTGACAGAATGCCTTTAATCGCACTGTGTATGGTCCTGCTCATGTGCCGCGGCAGGAGCGGCTATAGCAACGGCGGCGCATTGTGTGGCTGCAGCTAGCGAGCGGAGTGGCCAGGTGAGGGGAGGTCGGCGACCGCCAGCTGCGCTCTGTGGGCTGGGCTGCGCTTCTATTTCGGCAGCAGATATTTCCGCAGCGCTCAGCCCTGGAGGCGCCATGCACCTCCTGTTCCGCGTACACCGGCTTCGCCATCGTGGCTTTACTCACGGTACGTGGAACGCCGGAAATTAACTCCGACACGCTTCTGCGTACGGTTAATAGCCATCCAGACCGCCAGTGATTAGCTTACACGGAACACACGCCGGAAAAGGCTTCCATCACGTAACGGTACTGTGGTTATGACTACGTGCTGTTTGCGCAACCGTATGAGAGCAAAACTGCTACGCTGCATTTGAAACGACCGATGCGAGGTGGCTCAGAGGTGAGCACAGTGGACTCGCATTCGCGAGGACGACGTTTCGAATCCCGCCCGGCAATCCAGGTTTATGTTTCGTGATTTCCCTAAAACGCTCCAGGCAAAAGCTGGGCTGGTTCCTTTGAAAAGGGCGCAGCCTGTTTTCTTCCCCACCGTTTCGTAGTCAGAGCTTGTGCGCCGTCTACAATGACCGCGGTGTCGACTGGATGTTAAACTTCTTATCTCCTTCGTTCCAAGTAATACGAGGATATGAAGCGGCACAGCCAGCCCTTCCAAGAGGGAGATACGGCAAGCTCTTCACAAAGCGACGTAGTGTTAGAGTCGCATTTTCATGTCATCCCTGATAACAGATTATATTTTCCACGTACTCCAAGACCTTAGAGGATACATCTCAAATTGGAAATTCCAAGATTACGAGGACGATGCTATGAGCCTCAAGATTTTAAAATACTCAGCCATTAAAACACGCAGATAATGCAGTTTCCAAACAGTCTCACAATAAAGTATAGTATTACCCCCAAATCTGGAATGCGTAACAGTGACACCAAAACAGTTTGACTGACTTGCACATGTTGCGCAAACGTACACTACTGGCCATTAAAATTGTTATGCCACCAAGGTGCTACAAAAAAAAAAAGTGTGTGAAATCTTATGGGACTTAACTGCTGAGGTCATCAGTCCCTAAGAGTACACACTACTTAACCTAAATTATCCTAAGGACAAAAACACACCCACACACACACCCACACACACACACACACACACACACACACACACACACACACACACACACACCCATGCCCGAGGGAGGACTCGAACCTCCGCCGGGATCAGTCGCACAGTCCATGACTTGACGTGCTACAAACGCGAAATTTAACCGACAGGAAGAAGATGCTGTGATACTCAAATGATTAGCTTTTCCAACCAATTTCTCATAGACAAACAGCAGTTGACCGGCGTTGCCTGGTGAATCGTCGTTGTGATGCCTCGTGTGAGGAGGAGAAATGCGTACCATCACGTTTCCGACTTTGATAAAGGTCGGATTGTAGCCTATTGCGATTGCGGTTAATCGTATCGCGACATTGCTGTTCGCGTTGGTCGAGATCCAATGACTGTTATCAAAATACGGAATCAGTGGGTCCAGGAGGGTAATACGGAACGCCGTGCTGGATCCCAACGGCCTCGCATCACTAACAGTCGAGATGACAGGAATCTTATCCGCATGTCTGTAACGGATCGTGCAGCCACGTCTCGATCCCTGAATCAACTGATGGGGACGTTTGCAAGACAACCACCATCTGCACGAACAGTTCGACGACGTTTGCAGTAGCATGGACTATCAGCTCGGAGACTATGGCTGCGTTTACCCTTGACGCTGCATCACAGACAGGAGCGCCTGCGATGGTGTACTCAACGACGAACCTGGGTGCACGAATGGCAAAACATCATTTTTTCGGAAGAATCCAGGTTCTGTTTACAGCATATGATGGTCGCATCCGTGTTTGGCGACATCGCGGTGAACGCACATTGGAAGCGTGTATTCGTCATCGCCATACTGGCGTATCACCCGGCGTGATGGTATGTGGTGCCATTGGTTACACGTCTCGGTCACCTCTTGTTCGCATTGACGGCACTTTGGGCAGTGGACGTTACATTTCAGATGTGTTACGACCCGTGGCTCTACCCTTCATTCGATCCCTGCAAAACCCTACATTTGAGCAGGATAATGCACGACCGCATGTTGCAGGTCCTGTACGGTCCTTTCTGGATACAGAAAATGTTCGACTGCTGCCCTGGCCAGCACATTCTCCAGATCTCTCACCAATTGAAAAGGTCTGGTCAATGGTTGTGTACAAAGCGTGAAAAGGTCTGCAGCGCGTGCGGCTGGGTTGTACGGAGGGCCGTGGCTAGTCCCTGCGGTGCGTTGCAGGGGCGGCCTTGGACAGGTGTTAATAGCAATTCCCAGCTGCGATAGCGGCCGCCGTCGGCTTAGGCGGTCTGCGTCTTCCCAGGAACTCCCACGGCACTCCTGCTCGGCTTTCCATTTTCACGACTGCTGCCGTACTTTCTCTGCGAGAGCGCTACTCTCTCTCTCTCTCTCTCTCTCTCTCTCTCTCTCTCTCTTTCTTTCTTTCTCTCTCCGATCCATTTTTCTCGCTTAATTTTGTGTCATTTTCTGTTTAAAGTATAGGCCTCCATCGTTTTTTATTTTTCTCCTTTTCTTCTAGCTCCCATTACTTATCATTTCACTTGTTCTTTCTTTATTCCCTCCTTATTTAGTGCTTTCGTGACCGTATTGCTGTTCTCCTTGCTTTGTCTCCCGAAACTTACCTCGGAAGTCTTCAGTATATGAACAGCAGGTGATATTCATTCTTGCATGATTGTCCATGCCACCATTTTAGTTCTGTTGGTATTGACGCAGGCACTGCCGAATGTTGTGAATTTGGGTTGCCCTTCTCGTGACGTTTTAATTTCAATAGCTCTTAATCGTCAAATCAAGAGAAGGCTGCGAAAATTGAAGACAGACTTTGCGAACTCTTAAATCAGCTTCAAGTAACACGTCTCATCTAATACCACTGCACTGAACTGTCATTTGATACTGGCTAAGGAGAATTGTGTTATTACTTGGCACTTCAGAACACATCAAGAATTGCACGTAACGTTTGCTTTCAGGAAAGTATCTTCTTACCATTATTGTGCCATCAGGACCTGGGACTTCAACGAAGCCTGTTTCGACACCAATTTGTACGTTACTTGGTTGTTTTTGTAGCGTTCGGTTATTAAATTTTGTTTTAAAAATCTAAACACTGAGAAATTTGGTAATCGAGAAGTATTAACTTTCAAGAGCTTGTGTATTAAGAGGCGAATAATAATAATTCAAATGAACGTAAGTCGCCGGCCGCGGTGGCCGTGCGGTTCTAGGCACTGCAGTCCGGAACCGCGGGACTGCTACGGTCGCAGGTTCGAATCCTGCCTCGGGCATGGATGTGTGTGATGTCCTTAGGTTAGTTAGGTTTAAGTAGTTCTAAGTTCTAGGGGACTGAAGACCTAAGATGTTAAGTCCCATAGAGCTCAGAGCCATTTTTTTTAACGTTAGTCACTGTTCGCGCCAAGTGCTAAATGGATGAGAAAAAGTGGGAAGTACGTGGAAATATGGTAGTCACCAATGAAAATAAAGAGATCTGCAAAAACTATTCAACCAAGTTATCAGTTCTGGTGACTGATTAGAACACAAACTGCTAACTGAACTTGCATACACGCTCTGAGATTGGCGAAGTGGCATGACGCGCTTAACCTCGTCATACTTCGTTTAGGTGAACGAATTCTCAAAACCTGTCATAGCGAAAGGTTCGCAGTTGCCGACTAAAAATGTGTTTTCGTTGTTGACTCACCAACATCGTCAGTTGTTTTACACGACTCATTTCTCCATGAAATAACACTAATTTTCCAGATAAGTGCCAGAGTCTGTAAACATTACAGTCCGCACATTACAAGGTATTTGTGGAATAACAAGCATGTTGGATATATTCGAGGAACTTAAGCAGACGAAAGTTAACGTTCTTCTCTGGAAATGCTGTACGCTGTTGCCTAGACAACCATTATTTTAATGGACTGTAAAATAACTAATACCTGCAAGCGTCGTTGTCGTATAAAGACTGTAAGGTGAAGATATGGAAAGTTGTGCACGTGCTGAGGCATACAGATAGTAATTATTTCCTTGCTCGTTTCACGACAGGAGTAACTGGTAATGGCAGGAAACACAATCCACCATATACTGTATAGTGACTTGGTGAATATATATGATACATAGGGCGGGGGACACCACACACAAAAAAAATTCCGTAATTTGGTGATGCACTGAGCAGGAAAGCAACGGAAAGAATTTATGTTTTAAAAGTATAATGATATTATTAAGTGAAATAATCCATGTAATAGTGATAGAGCACTACTTAAACGGAGATTTCTGCTAGAAAATCCGAAATCTAACTTTTGCTCTGTTATTGACATCAGTTTGTTCGAGAAGTAGAATTCAAAATTGATTTGACACTCTACTGGAAAAAAAACGTGAATTACATGAAATGTAAACAGTAGTTGAGATAGTAGTGGGTCAGGATTGGAGCCTACCCCCCTTCCCCCCACCCCCTTCTCCACCAGCCCATGTTTTTCAACCTGCAGAGTGAGCAGTAAAGGAAACCAAGGAGAAAATTGGAAAGTTTATAGAGTTTAGGGAGAAGAAATGCAAGGGGGCTTCAAAAAGTAAGATGGGCATTATTAAGACAGGGCAAATAACGTTCATTGAATGCTGCACTACACATCAAAACATAGCCACAAAATCTCTGTAAACAACGGTTCGAACTTTCCACCAGCCGCTAACTTCATCGATGACAGAAATTCGCTCCTTGGTCATGGAGACACTCGAGAACTGCTGTGTAAAAGTTCTCGCCGTTGTATAACCTCTTTTCCTGCAGATATTGTTTCTCGATTGCGAGGACATTGTCGTCTGTGGCCTTCCTTCCCAGTCGGTATCAACTACGTCTTGTGCGGCCTTGGTCAAATTGTTGGCACCGTTTCACTACGGCTCGACGAGACTTTGCATTTGGTCCATACACCGCAAGAAGTTCACGGTGAATGTACGCGCAATTTAGACTTTTGCCCAAAAGAATCTTATCGTCCCTCGTTCTTTAACTTTGGGGTACGTTTCTATTAGCCATGGCGTTTCGCTCCCACTATATGGCACATTTGTTACCTGTACCGCAGAAGAACTGTCTCTGCAAAAACTCTCAACACGTCCTCTCTTCTGACAATGCGCCGAGTTTCTGGCCAGTGGTCTTAGCGCTGACCGTATGTGTAACTTGCTTTTTTAAGTAACTATATAAAATTAAATTTAACAAATAACATCGTAACTCCTATCAGAGACGGCGAAGGGGATTAGATCAGCTGAACGTTGTGGTTAATGTGCTGAAAGGAGGTTACAGAATTAATATCGACAAAGGTAAAACGTGGGCAACTGTAATTCGAAGTAGTGAAATTAAATTAGGCGGTACTCCGAGAATTAGATTTAGATAATGAAAGACTAAAAATACACTCCTGGAAATTGAAATAAGAACACCGTGAATTCATTGTCCCAGGAAGGGGAAACTTTATTGACACATTCCTGGGGTCAGATACATCACATGATCACACTGACAGAACCACAGGCACATAGACACAGGCAACAGAGCATGCACAATGTCGGCACTAGTACAGTGTATATCCACCTATCGCAGCAATGCAGGCTGCTATTCTCCCATGGAGACGATCGTAGAGATGCTGGATGTAGTCCTGTGGAACGGCTTGCCATGCCATTTCCACCTGGCGCCTCAGTTGGACCAGCGTTCGTGCTGGACGTGCAGACCGCGTGAGACGACGCTTCATCCAGTCCCAAACATGCTCAATGGGGGATAGATCCGGAGATCTTGCTGGCCAGGGTAGTTGACTTACACCTTCTAGAGCACGTTGGGTGGCACGGGATACATGCAGACGTGCATTGTCCTGTTGGAACAGCAAGTTCCCTTGCCGGTCTAGGAATGGTAGAACGATGGGTTCGATGACGGTTTGGATGTACCGTGCACTATTCAGTGTCCCCTCGACGATCACCAGTGGTGTACGGCCAGTGTAGGAGATCGCTCCCCACACCATGATGCCGGGTGTTGGCCCTGTGTGCCTCGGTCGTATGCAGTCCTGATTGTGGCGCTCACCTGCACGGCGCCAAACACGCATACGACCATCACTGGCACCAAGGCAGAAGCGACTCTCATCGCTGAAGACGACACGTCTCCATTCGTCCCTCCATTCACGCCTGTCGCGACACCACTGGAGGCGGGCTGCACGATGTTGGGGCGTGAGCGGAAGACGGCCTAACGGTGTGCGGGACCGTAGCCCAGCTTCATGGAGACGGTTGCGAATGGTCCTCGCCGATACCCCAGGAGCAACAGTGTCCCTAATTTGCAGGGAAGTGGCGGTGCGGTCCCCTACGGCACTGCGTAGGATCCTACGGTCTTGGCGTGCATCCGTGCGTCGCTGCGGTCCGGTCCCAGGTCGACGGGCACGTGCACCTTCCGCCGACCACTGGCGACAACATCGATGTACTGTGGAGACCTCACGCCCCACGTGTTGAGCAATTCGGCGGTACGTCCACCCGGCCTCCCGCATGCCCACTATACGCCCTCGCTCAAAGTCCGTCAACTGCACATACGGTTCACGTCCACGCTGTCGCGGCATGCTACCAGAGTTAAAGACTGCGATGGGGCTCCGTATGCCACGGCAAACTGGCTGACACTGACGGTGGCGGTGCACAAATGCTGCACAGCTAGCGCCATTCGACGGCCAACATCGCGGCTCCTGGTGTGTCCGCTGTGCCGTGCGTGTGATCATTGCTTGTACAGCCCTCTCGCAGTGTCCGGAGCAAGTATGGTGGGTCTGACACACCGGTGTCAATGTGTTCTTTTTTCCATTTCCAGGAGTGTAGATGAGTTTCGCTATTTGGGCAGCAAAATAATGGAAGACGACAGAAATAGAGGGGACATAAAATGCAGCCTGGCAACAACAAGAAAAGCATTTATGAATAAAAGCAGTTTGCTGATACAGAATTTGAATTTTAAATTTAAGTCTTAGGAAGTCCTTTCTGTAGATTTGTCTGGGGAGAAAAATTTGAAGTCATCCACATGGGTACCAAAGGGAAATTGCTAAATGTGAATTACACGATAAGTCACACGAATTTAAAGGCTGTGCATTCAACTAAATAAGAGTAAGTTAAATTGTAATGGCCTCATAGATGATGATGTAAGGAAAGCAAACTAAAGACTGCGCTTTGTTTGCAGAATACTTAGAAGATGCAGCAAATCCATTAAAGAGACTGCCTACACTACCCTTGTCCGTCCTCTGCTAGAGTATCACTGCACGATATGGGATCCGTATCAGATAGGATTGACGGGGGACACCACAAAAGTTTTGTATTGCCGCGAAATAGGTGAGAGAGTGCCACAGACATGATAAGCGAAATGGGGTGCCAGTCTTTAAAACAAAGCCGTTTTTCATTGCAGGAGGATCTTCTCGTAAAATTTAATCACAAACTTTGTCCTCTGATAGCGAAAATATTTTGTTTTCGCCCATATAAATCGGGAGAAATGGTCATAGTAATAAAATAAGAGAAATCAGAGGTTGGACGGGAAGGTTTAAGTGTTCGTTTCTCCTGCGTGCTGTTAGTAGAAAGGTAGAGAAATAGCTTGAAGGTGTTCGATAAACCCTCTGCCAGGCACTAGACTGAGTATTGCAGAGTAGTCAGGTGGGTGTAGAATTACCCTAGTGACATGTGGATGATAAAGTTATTGAAATGTCATCCTACAGAAGGATGCTGAATATTAGATAAGTAGTTCTAACGAAGAGGTACTGAATCGAATTGGAGAGGAAAGAAATGACACAACTTGATCAAAGAAGTGATCAAGGAATCGTCAATTTGGTAATGATGGCACTGTGGGAGATGCTGAGAGGTTGTGAATTTTAGTGGTCGAGGGAGACTACAATAAGCAGGTACAGACGGATGTAGGTTGCAGTAGCTATACGGAGATGAAAACGCTGTTACAGATAAACTAACGTGTTGAGCTGCCTCAAACCAGTCTTCGGATTGGAGACCACAACGGAAACAACATCAATAACGGAGAAATAAAGTTTATTTCAATTTATTGATTATTTCGAGGGGTTTTTCGTCGAGTATCCTCTCTTTGAGACCAAGTTGTTGATGCCAGTGAGCACAGGAGCTATGATGATAAATGTTTTGACGGTCTTACTTCTTTACAAAGCAGGCTCATGTTCCCATGTCTCGCAGTAATTTTACGGGCTAACGGAACACTTCTAATTTTCGAGATCCCCTCCAGAGTACAAGCCTGGTGACCTTGAGCCCCCCTCCACAGAAGAGGGAGTCCGCAGGCATGTCGCGTATTCGAGCCGATGGCCGTACTCGAGCGGGGCACCGCTCGCTCCCCCGAGTGCTAAGCAACCGCTAATTTTAGCTGTTACGCAGCGTTCGACACTTGTCGGCGATGCGGCGCGGCGGAGTGCGGCTGGCCAGTGGAGACTGCAACAAATGGCCCGCGCAGTCAGATAGGCATCTCCACACGAGGCCCGCAAGCCGATGCTAATTTGGCGCCTTGGCCGGCACTTCCCTCTCTCTTGTTAATCGTCGCTGTACGCAGCCGGTGGCCTCTGCCCGAACGGTGGAGTCACTGATTTCTGTTGTAGGATAAAAGGATTCATCACAGAGATGTGCACTCAGATGATGATGTCAATACACTGAGGTGACAAAACTCATCAGATACCTCCTAATATCATGTCGGGCCTCCTTTTGCCCGGCGTAGTGTAGCAACTCGACTTTGTTATGGGCTCAACTAGTCTTTGGAAGTTCCGTGCAGAAATACTGCCCCGTGATGCCTCTATAGACGTCCATAATTGCGAAGGTGATGACGGTGCAGGATTTTGTGCACCAACCAATCTCTCGATTATGTTCCATAATTGTTGGATGGGATTCAGGTCTGGCGATGTGGGTGGCCAAATCATTCGCTCGGATTGTCCTGAACGTTCTTCAAAGCAGTCGCGAACAATTGTAGCTCGGTGACATGGCGCATTGTCACCCATAAAATTTCCATCGTTGTCCATGAATGACAACAAATTGTCTCCAGGTAGCCGAATATATCCATGTCCAGTTAATGATCAGTTCGGTTGGACCAGAGCTTCCAGTCCATTCTATGTAAACACAGCCCACACCATTATGGAGCCACCACCACATTGCACAGTGGCTTGTTGACAACGTGGGCCCATGACTTCGTGGGAGCTGCGCCATATTCGAAACCTACCGTCAGCTCTTAACAACTGGACTCGGAACTCATAGGACCAGGCCACGGTTCTGCAGTCGTGTAGGGTCCAGTCGATATAGTCACGAACCCAGGAGGGGCGCTGCAGGGGATTTCGTGCTGCAAGCAAAGGCACTCGCGTCGGTCGTCTGCTGCTACAGTCCATTAACGCCAAATTTCGCCAGACTGTCTTACCGGATACGTTCATCGTACGTCCCACACTGATTTCTGCGGTTATGTCATGCAGTGTTGCTTGTCTTTTAGCACTGACAAACGCCGCTACTCTCTGTCGTTAAGTGAAGGCCGTCAGCCACTGCATTGTCCGCGGTGAGAGGTAATGTGTGAAATGTCGTATTCTCAGCGCTTGTGCCATGCGTTTAGCTCCAAGTGCCATTCAGCATTCAAAGTATCTTCATTTCCGTCTTGCGGCCATAATCACGTCGGAAACCTTTTCACATGAATCACCTGAGTACACTGCCAATGCACTGCCCTTTTGTACCTTGTGCACGCGGTAGCACCGTCATCTGTTTATGTGCATATCGCTATCCCAAGACTTTTGTTACGTCTATGTATGATACCGTCGTTTTTAGCCCTTCAGGAGCTTGCATGTCTTAAGGAACACACACTGTCACTGACGATTACAGCTGCACTAGACATTACGAAATAATTGTTTCCATTTTGTCCACAATACTTCGACCACCAATCCAGCCGTCTTCTTCAGCTGCAACGAGCTGTGTTGTTAGGCGTATTCGTTGCCTGGATTCCAACCAGACTGGTTGATAAAGTATGTAACATGACTGGTACAGATCGCTTATGAATCCCATATCATTACAGTTACATTTCGTTTCATATACAAGGCGGGCAGTACTGCCCGTTGGGTGGTGACTGAAAGGCTCCTACGCGAAGTTGCTGATACCGGGACATGCCATTCCTACTGTGGAATTGCAGCAAGAAGGCTTTGTTAAAGTTCGGCGGCAATTCTGGGGTGGTCCCTAGAGCCTGCTCGGCGCATTCTGAAGTTGCAATTTCTGGGGGTTAATCTGAGACATGCGGCTGCAATGGTGCCTTAACCTCCAAGTGCCCACTTGATGTAGCAGGTATCTAATCAGTATGGATGTCAACAAGAATCCTGCGTTTCCATTCCCACTAGACGTGAGAAATGTAGCGCCTTCTGAAGTGTATTTTCTGTTCAGCCTATCCTGTATGTTGCCTCCTGTTCTAGACATTATGTGAGCCACGTCAATCTGCGGTAGAAGACCGTTCAAACTCAGTGTGAGCTTTAGACAATGTCTATGCATGTTTGTGTTCTACATCCGACGACTTTTGCAGAGTTTTGCTCTATTTTCATGATTCGAAGGACATTCCTGTTCGTTACATAGGCAACAAGCTATTGTCGCTCCTACAAAGACACTTAGCGTTGAATACAAACAACTTGACATTATAATCATTCGCTTCCTGTTTGACATCCCGCGCTGACTGTGCAGTTTGAAGATGTAAGTGTTGCTTTTTGTTACAGCTTCAGGTCTTAGTTTCATATCTCAAGCATCCGTACTCTGGGAAGCTCGCATTTATATGACTGTTTCTGCACTTTTGATGCAGAGTTCATTAGGTTATTTCTCTTGCTTATTTGAAAATGCAAATTGCGTAGAAGAGAAACACTGATTTGTTCTTCTTTCCGTCTTCCTAAAGATGTCAATCGAAGTCCCATGTTGTTAGCTTCTGTTTTTCATGTTAATTTTCTGTGTTTTTGTTTTCCAAGAGTAACATGCGAGTAAGATTCCATGTGGTTTTTAAATTTGCATAAATGGTTATTATTGTGATAACGATCCATTTATGAACCCTAATTCCTACCACTTCTTCCATGAGTAGGCGGCCTTTATTTAACAAATATAATCAGAAATTCATTGAACTATTCTTTCAATATAATTGTGTTTCTCCTGTGGGCAGTGGCCAAATTATTAATGAAATGTTGCACAACGTCCGAAGTTGTTTGGTGTAGTGACGAGTGGGTACAACCCGCAGGTTTTTATGTCGAAGCTCGAACCGTTCCTAATACAGATTGGTTCAAAGTGGAATTATGTCAAGTAATGGCATTACTGTCTTGGAACTAGTCTATTTTATGCAAAGAGCGCAACTCCATCCAACGCCACTAGTGAAAGTAATAACCCACCAAGTGACGTTATTGTGTTTTGATACATTACACACAATCAAAATAAATCCGAAAAACTATACAGTTACTATGCGCTGTGCGCAACTGGAGTACGGCAGCGAGTACTGTGACGTGCTCGAGACGCGGACGCGCTCTTCTAAAAACATTTTCATGGATGCAGTTACGTGGACGTTTTAACTGTGTCTGACTTGACTGCGTTCGAATGACGTAACTATATCAAGTCGTCTCATTTCAGAGCACAGATACTTCCGAAATAATACCAGTCAAATTTTGTTTGTATCCCCATGCTTTGGGTTACTGCTGTGCCACTAATTTATTAATACTGGTAGTGTGCATCAGCTCAGGTTGCACAGGTGTGATGAATGCTGGTCACAGGAAGACATTGGCTGTTAAATATGCCATACTGTGTGTTAATAATTACTGTTGTCGGTTGTTTTGGGGGAAGAGACCAAACAGCGAGGTCATCGGTCTCATCGGATTAGGGAAGGATGGGGAAGGAAGTCGATCGTGCCCTTTCAAAGGAACCATCCCAGCATTTGCCTGGAGTGATTTAGGGAAATCAGGGAAAACCTAAATCAGGATGGCCGGACGCGGGATTGAACCGTCGTACTCCCGAATGCGAGTCCAGTGTGCTACCACTGCGCCACCTCGCTCGGTATTTAATAATTACTCACTGTGCACAATGTCTGCCATATTATGTATCTCAGAGACCAGATATATGTTTTCCGGCGATAACATGTCACAGACGGGTCGGCTGTGTTGGAACATTTCAACATGCACTTGACAATGGCTTTAAAGCCAAAATCATACTTATGTAAAGTAAATAAACAATTTACGGTCAAACGGCGAAAATTTCTTTCAAATATTCTACATGATTGTGGTACCCTAGGAAGGAAATATGTGAAATTAAAGATCAGTAATAGAAATTCAAGCAAGGGATCTAGAATTTATGACAGCTAATTGAATTTGATAGAAAAAAATAATTACCTGGATGACTGCAGTAGAATGCCAAGACAATTATTTAAACAGCCCAACTAACTTTGTGCTGCGCATCTGATAATCCCGATAGTCCATTCGCCTTCTTTTCTTGTCCCTTTAGCCCCCTTTTCTGTATATGTTTCATCTGGGTATTTAGTCGACCCGACAGTAATGCGACCCTGGTTGGTATTAGTGAAGCACACGACGTAAATAACTTTAAATGTTGGTATTTTACAATTAAGTTCTCAGAGTTCCCGTGGTGCTTCCTTACAGAAGGCAAGTATCATGTTGCAGCTAGCAGTATTTAGAACGAGGTGAGTCTCGGAGGCGAAAATAACGAGCTAAAACGGTGGTAGTTGCTTTCTGCTCCTTTATTTTTATGTTTCGCCAACCTGCATGCTTGGCAAGGTTGCCGTGGTTCGTAAGTGGCTCCACAAGGGAACGGGCTGCGGGTGAGGGACCCCAGAGCCGGAGTTTCAATCTGCTTACGACCTCAAATTTCGCCGCATCCGCACGGCCGCCGCTCTTGTTGCTCCTGTATTCTCGGAGATATTCAATCACCGCACCCCGCCGGGAAATAAAAGCGTAAAACAAGAAGGCAGGACGAGAGAGAGAGACACAGTTGCAGGAGGAATCTGCCGGAGTCGGAAGAGGCTGCGAACGGAGTGTGGGCAAGCGCGGGCGCGGGCGCAGCTGAGCCCAGCCGCCGGGGAACTTGTTTTACATGGCCGCTCGTCTTTTTGGGCGCGCCGCCCGCCGCCCGCTGGATGCCAGTGTAATTGGATTCGTCTCCTGGACGCGCCAGCGCGGGGCACCCTCGCTGCCTCCCTACCTAGCGCAACGGCCACACGCAGCTAGTACTCTGAGTCGGCGGGATTCCTAAAGCAGATCACATCTTCTAGAAACCGGGTTCTCCCATTCTTTTCAGCAAAGGGTAATCCGCAATCGAATTTGGGAATTATAGCTTGCATTGGGAAATTCGAGCTTCCGTACACTTAGCTGAAAAGACTACTAGGAAATCCAAGATGTGTACACTCATTGGACTCGCATTAAGGTACTGACGGCGACGGTTATTGGGACCAAATTCGTGGACGTCTTCTTCATACATAAAATAATACATACAGAAAAAGCATTCGCAATTGTGAATATAAAACACCATAGGCTGTATATTGAAATGACATTGAAATTTTCTGCCGAATCGGAACCCGAACCAGGATTTCCCGCTTTACGCGGGAGGTAGCGTTAACCGCTTCGGCTATCCGTGCACGAATCACAGCCAGACCCGAAGTTTCTTATGTCGCCGCCCATGTGTCACAATCTGCCCTTGTGCAGAGCTTGTTCTTCGGAGCCGGCTGGGGTGGCCAGGCGGTTCTAGGCGCTACAGTCTGGAACCGCGCGACCGCTACGGTCGCAGGTTCAAATCCTGCCTCGGGCATGGGTGTGTGTGATGTCCTTAGGTTAGTTAGGTTTAAGTAGTTCTAAGTTCTAGGGGACTGATGACCTCAGAAGTTAAGTCCCATAGTGCTCAGAGCCATTTGAAACATTTTGTTCTTCGGATATGCATTCATGTCCGAAGGAACATTCCAGCATACTTTATAACACAGGCACTGCTGTTTGGTATGATTAACTTCAATTTAATTTGGAACTTATGTCAATCATCGAGATGAGTAAGAAGCGTGACTTCCGCACTGACAAATACGCTTTTGTATTTCGTCGTTGGGTGGAAACAAACTGTCTCCGAAAGTCACCTTGAGGAAATTTTTCAATGCGTGAAACAAATGCTGTGCCAGTGCCTGATGATCTCTGGCTGGAGGCTGACATCAAAGTATAAGTCTTCCCATCGCATCCTAAGGATGCTCTGTGGGCGACAACTATTTTGTTTTATGCACAGAGCCCAACTCGGTCCAATGCCAAAAGTGAAACTAATAATCCACCAAATAACGTTATTGTATATTTGGATACACTTTACACACACGTCAAGTATCCGTACATTCCTCGAACCATTGTGGTGTGAACTGCAGTCAGGAGGGGGTGGGGGAGAAGGACTCGCTTCGTCCTGCTGTAATATGCCACTTGGTACTCTGATCAAGTAGTATATGACAACAATATTTCATGGTAGTGCCACATTTTGACAAGCATTCAGTCGCCCCTCAACAACTAACAAATCACTCCTGTTGTGTTACCCAGTAATCCACCCCCCACACCCCGATTCCGCGGGTTAGAAAGGCCTGGAGAGTAGCTGGTTCGTCTACGGACATTTTGACATCGCTCTGATCGCTCCGCCGTCAAAAACAGAGAGCGGACTCACCTCTAAACACAACAGAATGCTACGGAATGTCCCAGTGACGGTCTCTCTCACCGTGTGGTGTGCTGTAGAGCCCACCTCGTCACCACTCGTTCTGTTGCCACTGCACCACAGAAAACAGTATGCAAGATGCGTAGCAAAGATGCTCCCATGTCCCTGAAGTCCAAAACATGAGGATAGGTTGCACGTTAACGTTTTATGTGCCACTATGTTTCGAACTCCACCTGAAAAGATCCAGTAGCGCTAGACACATTTAATAATTTCATGTGCACGCGGTTCCTCATCTGTAAAAACAGCTTTTTTTTAATACTGAAAATAAGCTTGCATAAGAATGAAACTTTGGACAGGTCACCCCATAGGCTTGGAGTACTCGGTTCACTCGCAGGCCTCTGGTACTACACTGTACACTTTCGCTGTGAGCGTATAGTGCGAGAGAGCTCACTGCGCTGCCTTTAGTTCCACGCGGTATTAGATGTAAAAATACGCGTAGTCTCGTAAATGCATTACGAACTGCACAAGACGCGCGCAAGCTGTAGCGCATGGCACGGTGTCTCGGCATCTGTCTTCATTCTAAAGCGCAATCCGCTCACTGCGGCGTTTGCCTGGTTGAGATATACGTTCGCACGCTGGAGCGTTTCGGCAACTACCTACTTTGAACGAACGGGACAGTTGCAACTGTCCGCGAAAGGGAACAGCTTTTATTCGACAGGTTGACCTAGCCAGTTGCCGAAATTCGCCCGCTAGGAGTGGCAGATGGGAAAGAGAACTCAACACAATGAAATACCGGACTATCATTTTGTCAGTGATCGGTCTAGGTGTTCATGGAGTAAAACTACGCATTTTCGTTCAGCTCTACAGGTCATCTCTTTCCTACACCTCACTGCGATTTAAGTGTTTGTGGACATTTTCGAACTAATTTTGTCCGCTTAGCGCCCCATTGGCCATTGATACTTTGTTACTTTTCTAGCTGCATCTCCGTGTTTTTGTGCACCACTCCTTTCCGCCTGATACTTTACATATCACCCCCCTCCCCCTCCCCTCAACAAGACCCGTAGTTTTCTTTATTGTATCCCGGTCCTTCCGTTCCACTTGAAATCTTTTGGGCTCTTTTTTAGGAATTGTGAGACAAAATATCGAAGGTCTGCTGTGACACTATTGTAGCGAAAGGAAGACTAGTAGCGTTCTCGCTTCCCACGCCCGGGTTCCCGGGTTCATTTCCGGCGGGGTCAGGGATTTTCTCTGCCTCGTGATGACTGGGTGTTGTGTGCTGTCCTTAGGTTAGTTAGGTTTAAGTAGTTCTAAGTTCTAGGGGACTGATGACCATAGATGTTAAGTCCCATAGTGCTCAGAGACATTTGAGCCATTTTGAGGAAGACTAGCACCTCTTAAGGAGTTGAGAGCCTTTTTCAAACTGAGTACAACAGCTGTTTACCACAAGATCCTAGCTGACGTTGGAGTTTGTAAGCGTGTGAGATTATCTGTCAAGAGCAATTAAATGAATGTTAACTTGTCATTTTTGTAGACCATACTTCAGCAGTTGTACTAATCCGTACCCGACAATGTACTACAGTACGTAGTAGATAATAGCGGTCGATAAGCTGCTCGTATTATACGTTAAATTTGGGACTAAACATAACTGTAGATTTAAGCAAATGACGACTTCGTGCTATAAAATGAGTGAGAGGCTGTAGGAACTGCTGATTGCAGTCATATGCAAAGTCGCACGGAAAGTGACAGGCTGGTAGGACGCAAAACACATTGTAAAACTAAGTTACATTATACTGCATGTCCGCTTTTTTACTGCAATTAAATTTCTTTATCTTTAATAAACTCTACGTTACTCGCTCAGTCGCGAAATAAAGCAAGGTGAAAAGAAGTATTAGTTTAAAAAAAAGTTAAAGTCGTAGAGTATTGTTTGGCCGTATTGGTGAGATATTCGGTTCACAATGTCACCCACACGTAGCTAAGGGTGTGAGTTGTGTATTACACATTTTTGCTGAGTGTGGTTGGTTGTGAAGCTTGCCCAATGTGTTTCAGTGTCTTTTTCGTGTTGCTGATGGCACTGAGAAAAAATGGAGAAGGCGCACAGAGCTCCGCGACCCCACTCGAAGTACGAACCACCGTCAACAGTTGTCACATGCCATCACTCGAAGAGACACTGCAAGGAAATTTAGCCCAACACACTAGCGTAGTGACTGGTGATTAGGAACTTTAGGCCTCCACCTTTCCTTCTCTGAGGCTCTATTAATCAAATGCTGTGTTGCAGACATAACAAGGAAAACAAATACGATTGAGTCACGAGTACGAAATGACTCTGTATCGTCGTGTTGGTGGGGCACAAATGTGGCTTTTGGCGGAAATTTGGCCAGTGGCGGTTCTGCGACGCTTTCCTGTGCACTTGGCTCCTGCCTGTGGACACACTTTCTCCCTAAGCGCCGCCCCGAATGGGGGCCGATCGCGCACTTTCTTCCGCCTTTCGTGGAGCCGTTGGGTGCGCCCAGCAAGCGCAAAAAGCTCAAAAGTGGCGGAAGTCAGTCTCTCTCTCTCTCTCTCTCTCTCTCTCTCTCTCTCTCTCTCTCCCCCTCCCTCTATGCTAGCGCGCGCGCGCGCGCGCGCGCATGTGTGTGTGTGTGTGTGTGTGTGTGTGTGTGTGTTCACTCTAATCCGGGACCTTTGTCTTTCCCGGACAATTGCTCTACTGAGTGAGCAACCCATCTTCCAGCTTGCGAACTTCACAGAGAGCAGTAGCTAAGCTACGTCTCCGCAGTAACCTTTCTTTCAGGAGTGCTAGTCCTGCAAATTAGGCAGAAATTAGGAGAACGTCTGAAAAATTATTTCTGTCTATTGTGGAACCTTAAGTTGATTCCCTATTTCTAGGTTTCCAGGTGGCTTTTGACATGGTTCCTGAGAATTGGCTTCTAATAAAAATGCGAGCCTATGATGACGGTGTCTCAGTTGTGCGACTGGAATCGTGATCTTCTGTCAGAAAGGTCACAGTTCGTAATCATCACGAGAAATCATCTAGCGAAACTGAAATGCGACATCGTTTGAAGACGATGTTGTCGTTTAGTGTCTAATAAATTCATCAGAAAATCAAAACCAATTGCAGTGTGCTTTAGACAACATACCTACATGAAATGGAAGAGTGCCCATTGACCGTGAACAATAAAAAATGTGAGGTCGTTACCAAGAAAACTAAAAAAAATCAGTTAAATTTCCGATAGACCATAAATCATTCACGTTTAAACTACTTACGCAATATAATTACAAGTAAATTACACTGGAAGCATTACAACCTCGTTCAAAACGATGTGGGGAAAGCGAACCAAAGACCACGTTTTATTGTCAGAGCACTTACAAAATGCAAACAATGTCCTGTAGGGTGATATGACCATCGTAGTAAAATAAGAGAAACCAAACTGGCACTGAAAGATTAAGCTGTTCATTTTCTCCACGTGCCACTGGAGAGCGAAACGGTAGAGAAATAGTCTGAAAGTGGTTCTGTGAATCCTGTGTCAAGCACATAAGTGTGAATTGCAGACTAATCATGTAGATGTAGACTGCACTCCGATCAGAGAGTTACGGCCTCAAGAGCGGTCGCTCCCAGTTACACTTCAGTCGACAACATGAAACTGCCTGGACTAGTGGCCAAAGTAACGATTTCACTGCCCTCTTAGTTGATCAGTTGACCCGCATTCGTAATGGCGGTTGAAGTGTCAAGACGGACACGCTCTCTGTCCATCAGACTCTTAGTAGGCCAAGTATCTTTCCTACGTGTTAAGAGGTTTAGGAGTAATACACAGCCACCTGAAACATCTTGCTCCATATTTATTAACGTGTAAGACGCGAAAGAGCAGTCTTGGTCCACGGTGCTACAGTTTGTTGCTGCCTGAATTTCGTGCTGTCCTGTTTTGTTTTCAGTTCTGTTTATCGGCTCGGCTATTTGGCGGAAAAATGTTTGGCAGCTTATTTGGCGTTGAAAATTAGATGACACAGGAGGCGTTCGTTATCCATTTCGAGTAAAACGTTCCTTCGTCTAGTAAACAATGCCATCTTATCTTTAGTTTCGTACTTGGCATTTATTTCGCGCACATTCACTGCCTATCTTGGTAGAGACTTTGTAATCCTGCTGAATTCTGAATAATGCCCTCATCTAGATTTACATGGATGCACTGCAAATCACATTTAAGTGCCTGGCAGAAGGTTAATCGAACCACCTTCACAATTATCTATTCTTCCAATCTCGTATAGCACGCGGAGAGAACGAACAACTATATCTATCCTTATGAGCTCTAATTTTCCTTATTTTGGTGATCGTTCCTCCCTATGTAGGTCGGCATCAACAAAATATTTTCGCATTCGGAGGAGAAAGTTGATGATTGGAATTTCGTGAGACAGTATTTGTTCCATATAGGAGACTATTAATGTATTAATTTCCGATTTTAAATTACATTTTTTTCTTCTCCTTCTCCTCAGACTGAAATGGCTGAAAGTGAGAAAAGAAATGGGAAAGAAATGAAATGAAGAGTTCATGCGGATGGCTGTGAGGAATGTCATGTTTAACAAAATGACGGCGAGTAAGGCGGCTGAAGCGTTTTCACCAATTAAAAAAGAAAAACATCGCCACCTAAGAGAAGAGATTAAAAGCGGATAAAATAAGGTCTGAAACGGAGCCGAAGAAAGACGAACTTGTGTTGTGTGCTCCAAAATAAAATAACCACACAAAGGCTGGCCGTGGAAAGCCAATTACAAAGCGGCGAAGAAAACTAGGATTTACTGAAAGTAATGGATCAATAAAATATACTGAAAACTGCATTACGTGTTTAGAGTCAACTGAAGAAAAAGATTGAGTGCTGTGTTTGAAGTGTGGAGGCTGGACACATGTTGGATGTGTGGATCAGGAGAATATTTTGTGTTTCATTTGCAATGTCTGTAAAACAGGGAGCTAAACATTGCTGAACTCCGCTGAAGCTGTAACAATGAGTTCTCATGCTTAGGTGTTTTGTTATTATTCAGTAAGTATCAGTGCAGTGAATAATTAAAACCCGACACCATTACAGAGAAGACAATGGCCGAGATTGCGTGATGCTTTCTAGAAACTTTCTAATTGTAGCTCTTTCACTTTCGATGTAATTAAGTACTATAAATAAAATATGAAATTCATTACACTTTGCTATTCACAGAACAAGTCTTGAGATAAGAGAATGGTATATTAGCATCCCGTTTAACTACCACAGTTACACGATGATATCAAAAAAAGCTTAATGCGGACGATACTGTACGATTTTCCCTTATAGTATAAGCCCTGTCCGCTGAAATTCATACGTAAATAAAGATAATTTATGTAGTGGATGGAATTCTTATTTTCATTTCTTACGTCTCTCGACATTTTTAAAAACGTGTGAGTGTTAAAGATTGTTTCCTTTCCATTATTTATTTTTTAACGTGATTTTTGTGTATAATGTACATGAGATGAATGTTTATTTTCGCCTTGATTGCCTTGCCTTTAATGTTGCATTCTGTTAGCGAATCTTCTACATGCAGACAAGCCAGCTCTCTTGAGTGAGGTTTTCAGTACCTTGCACAAATAGTGCGATGTGAGGTTGATACAGCTCTTTAATCCAAACTACTATTTTCAGTTTGCCTCTACATTTGAGCTCGCTCTTGATTTTGATGAAAGTATGTCGATTAAAACTTGACACTATTGTAATTTTTTAGAAACTTTAAATGTGTCTTGAGTACATTGCGGAAGTTGAAAGTGCTTTTCAAGTTCTTTCTCTCTGTTGGCGAAAAAATCTGAGATCACCATAAATCAAAGGAACGCGTCACTGGTTAAAATCATCCTTTTCCCAACATTGTAAAATTTGTGATGGACGTTAAAGTTCATTGGTCATACAGTGTAGGCTTTCACGATCGGTATTGTCTTCGCTTAAAACTTCCGGGCTGATAGGCCGTGGTCGATGTACAGGGCGTTTCAAAAAGAAAGAGCAGATTTCAAACATTTATTTCTCAAAAACTACAAATGATAGAAACACAATTCAAACGTTTCTTGTCAGAGAAAGGTTCAAAGTTTTTCAATGGTCCGCGCAGAAGTTCCATGCAAATCCGCAGTGGCGCTGGCGTTTGTTTGTAGGAAAATGGCGACGACACCACAGGAACGATCATTTTGTGTGCTGCAATTTGCAAAGTTAGAGTCCATTGTTGGTGTGCAACGTGCATTCCGCCGTCAATTCAACAAACAGCCGCCTCGTCATAAGCAAATTTATGAGTGGCATCACAGATTCGTAGAAGATGGTTGCATCTGCAAGCGAAAAAGCACGGGTCGTCCACGCACATCGGATGAAAATGTCGAGCGTGTCCTTGCAGCTTACGAAAGGAGCCCTAGAAAATCCACGACACGGGCAAGTCACGAACTAAACATGTCTAAAACAACGGTATGGCGCGTTCTGAGTAAGCGTCTGCACATGAAGCCGTACAAACTGCAGTTATTGCAAGCATTGCGTCCTGACGACCACAACAAAAGGTTCGAATTTTCAACTGCAATTCTACAGGACATGGAAGAGGACAATTTTGCCGAACGATTAATTTTTTCAGATGAATCAACGTTTCACATTTCTGGTAAAGTTAATCGGCATAACGTACGAATTTGGGCGAGTGAAACTCCGAGGGACGTTATTCAACATGAAAGAGACTCACCAAAGGTTAACGTCTTTTGTGCAATTTCGGTAAACAAAGTTTATGGACCTTTCTTTTTCATGGAGAAAACTATCACAGGAACCATTTACCTGGACATGTTAGAAAACTGGCTATTTCCTCAACTTCAGGAAGATTCAAATCACTTCATCTTCATGCAAGATGGCGCCCCACCACACTTCTCTGAACCTGTACGACGGTACCTAAATAACACCATTCCAGGACGGTGGATTGGAAGAGCAGGAGCACAAGATCAATGTCATCGTCTGTGGCCTCCCAGGTCACCAGACCTTACTCCCTGCGATTTTTATTTGTGGGGGTACATAAAGGACTGTGTTTATGTCCCACCTATGCCCGCTACTCTTCAAGAGGTACGACATCGAATTGTTGCGGCCGTGAATTCGGTAACTAAAGACCAGTTGCGTCGTGTGTGGCAAGAAATGAGATACCGGTTTGATATTTGTCGTGTAACAAATGGTGCTCATATTGAGGTACAGTTTTGATATTTGTTGTGTAACATTTGGTACTCATATTGAGTGAAGGACCGTTGGAATTGTGTTTCTATCATTTGTAGTTTTTGAGAAATAAATGTTTGAAATCTGCTCTTTCTTTTTGAAACGCCCTGTATAAAACTCTCCCCTGACGTTTCGTCTGCGCCTGCAGGAGACATCATTCGAGGTAAAGCGGCGAACTGTTCACTGACAGCTACAGCTGGACGTTTTCTTCCGTAAAAGCCGCTTTGAAACAATACAGGTACACGATCGGTGCATATGCGCTATAGAGTGTTTCAACGTTAAGAAATAGTTGACACTCCAATCTGATCTTCTGATACAGTTATCGGATGCATTTTCTAAGCAGAGTGATGAGAACGGGTGATACGTTCTTATTTACTTCCACACATTTATTCCGTACACCATCATTTTCGTCTTTGTTAATGAAGCTGCGAATGGTGCAGTGGTTCAAATGGCTCTGAGCACTATGCGACTTAACTTCTGAGGTCATCAGTCGCCTAGAACTTAGAACTAATTAAACCTAACTAACCTAAGGACATCACATACATCCATGCCCGAGGCAGGATTCGAACCTGCGACCGTAGCTTTCCCGCGGTTCCGGACTGAGCGCCTAGAACCGCTAGACCACCGCGGCCGGCGAATGGTGCAGGGGAAAAACGTTAGTTAGTAAGCCTTCGTAAGTGCTCGAGGTTTTTTTTTTTTTTCAACTCTTCTTTTACACTATACTATCAAAATTTTGACAGTTACCTTCTCTGTGATACACAACGTGTTCATTACGTTGTCTATTATTGGAGCTTCATGATCATGTTGGAGACGCTCTCCCGCCTACGAAACAAACCAGTGACGTCATAAACCTTCTCTATATCCTCCTACTAATCCTACCTGATAAGAAATAAAGACTGACGAGCATTAATTAAGAATCGTTTGAAGGAGTGGTCTCTAAGCTACCTCCTTCATCGGGTGATTCAGAGTTCATTAATGCACGACAGTCGGTTTGTAACAATGAACGTCTTTATGATTCTTCATATTTTACGTCTGCCAGTACAATAACGGATGTTGTGTTGCGCCCACTATAAGATTTAGCTCGATCTTTTCTACGTCAAATGATAATATAGAGTGCAGATGGAAAAATTCGAGGGTCAGCACAAGAGGAATGTTGCGAGTGCGTCCCGTCTGTGGAAAATTCTGCTGTTCTTGGGAAGCTGCTACACCGGCCACAGAGATGAGACAGCGTTCGCAGAACAGAACGCTCTTTCGGGAATTCATTAGTGGCTCTCGATCTCTGCCGGAGCATGCGCAGTTCCTCGTGCGTCCTCAACTGACGCTGCAGCCACAAGCCACGATTACTGCCCCCTCTCCTCTCCACCTCTCTCTCTCTCTCTCTCTCTCTCTTTCTCTTTCTCTTTCTCTTTCCCCCTCCCCACCTTTTATCGTGTACTGACACACATGTTCCACTCCTGTTGAAGCAGTTCACGGGTAGAGTATTTATGAAGTCTTCTTCTTTTTCGTAGCCTTGTGCCGTTATCTTCACAGAGTCGGCATGTTAACCTGTAGTTAGCAATATTAGTGTTATATAGTGACCGGATGCCCTTCCTGCCGCCCCGCTCCACCCAACCTTCCCCCCTTAAAGGGACGGAAATTGTGTGCCCCGTTTGTTAGTGTTTAGTGTTATACATGTGGAAGTGTGGAAACGTTTTCGAAGTGTTTGCGGATCGTGTAAAAGGCAGTATATAGGAACAACCCGGCATTCGATCCGGATCCGAAGAGGCTCTCCGAACCACAGAAGCGGCTTTCTAACGCGCGTCTATGCGGGCAGGTCACAATTATTTATGAAGTAATTTCTGAAATGTTCATAAACTCTCATAACTCAATTATCTCTACCAATTATTAATTGTGAAATAGTAATCGAATCCTTAATGGTCGAGTAGAGTACTTCGCGTTAACATAGACATTAAAATTAAAAAAATCCGAATAATAAGTGAACAGGAGGAGTGAGGGCTATAGCGTTATAGAACATGTTGCACAACACCTAATACCCGATTAAGATTGAGAGAGAATTTGTTCCCGACTATATTTTTCGACTCTACGCTGCGAACAGCATCAGTTCAGTGAAGGTTTTGGAAATGCCGTGTGGCTAGGGCCTCCCGTCAGGTAGACCGTTGGCCTGCTGCAAGTCTTTCGAGTTGACGCCACTTCGGCGACTTGCGTGTCGAAGGGGATGAAATGATAATGATAAGGACAACATAACATCCAGTCCCTGAGCGGAGAAAATCTGCGACCCAGCGGGGAATTGAACCTGGGTCGTTAGGTATGACATTCCGTCGCGCTGACCATTCAGCTACCAGGGGCGGACAGCGAAGGTTATTGAAAACACGATGGAACACTCGGAAAACACAACGAACGGAAATTATCAGCGGCAGTCTTAAGCAGCACCAACATTATCTTCCATCATCAATCCACGAACATTCTGTATCGATATAAAGAATACGTGAGATATTTTTAGAAAGTAACGTGTTCTGCATTCAACTGATCCGCTGAATTAGTGCAGCGCGCGTAATTCTGCTTTTAGAAAAGCACATCGCGTGACGCAGGGCGCGCGTGCGTAGCTGGGATAATGGCGCTGTTGTGCGGAACAGTGTCTGCTTGTGGACGGGCCGGCACGCATGAGCTGCAGCCAGGGGGGAGGGGGACACAGTTGGCGCATACCAAACAGCGCAGCTGTTCAGAGTTGTTTGGGAATTTTCACTAAAATTTTTGCTACCAAACAATGGAGACATCAGAGCGAAGTAGGAATAGAAATAGTACTGGGGAAATTTTCGTCTAGATAAATGCACTGTGTTTTTGTATGTAAAGTCAGAACCTGGGAATGAACGAGTAGTCCTGATGAAGAGCACTCGTAACAGTGGCCGGTACATCAGTCCATAGAACAATATGACGACGGGGTCACATACCGGGAAAACGTTTATGGAAACATGAATATCATTCTCAAAACGTTTTTAAATTATTATTTTGATTTTTGTTTAGCAGCCTCTTGTCGCATTTGTCTTAACAATAATTAGCGCTTTTCTTCAAATTTTAAACATATTCAGATCTAATTGCGGAGCAACCGGTCAACTTTATGTGCCGTGCGCATTCTTCATATTTCTTCTAGTGAGTTGTGGAGGCTGTGCACACCCACATAAAGTTGCCCCATTGCTCAGCAACTATCCTAGATCACATGATGTTCGAAATTTGAACTAAACCAATAAGCATTATAGAGACAAATACGGTGATAGAGTGCGAAACAAAAATTAGAATAATAATTCAGTTGCCGCCGAGTTATCTCGACTTGACATAATGTCAAGCTTTCATACATTTAAATTCGATTTCAGAAGGTTTTTTTAAATTCAGATACTTGCCTTCTCAATAGAACTCAAGAATTAATTCTAAGTTTCAGTACTATTAATGCTCTTCAGCATATAATCTGTGAGATAAGAATAGGCAGAACCTGTGCGAATACCGATGTTCCATAGGTACTCAGATACGGCATCGGTATAACAGTGTTGTAACAGTTAAGCTAAACGGACTGACAAACTTGGTAATAGTTTTATTTTAATCGAATTAAGTTGGGTGATGCTGAGGGAATTAGATTAGGAAATGAGGCACTTAAAGTAGTAAAGGAGTTTTGCTATTTGGGGAGAAAAATAACTGATGATGGTCGAAGTAGAGAGGATATAAAATGTAGACTGGCAATGGCAAGGAAAGCGTTTCTGAAGAAGAGAAATTTGTTAACATCGAGTATTGATTTAAGTGTCAGGAAGTCGTTTCTGAAAGTATTTGTATGGAGTGTAGCCATGTATGGACGATAAATAGTTTGGACAAGAAGAGAATAGAAGCTTTCGAAATGTGGTGCTACAGAAGAATGCTGAAGATTAGATGGGTAGATCACATAACTAATGAGGAAGTATTGAATAGGATTGGGAAAAAGAGGAGTTTGTGGCACAACTTGACAAGAAGAAGGGACCGGTTGGTAGGAGATGTTCTGAGGCATCAGGGGATCATAAATTTAATATTGGAGGGCAGCGTGGAGGGTAAAAATCGTAGAGGGAGACCAAGAGATGAATACACTAAGGAGATTCAGAAGGAGATAGGTTGCAGTGAGTACTGGGAGATGAAGAAGCTTGCACATGATAGAGTAGTATGGAGAGCTGGACCATACCAGTCTCAGGACTGAAGACCACAACAACAACAATGACAATTGTAAAGATGCTCAACAGTTACACATGTAAATTTCATAAGGGAGAACGAACAACCAGATATACGTACGCAGTGAGCCGTTGGCCTATGTAACTGGAATTATGCAGAACTATGCTGTACCAATACTCTCTGTTGCAGACCTGCTGAGTTTAAATTTAATAACAATTTTTTGCGTTTGTGTCAGCGTTCAGTAGTCATACAGCAGTTGGGAAGCGTACAACGAAGAGAAAACTGGATTTGCAGCTGTGAAGGCCGCTAGAGCGGATGCCCCGGTCACGGGGCTGTGCGCGCGGACTGCGGGTCCGCTCAGAGGACTGGTGGAGCACTCCGGCCTACGGCGCATCTGGCGGGCACCTGCGCCGTTGTCACAGATAACATTCCGAACACAGCGCTGATGGGGCGCCGCGTCCGGAATGCCGTCCCACGCCAGCTAGCAGAGGCCTCTGGCCCCAGTCTGGCCCCCTCCTCCAGAACTACTCCATACTGTTCACTGAGTCGGCATGTTCGGTCTACCGCAAGTAACACTACATTCCGCCTGTCACGAGACTTACTCTTGGCTGCATCCGTGATCACGATTGCCATGGGCTCCATTTATCCGAGTAAGCAATGTCACTGCTCACTACACCTTTCGAAAGACTGAGTTCCTTCAGAATCGAACACCTTTGCAAGTGCGTCTTATCCCGTAGTTTGCTGATGCACTAAACTGGTGTTGATAAACTGCTGTATTTCATAGGAAACTACTGATAGACAATGACAAAGTGATTCTTATAATTTCTTAGAACGTTATTTTATTTGTAGCGCCGAAAATTTTTTGCAGCTTGTAAAGCAAGTTTCATTTTCAATACAAGAAGGACCCATTGAACAGCGAATGAAATCAGTAGTAGTGAATATTACTGTTTCTACACAGAAGGTGTTGAGAGACGGACAGTTACCGTAGAGGACGATGGAGAGAAATATACTTCATTTAGCAAATTTTCCTTAATCCCAATGTGAGAAATACGGAATACACTGTCTGATCAAAAATGTCCGGACACCTAATAATGGATATGAGGTATATCCAACGTTCACCCTTATGACGTCTTGAACTGCGCTTAGGACCTTCTAATAACTTGTGGAATGTCTGCGGAGGAATCGTCATAAAGAATGGAAACCAGAGATGATAGTTAATTTGGTCGCTAGGATCTGGAGTTAAATCGAGGTTATAACTCATTCCAAATGTTTTTTATTTGGCCGCGCGAGGTAGCGGTGCGGTCTAGGGCGTCTTGTTACGTTCGCCCCCCCCCCCCGCCCCCCCCCCCCCCCCCCCGTCGGAGGTTCGAGTCGTCCTTCGAAAATATATATATAAATGTGTGTGTGTGTGTGTGTGTGTGTGTGTGTGTGTGTGTGTGTGTGTGTGTGTGTGTGTGTGGTTGTTGTCCTTAGCGTAAGTTAGTTTTTAACCTAGATTAAGTAGTGCATTAGCTTAGGGACTGATGACCTCAGCAGTTTGGTCCCATAGTCCTTACCACAAATTTCCAAAATTCGTTCTATTCGGTTCAGGTCAGGACACGGTGCACCCTAGTTCATTTCACGAACGTTATTGTCCACAGACCATTGCCATACAGATGGTGCTTTATGAATGGGTGCAGTTTCATGCTGATAGAATTATCGTCTTTGAACTGTTCCTCTGTTTACAGTATGCAATGCCGTAAAACGTGTTAATACCCTTCGGTATTAAGCGTTTTCTTAACTGCAATAAGAGGACCGCACCCTAACAACGAAAAACATCACCGTCACCACCACCTCCCGTCTACGTACTTCGCTGTTGACATTACTCCTTACGGCAAGTGACAGGTAACGTGCTCCAGGAATTTGCCAAATCCAAACCTTTCCATCGGATTTCCATAGTAATTCATCGCTCTAAATCACTCTTTTTTTCAGTCATCCACTGTCCAGTGCTTCCGTGACCAGGTCGGTCGTGCTCGATGTATCTCAGTAAGCTGTGTCACTGCTCATATAAGAGCCTCCTTACAGTTTAGCTGTGGCTGTCTCTTCAATTCACAATCCCAGCAACAGCAGTCAACTTGTGCACATTTAGAAAGGTTGAAATACCATCACGAATTTGTTACTCATCTGACATCCAATGACCAGTCACTGAGCGCTCCTGAGCGGCTCATTCTCCTGCTGGTGCTCCTCTGCTGACAACGTAATATTCACTGCCTCCCTCTATTGTGGTGGATTCGTCTCTTGTGATATCAGTGGTCAACTCTGTATCACATAGGACTGTCCGAAAGCTTTCGGTCATATTGTGTTGAGACTAAGCGTTTAGTGTTTTCTGAAGGGTTCGCTGCTTTCCGCGTGCGATTATACATTTGCACGTTTAAATTTGTATCATCATTTAATTGCGTCAGAAAAATGACTACGAGTAATAGCCGTGCTGTGTTATGACTATATAGTTCTACTGCACAGGGGTCCCATGTTAGTGTAGTGTGATATTCAATTCAACGACATGTATTAACAGGATCAGTAGTATACGAAGAATAATCAGTACACAGACAGCGAAAAAGTAGCGCCGGTACATGGCGGTAGCGGATAGCGAGGGAGCAGGGCGCTACGCGAGACACTCACATGTTTGTTTTTAGGAAAACTGGCGCAACCCGTTGCACCTTGACTGACCCGCTAAACCCCTCGACCTTAATTCCGTAGAAAATGTCCGGGATTGTTTGGTACAGTGGGTAAGAAATAGTAATCAACATAATAACTATTTAGTCCTTGTACGAAACATAATCATTGATTGGCTTCAGCTGGGTACAGCACACCCGAAGTAACTTGTGGGTTCCCTATCCTCGTGGAACTGAGGCTCTCATGAAGACTAGAAGCACGTTACGCTGTGTTAGCGGTCTGAATAACTTTTGGTGGATTGTGTTTATACGAGGGGCATTCAATAAGTAACACAACACTTTTTTTAAATCTGTGTTCAATGCGACGGCCTTACGCCACCTCCCAGGGAGAGCCTGTACGCACGTACCACTCTAGTGCTCGACGTCAGAGCCAACGTTTTGCTGCCTCAGTACCCTCGCCCTCATCCACATACTGCTTCTCGCGGAGTGCATCCTTTGTTGAGCCACACAGAAGGAAGTCGGACGGTGCGAGATCCAGGCTGTAGGGTGGAGGAGGAAAAACAGTTCAATGAGGTTTTGTGAGATCGTCTCGGGTGCGCAGACTATTGTGAGGTCTTGCGTTGTCACGGAGAAGGAGAAGTTCGTTTGTGTCATCTCGAATGAGAGTGTCCGCACGTTTCAACATTGCAGGAGTCCCAGTTGTTTGCGGCCGGCCGGCACGCGGGAGATCAGACAGATTTGCGCGACCTTGTTCCGGTGATGACGGACACCTCGTTCAACGACTCACCGCACTTTTAATTACTGTCATGTCTCTGCAGACATTCTGCAAGTGGCTATGAATATCTGCGATGCTTTGGTTCTCCGCCAAAGAAAACACAGTGACAGGTCTCTGCTTGGAACGCAAATACATTATAGATGCACATTTCGAAGACTACGAATAGCGCCGCTAGCTATCGGAACTTCGTGAAACCATAGGGACTCCGCTGTGGCCGAGCGGTTCTAGGTGCTTCAGTCCGGAACCGCGTGAGTGCTACGGTCGCAGGTTCGAATTCTGCCTCGGGGATGGATGTGTGTGATGTCCTTAGGTTAGTTACGTTTAAGTAGTTCTAGGGGACTGATGACCTCATATGTTAAGTCCCATAGTGCTCAAAGCCATTTGAGCCATAGCGACTCCGCATTTTTTGAACCGGAACTGGTCTAGAGAAAAAAAAAAGATACGTTCTGTTACTTACTGAACACCCCTCGTACTGCAGATTAACGTTTTTATGTGCTGTAGTCTGTAAGTATTGAGTGGTAGAGAAACAATGCAGATCTAAAGCTCTGGGTTTCGATCCTTGATTAGCCCTGGAGCTATTATCTGGTCTCTTACCACTTTTCACCTCTATCAGCATGAGAAATGCCGAGTCGCATATTGGTTTGGAGTCTACGTTAAACTGTTGGTCCCCCTGTAACTGGCTAAGTAAGTAAATTCAGAGGTTGGGGAAAGGCAAGGGCATAACGCCTCCAATAGGATCATGCCTCGTAAAGTTAGCTGGTGTTCAAACCAATATTGTCCAAAATGTGTGTGAAATCTTATGGGACTTAACTGCTACGGTCATCAGTCCCTAAGCTTAAGCTTACACACTACTTAACCTAAATTATCCTAAGGACAAACACACACATCCATGCCTGAGGGAGGACTCTAACCTCCGCCGGGACCAGCCGCACAGTCAATGACTGCAGCGCCCTAGACCACTCGGCTAATCCCGAGCAGCAAACCAATATTCGTGCTGATGACAGCTTTACCTCATTTTGACTAGAAGTGTGATATTCGGGAGATACGTCGATAATCGACAATGAGAGAATGGCAAATACGCACGCAAGTCGAAATAGAAACATGTGTTATGCCAGTCGTATCAGAAGCTTGTTTCGTGTGCAAAATGACGCTTCGGCTCAGGTTTTAGTTTTTCATGTAATTTCGTGTTTCGTTGCGACGTGTCAAAGGGTCTTCCTGCGAGATAGCGAGAAAGGAAGGCGGAAGAGGAGGAGGGCGGAAGAGAGGGTTGTGAGGAGGGCTGAGCATCGCACCGGCGCCGCAGGCGGCCCTCGCTGCGGTAATCACAGGTGAGGCGAGGGCGGGCTTCCATTGGCAGCTCCCGGCGCGGCGTGAAATCCCGGCTCCGTGCCTGGCGATCGCGCGCCGCAAAAACAAACGGCGGCGTTGCGACTTCATCTCGGCGCCAGCCCAGCCCGGCCGCGGCCGCACGCACCGCCAGTCCCAGCGGCGCAGCCACCCAGAGCGCCATTGTGGAACCCTTCTCTTTCATCCCGCCTGCGTCCAATCCTCTATCCTCCCATTCACACTATGCACCGGCAGAGATTGCTCAGTCGCTGTTCCTTAACGCCGCTTTGAATGCCGGTCGTAGAAGCAGCTCCCATTTCTAGCAACTTTGTTCTCGAAAACAACGGATCGCCCTCTCGTCGTACTGAATAGCACGGCTAGGTCATTATTTCTGCAATGGGTGGAACTACTTTACAGCAGCTATCTGTTCGACATCTACAAACGTACTCTGCAAACCACCAGCGGCGCACTGTAAGTCGTTCCATTTCTCCCAGAATGAAATTTTCACTCTGCAGCGGAGTGTGCGCTGATATGAAACTTCCTGGAAGATTAAAACTGCGTGCCGGGCCGAGACTCGAACTCGGGACCTTTGCCTTTCGCGGGCAAGTGCTCTACCAGCTGAGCTACCCAAGCACGACTCACGCCCCGTCCTCACAGCTTCACATCTGCCATTATCTCGTCTCCTACCTTCCAGAGCTGTGAGGACGGGGCGTGAGTCGTGGTTGGGTTGCTCAGTTGGTAGAGGACTTGCCCGCGAAAGGCAAAGGTCCCGAGTTCGAGTCTCGGTCCGGCACACAGTTTTAATCTCCCAGGAAGTTTCATATGAGCGCACACTCTGCTGCAGAGTGAAAATTTCATTCTGGAAACATCCCCCAGGCTGTGGCTAAGCCATGTCTCCGCAATATCCCTTCTTTCAGGAGTGCTAGTTCTGCAAGGTTCGCAGGAGAGCTTCTGTAAAGTTTGGAAGGTAGGAGACGAGATACTGGCAGAAGTAAAGCTGTGAGGACGGGGCGTGAGTCGTGCTTGGGTAGATCAGTTGGTAGAGCACTTGCCCGCGAATGGCAAAGGTCTCGAGTTCGAGTCTCCGTCCGGCACACAGTTTTAATTTGCCAGGAAGTTTCATTCCCTTTCTTGTTCCATCCGCCAATGAAACAAGGGAAAAACGATAGTCTATACGCTTTCGTACGAGCTCCCATTTCTCTTTTCTTCCGATCCGTGTAAGGGATGTTGATGACAGCAGGATCGTTCTAGAGTCTGTTGCCAGTGCTGATTCTCTAAACCTTTTCTATATTCTCCCCTCTAGGTACTCCCATTTAAGTTGTAGCATTTCTGTAATACTCTCGCATTGGTCTTCTTATTCTCCTTGCTGCATAGGTCTTCAACCATCAGGTTGGTTTCCAGCAGTTGGCCGTGCATTTCTATCTTAGGACTTCCTCTTTGAGAGGGGTATATAGCAGCTGGCACCCTCCATGATTTGGTTGGTGTATTCTAGTTTCGGTCTGCCTCTTGTATCTTTCCTTCCACTGTCCCTTCAGTGATACTGTCGATGATACCATCATGTCTCAGAAGATGGCTGGGTGATCGATTACCTTCAGCAGACGAGGCTTCTCTTCCTCCACTCTGCAGAGCCTATCTTGTATAACCCGGAAATCGTCGGTATTCTGCTGTACCGTGTGGAAGGCCACAGGGAGCACGTCCGTATGTCACCACTGACTTCTAGTATCAGCGGCACGCAGTTGACGTCACCAAGTGTAGGTGCCTGAAGATAACATTGTTACAACGTTGAAACTAGTTGCCAAAATGAACTCGACACATTAAATACAGCTGGGGAATTTCTTCATTTTTAATATAAACTGCTCTCTATGGTCGTATCCTGGTTATTGGTCCACGGTGTTGTATAGCGTCTAACGCCTTTCAGAAATCTAATAAGACATGCAAGGGATCATAAAGCGATCAAGATCTACAAAAAGTTACAAAATATTTCTAAACCAGAATGTCGGTCGATTTGATGATTAGTGCTGCGGGTGAAATGTTGTGTTAGATTAGTTTCCGCAAGATAGGAGAGAACATATGTTCAGTGACGTGCAAGTGCTCCACGTACTTTTAGTCTCATTGTTTTTTCTGTTCTTCAATATTACACAAAGTAATTACTGGTGACACAGCTCATCGAACGTACAGGCGCCACATGAAATCCAGCTGAGTGATATCTCTTTCTCTCATCGGACCCTGTCGCTTCGCAAATTTCACCCGCTGTCATGACTGGTTTCGCTGTTGCCCAAGTGGGCTATTACTGTACACCCGTTGAGACAATGTTCAGTGGACGTCTTACAAAGTGCAAACTCAATGACGTTCATGGTTAGCAAGAGGTAAGCGATAAATTCAGAATAACATTAGTTGTATAGTCCGTACTGTGAACAAATGTGCAGTATGTGGTCCCAAGACGAGAGAGGGAGAGAGAGAGAGAGAGAGAGAGAGAGAGAGAGAGAGAGAGAGACGGAAATTAGATACCGTTGTTCTTTAGTTATGAAAGTATTTTTATGCTTTTAATTTCGATGTAACTTCCCTCGGTTTAATTACTGATCTTTATTAACGTAGCTGTGACCTCTAGATGTGTTAATTACGCGGAGAATGGCACCATGACCGCAAGAATACCTCACCGGGAAGGTAGTTGGCGGTTAGGACCAGCTAGGTTATGGCAACCTAACATGCTCTGTCGAATTCCCTTAGAACTTGCTAGTAAAAGTGACGTAGTACTCTGGAAACTTCGATTTGTTGTGTGAGTAGTGAATTTCGCAAACCTCGCTCGGACCTTTACATAGGACCCAGTAGAGCTACTCAGCCTCAATCCTGTTAGCCCTCTGAAACATGAAATGGAATTCAAATGTCGTGTGGTGATGGCCTCCCGGTGGTTAGACCTGATCGCCTGGTGCAAGTCTTTTGAGGTGACACCACTTCGGCGGATTGCGCGTCGATGATGATGATGATGATGATGATGACAGAAACACCCCAGTCCCTGGGCGGAGAAAGTCTCCAAACCAGCCGGGAATCAAACCCGGGCGGACTGAAACATGAAATACGTAACGTCCGCATAGTGTAATCCATGTACACCAAAGTGGACTTCGCGTCAGGCACAGTGTTGAAGAAATCCTTGTACTTAGGGGTTCTAAATTTTCAGGAGTGATAAGAACGTCTAAAATTACGAAATGTATTCAGTATTCGTTATTGTCACTATCGAAAGATGAACTGTCTGCAGCTGCCGCGACAACGCATCTACCGCATCGTCAGGTTCCACTGTAGCTCCTCTTTGCACGTAGTTCTGTCTGTCATCTGTACCCGATAGTGTCTTTATAAACGTCGGTAAGTTATTTCATAGATTTGTATTTTTTTACGCGAGGAACATAATTGACATTAGCTCTGACTTCAGTCAAAATTGTTTTTACAATGAAATGAACACCCTTAGCTGCTTACAGGCGTTGACATACATCAACGGGGACAGATGAAAATGTGTGTCCCGACGGGGACTCGAAGCCGGGATCTCCTGCTTACATGGCAGACGCTCTATGCATCTAAGCCACCGAGGACCTAGAGGATAGCGCGACTGCAGGGATTTATCTCTGGCACGCCTCCCGCGAAACCCACATTCTCAACGTATTGTCCCGCACTACATTCGTAGTGCCCCCGCTCATTATGCTCATTACTCGCGGCGCGTTGCCGATTCCCGTAAGAGTTCGGGCACTGTTTGTGCATTCGCAGAGAAGAAGAAGATGGTCTAGTGGCCGGTGAGGCTTAACTATATATATACACTAAGATGGTATAGATAAGGCTCACCGGCCACTTGACCATCTTCTTCTTCTCTGCGAATGCACAAACAGTGCCCGAACTCTAACGGGAATCGGCAACGCGCCGCGAGTAATGAGCATAATGGGCGGGGGCACTACGAATGTAGTGCGGGACAATACGTTGAGAATGTGGGTTTCGCGGGAGGCGTGCCAGAGATAAATCCCTGCAGTCGCGCTATCCTCTGGGTCGTCGGTGGTTCAGATGGACAGAGCGTCTGCCATGTAAGCAGGAGATCCCGGGTTCGAGTCCCGGTCGGGGCACACATTTTCATCTGTCCCCGTTGATGTATGTCAACGCCTGTAAGCAGCTAAGGGTGTTCATTTCATTGTAATTTCATTCTAACGAGCTGCGTGGTCACCAATGGTATCTGTTCTTTCGGACATGTCCCAAAGAACAGATACCATCTTAGTACATATAAAACTGTTTTTGTTTAAGAAAATATAAATCGTTGGTGCACGACAGACATGCTGTCGAGTACTTTCCTATATTATAATTCTAGTACGGCCCTTCTTATTAATCACCATACCCATGATTAAACTTCATCACTCACTGTAACAATGTACAGCTTGATTGGCACCTGTAGTTAGCGCAGAGTACAACGTTTTAGTTACTACAAAGAACGAAGCTATTCCTAGTTTCCTTTTGTTAGAGGAACTTAGTGAACTGGTTAGAGGTATCACCACAGTATACAGACACTGTGGTATCTCTGTGTTAACTTGGATCTTCATCTGTAGCATGAAGCTGCCAGTGAAGTGTACTATGTTGTATGAAATTGTTAAGAAGTTGACAGTTGCTTATATTAATGCTTCGCATTTGGTAAGAGTAGAATAAAATTGCTGTTGAAATGAAAGTTCTGTGTGCACATTCTCACAGCACGCTTCTGCTTGTCTGTTGCAGGCGACGCGTACGATAGTCAAGTGCGGCTACTTGTTCGTGGCGCCAGGATGGGACTTCTCCAACCCACTCAACCGCACCAAGGTGAGTTCTTGCTCCTGATCACACACAAACTTGTTATTCGTGTGTCCTGAATATGTATGAACTTGCTTGGCTTTAAGTATCCGCTACTAAAATGGAAAGACATATTACTGGTAACTGCAAGATTTTTTAAACGTAGTGTCTTCGGCAGGTATTAGACGAGTGCTACAGTTCGCCTACATTTTCCTTTATGGAACGCTTAGATACGTCGTTTATCACGCAACACTAGCTGAAATTCACGCTTGTAATGTTTACAGCGAGACAAGGCGTTCACTGCTACATGAACGTTTGACATATTACGAGCACGTTCAGATACTCCAGGATTGATGATGGTTGTGCGTAAAATACATTTCCACGTCTTCTAAGACGTGGAGAGGTGTCGGCATGTGGCTGTGTGCCAACGTGATTAGCAGCCCACTGTTTGGATTTAGAACTCGTGTCCTCGGTCTGCGAGGCGGGACTTGTTAAGTAACCTGTTACCGCTGGTAACCGGCTGCTTAATGAGACTTTCCGTTACAAAGTCAGGTGGTGAATCGGGCAGATTAGCAGGAAGTATTGCTATTACAGGAAATGACAGTGATTGGTAGACAGAGAGATGGCAACTTTTGCTATGAAAGTTTCTCTCTTTGCTACATGGGTAGGTATAATGACCACCGAAGATACTTAATAGCAGTTAACGCCAGGAAACTGTTGGACGAGAATAACAATTTGCAGACCACTTTCTGCTATCGGTACACACCAAGGAAAAGTGGACGGGAGCCTTACCTATTTCTAGTGTGGACAGAATGCCTTAGTTCGTGAAACATGGACACACAATTTTTTTGCAGGTACTGGTTGATTTTTTTAGTTTTTTCGTCATCGATCTTTCGCCCAGTTTGATGCTGCTCCCATCTTTTTCTATCTCGTGCATATAGTAGTCCTTGCCTATTCCTATTTTTTCCGCTCTAATGCTCTATCCGGCGCCAAGTTAACTGTTCCCAGGGACAATAACGATTGTTCCACTAATTAGTCTCTTCTTCCCGTGAGGATCTTCCATAAAGTTTTTTCATCCTCTATCCTGTTTAGATTTTAATTTTTGACATTCTTCAAAAACACTGCATTCCAAATCCTTACCATTTCTCTTTATTTCTGACATCACGTCTCACTTCCGTTACATGTTCTGGTCCAAACATACTCTTAAGAAACTTACTCACGGTTCTACCAATATTTGATACCAGTGGAAGTCTTTCCAGAAAGAAAACTTTTTTGCGTCTGCCAGATCTTATTGATATCTTATTTCTCCCGAATTTCAATTATTTATTTGTCTATTTATTTGTTTATTTATACATCGAGGAATCATTTCACAATATAGGATTTGTGACCATAATACAATGTACAATGAAAATACATAACTCAAACACACACACACACACACACACACACACACACACACACACACACACACACAGAACATATGTTTATGAGGATAGTACAGGACAAGTTGGTGACCGTGGCGTTGCTGAAGAAACCATCCCGCCACTTGTTGAAATGATTTAGTAAAACCTAATTCAGGATGGCCTAATAGAGCAAAATCCACCATCCCGAGTATGACAAGAGCCAGTGTCTTAACAACTGCACTGCCTCATTCGGTTGGTCCTTACTCTAAAGGATTCTCTTGATCATAAACAATTTTCCCCATACATCGTACAGTAAAACTGGTTTCGTACAGCACCGCTGCCCTCGCAAAGGCACGCTGGTGATTACAAGACAGCGAACATGCATGTCTCCATGTGCTCCCTTCAGTCTGTTAAGAAAACTTGAGTCAGCGCCCCATTTCATGTGTGAGATGTTGACCTGAGTAGAATGAAAAAGACGTTGCTGCAATGCTCTGTAGATGTTGGCGCACTTTTTCGCAAGATCATTACATTGATTGCAAAAGCATTACGTTGAGATTATATATTGTAATGCGATAAAGTGGTGTAGCTGTTACCTTTAGCTTTTAATTCCTACTCTGAAGACTCAGTGTAAAATTTAATAGTGTAGCATGCGTTACCTCTGAAGTATCTGTTAGTTGCCTCTTAATTGTTGTATTTTAGTGACCGTTTTCGTCTCTTTGTGCAATTTATATACAGATACATTCGTTGATAGAAAATGCTTTTTGTAGTTTTTTTGTTTTTCCGTGATGAATGTATGTCCAAATTGGCTCCTGTTCAAAGATTATGTATAGAACTATTAGCGAACTACTTACTAATGCCTTGCGTGATGTGTGTATTCCCTGATGTAGATGTATTCACTTGGTGCAGAAAGGATAACCGTATTTTGTCGAAAATTGACGTGTTTAGAACGGTAGCTGTAATACTACAAGGTCCATAATTGTAACAGCAACCAGCCACAATTAAGGTTTAACAAGATTTATTTGGATCAAACTCGGGAAGAGTAATAACTGAAATACCATAGACCTAAACATAGTTTGACTAGTGTAGTGAACATATATAGTAGACTAAACACCGGTTTGGTTGTTCTGCTGAGATAAGATTGCTAGTAAGAAGCATTGCCAAATTGTCATGGTCGGAAAGATCAATGACGACTACACATTAAGATGTGTTTCAAGTTTCTTTTTCATTGGTTCCTCTGTGCACTTAACGAATAGATTCCTTAACCGCGAGTTCATAGAGGTGCTATTGCGAGCCGACTTCGAAATTCGTATCACCCGCCTGTGAGTGTGTTTCTTGCCAGCGTCTAAGTAACTTTTATTCTATCTTAAAGTAATTTAAACCATTTGCGCGAAAGGATAGAAGAAGCGTGTGCTGTCGTCACGCCCGATGGCGTGCAGTAAATATGGTTGCCTAAGGCGTATGTAACGCTGTAGTGACCTTATCTTACTTTTAAAAATGGTTCAAATGGCTCTGACAAGGGAACCTCCCCATCGCACCCCCCTCAGATTTAGTTATAAGTTGGCACAGTGGATAGGCCTTGAAAAACTGAACACAGATCACTCGAGAAAACAGGAAGAAGTTGTGTGGAACTAGGAAAAAAATAAGCATAATATACAAACTGAGTAGTCCATGTGCAAGATACACAGCATCAAGGATAATGTGAACTTACGAGCGCCGTGGTCACGTGGTTAGCGGCATCAGCTGCGGAACGAGAGGTCCTTCGTTCGAGTCTTCCCTAGGGTGAAAATTTTAACTTTTTATTTTCAGACAATTATCAAAGTTCAGGCACTCACATAAAATCAACTTCGCTCTCCAAAATTCCAGGACATGTTCAGATTTGCTTGGACATATGCAGGATTTGACGGTCTACACACGGAAAAATTTGAAAACATTAAAAACATATGTTTTGACAGAGCACAGGGAAAACTGTACGACTGTGAAACTGTTGCATTCATTTGTTGCAGTTTATGTGACAAACTCTTAAGTTTTCATCACTTTTTTGGGAGTGATTATCACATCCACAAGAAAACCTAAATAGGGCAAGGTAGAAGAATCTTTTTACCCATTCGCCAAGTGTACAAGTTAGGTGGGTCGACAACATATTCCTGTCATGTGACGCACATGCCGTCACCATTGTCGTATAGAATATATCAGACGTGTTTTCCTGTGGAGGAATCGGTTGACCTATGACCTTGCAATCAAATGTTTTCTGTTCCCATTGGAGAAGCACGTCCTTTCGTCTACTTATCGCACGGTTTTGCGGTGCGGTCGCAAAACACAGACACTAAACTTATTATAGTGAACAGAGACGTCAATGAACGAACGGACAGATCATAACTTTGCGAAAATAAAGAAAGTAAAATTTTCACTCGAGGGAAGACTTGAACCAAGAACCTTCTGTTCGGCAGCTGCGCACGCTAACCACGGGACCACGGCGATCCTGACCGCTTAATATCTTTGATGTTGCATATGTTACGGATGGACTAGTCAGTTTGTATATTTTACTTATTTTTATCATAGTTCCATACAACTTCTTCCTGTTTTCTCGACTGATCTGTGTTCAGTGTTCCAAGGCTTATCCACTGTGCCAACTTATAACTAAATCTGAGGGGGGTGCGATGGGGAGTTTCCCTTGTGATCATTATGGGACTTAACATCTATTGTCATCAGTCCCATAGAACTTAGAACTAGTTAAACCTAACTAACCTAAGGACAGCACACAACACCCAGTCATCACGAGGCAGAGAAAATCCCTGACCCCGCCGGGAATCGAACCCGGGACCCGGGCGCGGGAAGCGAGAACGCTACCGCGCGACCACGAGTTGCGGACTCTTACTTTTAAACAAGTTTTATAAATGTGGTTATGTTCTGACCATATTTATACAGAAACTTTTTCTCTGTGCATAGAATATTTTTGTGTGTTTCTTTTTAAGGGTATATTGTACTTCGTACTCTTCACACGAGCTGTTGCACCGACAAGACATTGTTGTACGCTTTCTATAAGTATATGAAGCACAGCATTCGAACTCACTACCAGAGCTAGTTTTCCTAACGCGAAACTCATCCTAAGCATGACACTCATATGCGATCCGAGTCAGACGTGCCCGCCACCTAACTGAATATATTACGCTGTCGGCTATTTCCGAAATACATCTAAACGACTAGTGGAAATTCCTTTTTTCTTCCGTCCATGAAAGTGAACAAGATAACTAGGCATTAGCAATTACAGAAATAGGGCTATACTTTGAGCAGAGGCACATTTTTCTTTAACACCTGTACATATTTCGGTGGAGTTTTAACAAGCCAGTGGTTTAATTTTCTTTTCTTTCAAAGAACATACACAAATTTCGCTGACACCATACATAACATTTCTAAAAAAAATATATTGCTTGATAGTATATCCTGAGGTTTTGTGTAACTGACTGTAATGTCCGGCACAGCTGATGTTTTGCTCCAGTTCATACTCCGCTAATAATCAGGACTTGTCAGTAGTACACAGTATTACAACGTACATGTATCTATGGAAATTCTAGGCCTAAAATGAAACTGTTGGTTATTTTGAAGGCTTTTACAGTAACCTAGGAAATGATATTTCAAGAACAGCTAACAAATCGGTGTTGACTGCGGAGTGTAAGGTAATTGTCTTGCGGTAATGTAACGTTAGTTTCATTGTGGGCAAAGAATTTATATAAATGTGTGTAATACACTGTTGAGAAACCACGATTATTTGCAGATGTCACACTGGAGCAAAATATCAACCGTACTGTAAGTGGCAAACATCTACACTTACATCAGTATGTGATATTAAGGTCTACAGGGTGTCTCTCTTAAGAGTCTTCATACGCTTTTTCTGTGGTCTTGCGGCACATACTTGCAATTACGTGCCGGACGGAGTGGCCGAGCGGTTCTAGGCGCTACAGTCTGGAACCGCGCGACCGCTACGGTCGCAGGTTCGAATCCTGCCTCGGGGGTGGATGTGTGTGATGTCCTTAGGTTAGTTAGGTTTAAGTAGTTCTAAGTTCTAGGGGACTGATGACCTTAGCAGTTTAGTCCCATAGTGCTCAGAGCCATTTGATAACGGGTACTCTGCAGCGTCAGCACTGCCCCGCCGGCCCGCGCTGCCCTCAGCCGCCATGCAGCAGCGCTGCTCAGTGACTCTGGAGTACTGGTTATTTTTTGTGTTTCACCTTTCGTGTTAATACATGCCGACAAAACGAAAATCGCACTAGAGTAATTTGAGACCGCTCACTCGAATGAGTACGTAAAAGTACATTTAAAAATAGTTTCCTTTCTAATCGGGAAACTAACCGGCGCTTTCTGTTGAAACTGGGCGTCGCGTCAAAGATGCGACGAGCAGTAACTATGAAACGTCCCCTTAGAAAAATTATAAATGGCTGTGCTTAAACTGACACACAGTACTTTTAGCGCAACGCATTCTGACTTGTAATAATCCCTACAAAAGAATGGGGCCCTGACTAACAATAACCTATACCTTTCATGAATCACTTACCTCACAAAAATCTTCGTTACTCAAACTACTGCAATACAGCGAGCGCCACTACTGCCAGCTAAATAAAAGATTCAAACTACTGAAGGCACTAACTACTGATACGCATAATTAGCAAGTGAAAGATTTTGATAGAGAACAAACAATGTATTTACCTTAATAGTGTTCAAAAGTCATTATATCGGTTCATGACATCAAGTATTACAAATTTACTCTTTCTGGCGGACACACGTCCAGATCGTCCGCTCTTAAAATTCTGCCATCTCTCTCCCCACATCCACCACTGCTGGCGGCTCACCTCCAACTGCGCAACGCTACGCGCTATTAACAGCCAACTGCCCAACACTACAATAGCCAACAACAATGCAAACCAGCCACAGACTGCACACAGCACAGCAAGTGATTTTCATACAGAGCGCTACGTGGCGTTACCAATATAAAAAACCTAAACAGCCTACTTACAACTGTTAAGCAGACTCCAGCTGCACAATGCAAAAAACTAAATTGCAAATATCGTCGAAACACCAGAAAAAATGCGCCTGGAGAGACACCCTGTACATTTTGTTCATAAAGTTATGAACATGAATACCACAGCCCAAAACTGTACATGGTATAATTCAAATATTTTAGTTGTTACTAGACAGAAAATAAAATGATCCCACCTACGGTCGTGGACCTTCACCGACACATGAATGAGTTTTCAAGAATAATTAGTGTCTGCTGAGGGCAGAACCCTATTTCCATAATTATACACCGAAAGAAAAAAATCGCAAGACCAAGGAAGAGTTGTGCAAAAGTTGGTAGGCGTGTTTCTGCATCTGAAAGATGATGTATATTTACATTTCGCACCAGTCGCGTAAGAGTAGCGACAGCAGTGCCGCTAGGAGGATGCAAATCAGCTTTGCCCTAAATATACGCTGTAAAGGTCTTGAGCGTTAGCTACCTTTGAGATTGGATGTGGTGAGTTGTTGTTAGTCAAGAATGCCTTTAAGGCGATAAAGACACCATTATCAACACGTGAGTTTGAACGAGGTCGTCTGATAAGCTACGAGAAGCTGAATGTTCCTTCTGAGATACTGCAGAAAGACGTGGGAGGAATGTAGCCACTGTGCTTGAACGCTGGCAGTGGTGGTCACGAGGACGTAGGGTCGCAAGATGAGCAGGTTCCGGACGGCCTCGTGGCACCACTGAGAGGAAAGGTCATCGTGTTTGACGTACTGCATCTGCAGCAGCTGTCTGAGTAGCAGTTAGCACAACAGTGACACAACGAGTTGTTACAGACCATTTACTTCAACCACAGCCCCGAGGCAGACGCCTTGTAGCGTGCATACCACTGACTCCAGACCATCGCCATTTTCGACTTAAGTGCTCTCAAGCGAGAGCCATTGGATGGCAAAGTGCAGGTCTGTTGTGTTTTCTGATGAAAACTGGTTCTGCGTTGGTGCCAATGATGGCCGTGTGTATGTTGTGTTGTATTGTATTGTATGGTATGTTAACCGGGGACCTAGAAACGACGGAGAGGCTCCGTTCCCGCCGCAGCCGCAGTGAACCACAACTCCACGACGACTACCGCAGTCCAATTCACCCCTCCGCCACCCCCCACACCCAACCCTTGTGCGGTTCGGCCCCGGTGGACCCCTGGCCTGGACCCCCCCCCCCCCTCCCCCCAGGGAACGTCTCACACCAGACGAGTGTAACCCTTATGTTTGCGTGGTAGAGTAATGGTGGTGTACGCGTACGTGGATAACTTGTTTGCACAGCAATCACCGACAGTGTAACTGAGGCGGAATAAGGGGAACCAGCCCGCATTAGCCGAGGCAGATGGAAAACCGCCTAAAAACCATCCACAGACTGGCCGGTTCCCCGGACCTCGACACAAATCCGCCGGGCGGAGTCGTGCCGGGGACTGGCACTCCTTCCCGCCCGGAAAGCCGTGCGTTGGACCGCACGGCCGACTGGGCGGGCTGGTGTGTAGGTTAGGAGGAGGCCACTTGGTGGCCTGCAGCCGCGTGGTCTACGTCGCCATGTCACGGATTGCGCGGCCCCTCCCGCCGGAGGTTCGAGTCCTCCCTCGATCATGGGTGTGTGTGTTGTTCTTACCATAAGTTAAGTACTGTGTATGTGTAGGGACCGATGACTTCAGCAGTTTGGTCCCTTAGGAATTCACACACATTTTATGGCTTGCAACCAGCCCGTCTGCGTGATAAAGACACTAGACATGTACCTGGATGTCTGGTCTGCGGTGCGATATCATATTACAGCAGGAGCGCTCTCGTGGTTATTCCACGTATCCTCACTGCAGATCTGTAAGTCAGTCTGGTGATAAGCTCTGTTGTGCCAGCATTATAGACATGTTTTCACCAACAGGATAACGCTCGTCTACGTACCGCTGTTGCAACTCAACATGCTCTACGGAGCGACGACATGTTACCTTGGCCTGTTTTATACCCAGATCCGTCTCCAATCCACTCCAACGTCATCCACAAACAGTATTAACCGTCCCTATATTGACCGACCATCTGCAACCGGCGTGGAGCTGCATCCTACAAACTGACATCCGGTACCTGTATAACACAACGCATGCACGTTTGCATGCTTGCATTCAACGTTCTTTCGGTTACAACGGTTATTAATATACCAGCGTTTCACATTTACAATGGCTCATCTCGCGCTTACATTAACCTGTGATCTTGCAGTGTTAGTCACTTAAATATGTTAGCTAGACAAATGTATTCCCAAATATTTCCTTACTCTACACTATTTTTTGGTGTATTGATTTTTCCGTTGAACTATATTTGAAAGCCAAGAAGGATAAAAAGTGATTTTCCACCGGTAGCTTAATAATTACGCACTAACCTTGGAAGAATTACTGGCTACGAAGCAGATCATAAGCTTGCGCTAGAAGGGAAGTGAGTCATTTGGTGTAGTGTTCGTGAAGTTGGCGTTGCCAGGAAACGGTGTCAGGCACGGAGCTGAGCTCTTTACGACTGCCGCCTAGGTGAGGGCGCGCGGTAAGTGCAGCCACCTGCACACCTCGTGATGAGAAAGGCGCAAGGGGCTGTTGTAAATTCTGTGCCAATCAGTGCGCTGTGCTTAACGTTCCGTCGCACCGCCGAAGCGTGCCTCTAAATATTACAAGAACGATTATTCAAACAGATCGATGTTTTTCTGAACTAAATTAGAAGTGCACGGCACTGTTGTCCGTTAAATAGGTTACTGGGTACGTTTTCTCTTGGCTAGTATGAAGGCTATTCCGCTGAAATGCTGAAGTCCCCAACGGAGGCTACTTCGGTACCATTCGATACAGAGAGAGTCGGTTCGAATACCGACAGTGAAACTTGCAAAGGGCCTCGCAAACTTGAGAACCTTACAGAAACGCTATAATTGGCAGCGGGAAACGAATACAGAAAATTCTTACATTCTTTTCCTGATTCTGTTTGGCTGAAAGGGCTAGGTTACATTTGTACATCTGTAAGGAAATCGGTTTTGCATAAATTGTTGCTTGCAGGATGTAACAACGATGTTTATAAGGCTAACAGCAAAATAAATTAGCATAAAAAGTAATTGGTGGCAGTTCTTTTTTCAGACTTTCGTTATATCAAAATTCAAGGAGTTTCAGCATCCAACATCCATCAAACAGTCTTTTATTTGTTAAAATAAGATGTATTTATCTGAGGGAGAGTTAATGCATATAGTTGCATGTCATTTGCCAGTGTTGCTGCTGCAACGATCTTTATGTAGTTTCCAGGGAAGACCACGAGGTGGTTCTTTTTTTTCGTCCCCTATTAAACTTACTTACAATAGGAAAGTGTCTCCACAGTCCAAGATAGATGCTATGTTACTGTTGGCGCACACATGTAAAATAGCGCCGTACTGGACAAAAACAAAACGACGAACAAGTGGGAGGCGACGATAGCTCTGTATCACTCACTGATTGAGAAAGCTGAGGTAGTCATAGCCAATAAAGAACACGCACAGCAAAGGAGTAGAATTCGACGAACAAATTGGCGCATCCTTCTTCTGGAAAGCCAGCGGCGAGGTCCAGTACCTAAAGTGTATTGGACTCTGCAGAAGTGTCAACACGTTCCGCTCCGCCCAAGTGTTGCACCGCATAGCTCTCGCAAAGAGACACGTCATTGTATTTTAAAATACGAAATGTGTTCAGTAAGTAAGGTAATACTTCATTTTGTTGGCCAGTTTCGGTTGAAAAATGCTGAATTTGTAGTGGGACATCGTGGAATACCTCGCTGCAATACCTCTTAATTTCCTGAAGTGCCAATAGGTGACGTCTCTGTACACTGCCTTCAAAATGACGTTTAGCATGGAGGTAAGTTCCAAGCGGAGAGGTGTCTCGGTGTTTCATTTGGCGGAAAACCAGAGCATCGCAAATATTCATCTACGCAGACCAGGAAGTGAACAAAAGCACGGTGAGTCGCTGGGCGAGGCGCCTGTCATCAGCGCAACAAGGTCGTGCAAATCTGTCCGATCGCCTGTTTTCCGGCCGGCCGCACACAGCTGTGCTAGCCTCAGAGAGTTCAAGAAATTACTTCATCGTGCTCGTCGTCACAGAAAATACACAAACTTATTCTTCCCCATGACAACGCAAGACCTCACAGAAATCTGCGCACCCTAGAGAAGCTCTCAAAACTTCATTGGACTGTTCTTCCTCATCCACCGTACAGCCCTAATCTCGCACCTTCCTTACTTGCATCTGTGTGGGCCAACGAAGGATACACTCCTAAAGCGGTCGGCACACAGACCGTGCTGTCGAACGTTAACGTTGAGCGTGCCAAGTGCAACGTGCTGCTGAACGTTCAGGAACGATGCGACTTGTGCATACGGTACGTGGGCCCCAACGTGGTATACGCGATCGCAACGCAATCCAGCGGCAGTTGAGGAATGTTTCTAGTTCGTAAATCACACTGTTTACTCAACGGGCGCGCGTAATATTCCCACGTTAGCTCTATTAAAACGCACGTTTCCTCCATCGTCCACGAAAAGGAAAGTAACATGTCCAATCAATAAGGACACAGCCTTATAAAAGTTCCATTACAAACAGTGCGTACAAATTTGGAATACTTCTCCACATAAGATAAACATTATTTCATCATTCCCACATTTTAGTAAAACCCCAAGGTGAGACTTACTTGATCACTGTTCCTACCTAGTAGCAGAATCTTTGCAACATGTGAATTACGAAGCGTAAAAGAAGGAGCAAAATATCTTTATACAAGTAGCGCAAGCTGTCCTTTAGATTAAGCCAATCGAACAAAGTCACCCCTCAAAAAAAGGTGAACTTGTGAGCATGAAATATTATAGTCTATACCTATATTGAACTAATAATAAAGTATCAGAACCTAATAAAAACTCGAATGTTAGGGGGAAAAAAAATTGGTTGTGTCAGGAGGCGAACCACCGCCCCAACAAAAAAAAATTATTATTGGACAGTGACGCTATTCATTATGCTAAAGCAACATCACGCCTTTTGTATCTAATCATAGTATCTCACCGATCGGTAAAAACCTCAATCGTAGATATGTTACGAAGTGAAATTTAATTATAACAAATGCGTTTTGGGCGGATCTTCAGTGTGTCGCTGCCTTCAAATAGCCTACTCTCTTAATACGCAAGTTACAATAATTCTTTTGCCACGAATACGATGTTTCTCATTATTTTATTGAAACGAATCACACAGTTAACAATGGGTTTTCCAGTGATTCTCAATTTGCTGGTGCTCAGAAACGGCATATATACATATATGCTTGAAATGAATGCTAATATGGCGCCTCACGACTCTGTACTGAAGGGAGACGGCGTGCGTGTGACGTATGTGGCGATGTGCCATCTCATTGGTCAACGCTCAGAATATCTGACATGCCAGATATTGCTCTGCACGTTCGGAAAGACTCCAGAGCGTGCTATTCCATGCTATGACGTCAGAAACTAGGCACTCTCAACGCTCGGATGCACGGTCCGTGTGCTGACTGCTTAAGGGACCAAACTGTTGTAGTCATCGGTCCCTAGACATACACACTGCTTAAACTAACTTACGTTAAGAACAGCACCCATGCCAGAGGGAGGACTCGAAGCTCCGATGGGAGAGTCTGCGCAATCCGTGACACGCTGCCTCAAACAGCACGGCCACTCCGCGCGGCGCGGGAATTAGAACGTGGAGGGCAGGGAGGTTACAGACGCAGCAGTACGATGGCTCCGAGGTCGACCAGTAAAGTGGTATCATGTGGGCATACAAGTCCGCCTAGAAAGATGGCGTAAGGCGGTCGCATTGAACGGAGATTTAGTTGACAAACAGGATTCTGTTGCCAAATGAGCGGAGAATAATGTGGTGCATTGGAATCCTGAATAAACCTACCTTCTTTGAGCAAAGATGTGTCGCATTGCTTAGTGAACGCCCCCTCGTAGATTTTGTTTGATTTTGGCCGTTCGAGCTAGGGTACTTGCCTTGCGAGAGCAACGACGAAGCAGTCCGTGCGACATGAGACTGGTCGGCGGTAGCGGGGTGTGGCGTCGCAGGTGCAGGCCGCAGAGCGCGTGGTGTGGGCACGTGCAGGCGCAGCGTAAGCACGGCCTGTCCGCGGAGGGTCATCTAGCAGGCCGACGACCCCGTGCCATCTGCGTCTGCTCTTAGCATTCGCGGTGTCACCCGATGTTATCTGCCGCCGGCCGCACTGCGCCGCGCTTCCGCGTTGCAACATACCCACGGACTGCCCCGCGGCCGCTATTAGCAGTGCTACCGCCCGTACTATATATGCTCTTCCCCCGGGGCGTAGCACTAGCAAAGGGGAGCCTGGCGCCGCCATACGTTGCAGTACGTCTCCTTCGTCCCTATTTTGCCAGGAGATACGTAACTACGTTTCGTTGGTTGGTGCGTTCCAGCCAGGCATTTGGCTCAGGGCTTAAGACACTGTTCGGTTTCGGGAAGCGTAAGGTAAAAACCCCATTTGACTCATCCGGGTTTTCAGTAATTTCCGTAAGTCACATCAGGAGACGGCTGGGTTGGTTCCTTCAGCAAGGTTTTTCCTGCTCTTCTTGATCTAATCACACCTCATCGTCTACCGCTGTCCAACTCACATAGTCCTAATTACAATGACGTCTTTGTAGACGAATTTGAACGTCAAACTTACTTCATCTGCAGAGTTTCGTTCTTTTATTCTGAAGAAGGAATGTTGAAATAATATTCAGACCTAGAGTATCTAATCATATTCAAACAAGTTTAGGGCATTCTCCCAATCGTCGTTTTCTACACTACCCGATGTTTCTACTGGGCATCTGCCATTCATCATCTGTTGGGCCATCGAAGACTAACAAAAAATTTATTTTCCTTTATTGTTGTTCAAAATCCCCGCGATTGGTCGGTCTTAGATCCGATGACGCTGCTCTTCAGCCATTTTTACTTACTGAAGAGAAGATTTAAAGTATATAAAAAACAGCGGAAAACACATTTTTAAAAAAAAATACAGGATGACCCGGAAGAGGTAAAAATTGACCCACATGCTTGAAATGCCATGAGGTTTCATTGAAACGAAAAAAGAAGCACAAAATTACCATCAGATAGCTTCTCATATGATCCAAAAGCAATAATTAGCATCAATATTGATTTGGAAGAAAGACAATGTTGTTTATAACAAATGCTCAACATGGCGACAGTCATTCATGAACACCAACACTAGTAGAGGTACAGTGTTCTGAACAGCACTGTAGCCATGGTGAGAAATTGTCGTCGGATGTTGTGTTATTGTATCCCTAATGAAGACTGACGATTGCGGTAAATTCGCGACTGTAGGTAACTCCACAACGAATAATCACACGAATTCAGGTCTGGGGATCTGGAAGGCGAGGCATGACGAATGTGCCGGCTCAGCACCAAACGATGTGAAGAAGGGATCTTTCAGCCGTGTAGCAATATGAGATGGAGCGCCATCCCCTATAAAAGCCGTACCTCCCAGTCGGTGTTCATCAGCTAGGCTAGGGATGATGTGATTCTGTAACATATCAGCGTACCTCTCACCCGTCACGCTGACAGTTTAAAAGCAGCACCCCGAATTTCCTCGGAGAAAAAGGGCCCGGTCATGATTTATAGGATAAATCAACACCACACCTTGACTTTCTCGTCATACAATGGGATTTCCAGGAAGTTCTAGGGCGCTGCAGTCATGGACTGTGCGGCTGGTCCCGGCGGAGGTTCGAGTCCTCCCTCTGGCCTGGGTGTGAGTGTTTGTCCTTAGAATAATTTAGGTTAAGTAGTGTGTAAGCTTAGGGACTGATGACCTTAGCAGGTAAGTCCCGTAAGATTTCACACACATTGAAACATTTTCTTTTGGAAGTTGAAGATTTTACGTAACCAAAATTCTGCAGCTGTGTTTGTGTGTCATAGTGTGAAATGGACTTAGTCGGTCTACAACGTTTTAGGCAACCAATCGTCTTTTTCTCCCATTTCTTGAAGTGTCCACATCACAAATACTCTCCCCGTCACAAAATCGCTGGTTAACAGTTCATAATGACGCTGGGTTTTGTACTGATAGCATTGGAAGGTACGCCTTATTGCTCTCCATACAGCAGGGCTTGGAATGCGGATGCGACGTGCGACTTAACGAGAGCTGACTTCACCATGCGGAGACGAACCCGCTAAAACAGTGGTCCCCAAACTCCCCCTCCCCCCCAAGAGCCAATAATGACATTGTGTGGTAGCACCTCTGGCCGCTTACATGCCGACCTTAGAAATAATTTGTAACCTACATAAACTAGTGTGAACTCTCAGTACAGTCGCTTTAGTTAATATGTAGCAACAACAACACTATCACCTGTGTGTATTAATTTTATTTAATTGCAGCCGGTTTCGGGGATACAATAGATCACCTCTAGAAACGCACTCCAACTTCAGGCCACAAGTAGCCCACCGGGACCATCCGACCGCCGCGTCATCATCAGATGAGGATGCGGATAGGAGGGGCGTGTGGTCAGCACACCGCTCTCCCGGTCGTTGTGATGGTTTTCTTTGACCGGAGCCGCTACTATTCGGTCGAGTAGCTCCTCAATTGGCATCACGAGGCTGAGTGCACCCCGAAAAATGGCAACAGTGCATGGCGGCCCGGATGGTCACCCATCCAAGTGCCGGCCACACCTGACAGCGCTTAACATCGGTGATCTGACGAGAACCGGTGTATCCACTGCGGCAAGGCCGTTGACACACCATCTCTAGGCCCTTCTGCAACACGTGGTGGTGGTGGTGGTGGTGGTGGTTGGTTGGTTGGTTGGTTGGTTGGTTGTTTCGGGGAAGGAGACCAGACAGCGAGGTCATCGGTCTCATCGGATTAGGGAAGGACGGGGAAGGAAGTCGGCCGTGCCCTTTGAAAGGAACCATCCCGGCATTTGCCTGGAGCGATTTAGGGAAATCACGGAAAACCTAAATCAGGATGGCCGGACGCGGGATTGAACCGTCGTCCTCCCGAATGCGAGTCCAGTGTCTAACCACTGCGCCACCTCGCTCGGTGGTGGTGGTGGTGGTGGTTTCAGCGGGCATTACCACCACACTCTAACAATAGCAGCAGCAACAGCCGGCATCCGAGGAACTTTCGGTTCGTGCTGCGTCTGGCTGCAGTACAAAAGAAAAGTTCCGCGAAAGCCGGTGGTTTCTGCTCCGTTTATTAGAGATACGGTGGTGATGCCCAGTGAAAACGTCGTCACCCTGTGTTGCAGAAGGGCTTGAAGATGGTAGATCTTACCCCCGAAACCGTTAGCAATTAAATAAAAGTAATGCAGAGAGCTGATAGTGTTTATGTTGCTGCACATAAATAAACAGCTGCTGTACCATTATCCATTAGATTTAAGGAAATTAGCTATAGTAAGGGCGCAGTAAGTTGGCCGTCGGCCCTTAAGTACTGGTCGTTAAGAGTCGGCACTATTAGGAATACATCGTGTCGCTTGTGGCCTGTTTCAGATTACTGCCTCCTCAGCGATCTAACACTTGTTGCATTATAGTTGTTTGATGAAATGTTGTCGGTTTCACTGGCTATGCGAATGATTTTGTTTTATAATAGTATTTGTATTTACATTCACTACTGCAAGAATTTGATAAACATTTCACATGTCAACTTTCTTCTGCTCTGTGTATTGGATTATAACAGCCTTATTTCAGGTTTCGTTACTACGAATGAGTACCGCATTTGAAGATGAGCGCCATGCGCACTGCTCCCTGCGGGTCCGGGAGTTAGAATAGGCCCGAGGTATCCCCGCCTGGGCGACTAAAAGGAGTGTCACACTTTTCGGCCCTATAAGTTCAGGTCCCATTCTAAGGGTTGGTATGGGTGCGGGTTGTAAGGTACGCGGTTGTGGGAGGCGATACGGTCGTGTCTTTCCAGAATTTTAAGGAATATGTTGAATGGAGACAGAGATCGACTAAGGTGGATATACGTTAGGAAGGCGTTGATAAGGAATTAATAGAAGAGGATTAGCACACCAGAGCGTAAACACAAGGCGCAGCCTGTTAGCAGTTTTAGCAATTTTTGTCGGTTTAAAGGCGGTGTGCATTCCATGTTAGTTTTCTGTTCAGGGTTAATCCCGAGTACTTGACTGTTTCATCTGCAGGGTGGGTTGTTTGCAGACGGAGAGCTGGAAGTCAGGGCGACAGAAACGCCGGGTGGTGCGACAAAGAAGGCGGTTTGGCTTTTAAGTGGATTTGCTTGGAGTTTACAGATATTACATCACTCGACCAGGAGATTAAATTCGATTAAGACAACCTCTGTTTCGCAATTTTCACAGGTGGAACTACGGAAGTCAGCTGTCACCAGGATGGCACCACCGGCACACCCTTTAGTCTTCCTTTTCAGCCTGAGGATGACTCCCAAGTGCCCAACCTAAATATTGTGGAGTTTAGCAATCTCCCTTGAGAATTCTATTCGCCGGGAAAATTGTAAAATTTACAACGCCTAATAGGTGATACACAAGGTGTTTCTAGATTTCATAGACAGCTGAATTACGCACATAAGGCCTTGTAGTTCGAACATATCTTGCTCATAACCTAAAAAACGGGGGAAACGGTGCTTCGTTCTGGAGATACGAGAATTGCCTAGTATAAGCAGTTATAGTAAGTGTGATGGTAAAAGGGCGGGTATTTTGTGACATTGTCTCATTTGAGCACTTCCCATAAACGACAAGGGTTCTAAAGTTTGAAACATTTTCCATCCTGGCAAAGAAAGTATTATTTCATGGGAGCGGTAACAGAAAATTGAGTGATAAATGGAGTACTTACGCTAGATCCAAGACAGCCTTGGTTGACATGTTCACGATTGCGACTGCAGGTTAGGTACTATTTCTTTTACTCAGTTACGGCACGTGTCGTGTGATAAAAGAATCGAGAGATTTAAATTGTTGAAGGAAGTTGATGTCTCATAACGCAGTATGACATAAGCCCGACCGAGCGATATGGTACAGTGTTTAGCACACTGGACTCGCATTCAGAAGGACCATGGTTCAAATCCGCCTTCGGCCATCCTGTTCCAGCGTTTCCGTGATTTCCCTAAATCGCTTCAGACAAATGCCAGGATGGTCCATTTGAAAGGGCACGGCCGACTTCCTTCCCTAAGCCGATGGGATCGATGACCTCGCTGTTCGGTCCCCTCCCCCTCAAGTCAACCAACCACACGGTTAAATTCATCGCTATTCATCAGGAAATGCTTGTAGCGAAATATGTTACCCCGAGAGTAATGATTGATTTCTTTTTTTTTATTTAGTGTTGCTTGAGATTATGTGCTTAACAGAAAGTACATATGGTAACGTCGAGAAATATGCTAGGTCTGTCCGTGCGTAGAGACGGTATGATGTTTATCAGGTATAATATTTTTATCTTCTTAACGGTAACAGCAGATAACTCCCCACCACCTGTGCTCTTCGTTTGCTATTGATGTCAGTCGAATAGCTGTACCGTGGTCTACATAGAGCTTCAGTGTTGTCGAGTTTCAATTTTCAACGTCTGTACCGGATTCGCTGTTGGTCTATGCTCTAGTGTTGACGAAAGGACGTACTGATTTGTGCCCACCACAAGGAAATCGTTCGCACATACTCAGCCTCATAAAGATGTCAGAAGAGCAAGAAATTTTATAGTCTGGTGTGTGGTGTTCGATTTTGGGTGCGAACATTAGGTATTGTTGCCACGGAAGTCATACCGACAGACGACGAAAAATACCCGGCATTTCATCTCACGTCCTAAAACGCATGGACGGTACAGCATTCTTCCTGCTATTTTTAAGACGCACATCATTGTTCACACGTTTCCGAAAATGCTATTGCCAGCGGCAAACTAATGAGCAGAAAGACCCATCATCGATTGGTAATCAATCCACGAATACTGTCGCACTTTTTAAAAATCTTGTGCTTCAAATTCGTGGTGGTGGTGGTGGTGGTGGTGGTGGTGGTGGTGGTGGTGGTGGTGGTGGTGGTGGTGGTGGTGATGATGATGATGATGTCCCATACTCAGAGGAGCGGAGACCCGCACTACCGTACTAAGCAAGGTCCTAGCGGAAGTGGTTTGCCATTGCCTTCCTCCGACCGTAATGAGCATGAACGACGATGATGATGACTCAAAGACACCCAGTCCTCTCGAGTCTGGGAAAATCCCTGACCCCGCCGGGAATCGAATCCGAGACCCCGTGCGCGGGAAGCGAGAACGCTACCGCAAGACCACGAGCTGTGGACAGTGATACAAAGAAAAAAATATAAAACCTCAGTTGAGCTGCTCTTGAAATACAGTTCGTGTGTCTCCCTTACCGGATAGTACTAAGAGAAAAAGATGGAAAGAACTGCACTATTCGTCATTGGTTCGCTCAGCAGGTACGAGAGCGTCACGGAGATGCTCATCCAAATGCAGCGGCCTACACCGAAAGAGAGTCGTACGTCGCGGTGAGGATGCCAGCTGAAATTCGAAGAAAGCCCATCGAAAGTGTTACTTTCCTTCTAATGTATCTTAGGAAAAAGTCGTAACACTAAATGAGAGTAATTCAACTTACCAACAGTCTCTCTTCCCGCGCATGAGCCGTGATTGAATGAGGAGATAAGGAAGATGATGGTACGCGCTGTTAGTTTACGTCGGCAGAGGAATTTAACTATCGATTCCAAAGGCAAACGACCTCACTGTATTGGTAGATAACAAAGTTCTGAAAACCATAAACATTGCAACTCTCAGTTAAGCACCGTGGATTTTCTGTGACATCCCTTTCCCCTCTTTTATACGCGCGCGCGCACACACACACACACACACACACACACACACACACACACAAACACACACACACACACACACAGGGACGCACGCACGCAACACGCGCTCTCCCTCTCCCTCCCCCTCCCACTCTGACGAGGAGGAGAGTTGCGGTCCAGACGCTGAGAGATAAAGCTGCTATTTCAGCGTGGCGGCCCCGCGACAGGGAAGCTCGTTTTAAAGCGCTCTGGATGCGCGCCGTCGTTAGCGTCGTGTATCTGGCGGCTATCGCGTCACGTCTGCCGTGGCAGACTGCGCGGCCCGCACGTCCACCAACAGCGGCGGGCCGGCCTGTGCCGGTGGCGGCGTCCAGGCTCCACCCTGAGCATTCACCGAGGTACTTGTACCACACTGCGGAAGTGAGATTTCGAAGAGTACTTAATGTCCTTAAGATCCCTTGATACGTCATTCAGTCACCTTATCTGCACTGCAGGCACATGTTCACAAATATCTCCATTTCAGATTTATTTACTTATTTATTTTTGCCATTGCCAGTCTGCATTTTATATCCTCTCCACTGCGGCCATAATTAGTTTTTCTGCTCAAAAACCAAATCTCATTTGGTGCTTCTAGTGTTTCACTTCCTGATCTACGAGGTGCGTTTCGTAAGTAATGCAACACATTTTTTTCTCTCGGCCAGTTTCGCTTGAAAAAACATGGAAGTTCTTGTTGGACATTGTGGATTATTCCCTATTCTGCCTCTAGACTTTCATGAAGTCCGATAGGCTTGGAAATGTTGTCTGCAACTGAGGTGCGTTCCAAGCAGAGAGCTGTTCAAAAAAGGTTCAAATGGCTCTGAGCACTATGCGACTTAACTTCTGAGGTCATCAGTCGCCTAGAACTTAGAACTAATTAAACCTAACTAACCTAAGGACATCACACACATCCATGCCCGAGGCAGGATTCGAACCTGCAACCGTAGCGGACGCTCGGCTCCAGACTGTAGCGCCTAGAACCGCACGGCCACTCCGGCCGAGAGAGCTGTTTTTGAGTTTCTTTTGGCGAAAAAATCAGAGCATCGCAAATATTCACAGGTGCTTGCAGAAAGTCTACGGATACCTGGCAGTGAACAAAAGCATGATGAGTCGTTGGGCGAGACGTCTGTCATCTTAGCAAGAAGGTCTCGCAGACCTATCCGATCTCCCGCGCGCTGACTGGCCACACACAGCTGTGACTCCTGCAGTCTCGTAACGCGCGCACACTCTCATTCGAGGTGATCGACGGATCACAAACACATCACTGCTCAGCTGGACGTCTCTGCTGGTAGCGCTACACACTCGTCCACCAGTTGCGGTGTGTGCCGGTTGGGTTCCTCGCCGTCTAACAGAAGATCATAATGTGCAACGAACGATCGGGATAATTTTTTGTCGAACTTTGTCACAGGCGATGAAACATAGGTTCATCACTTCGAACTGGAAATGAAACGGTAATCCATGGAGTAGCGCCACACTACCTCTCCTCCGAAGAAAAAGTTAAGAGCTGCAGTCTTAACCGGTAAAGTCATGGCGACGATCTTCTAGGATTCTGAAGGGGTTATTCTGTTTGATGTCCTCCCTCACGGTGCAGTGATCAGCTCTAAGGTTCACTGCCCTATCTTCAGGAAACTGAAGGAACAACTTCAGCGTATTCGTCGCCACAAAAATGCAAACGAACTCCTCATTCGCCGTGACAACACAAGGGCTCCCACAAGCCTTGGCACCCGAGACAAGTTCACAAAACTTAACTGCTCTGTTTTCTCCTCATCCACCGTACAGCCCAGATCTGGCACCTTACCACTGTCGTCTGTTTGGCCCAGGGAAGGAGGCGTTCTGCGGGAAACAGTACGTGGATTATGGTGAGGTTACTGATGTAGCAAGACGTTGGTATCGACGTCGATCAGTAGAGTGGTATCATGCCGGCATACAGGCCCTCCCAGTAAGGTTCCGTAAGGCCGTCGCATTGAAGGGAGAGTGTATTGAAAAATAGATTTGTAGCAAAAGAGAAGGAAATAATATGGTATATTTTTAATCCTGAATGAAACCAACCTGGTTTGGAAAAAAAGTGTGTTGCATTACTTAATGGAGGCCCCTCGTACTTCCCTCAGCATCGCTTGGCATAATTGTAGAACATTCCAACACCCTTGTACTACATTTGCTGATGTTCATCGTATAACTTATTTTCGAGACACGATGCATTCCATTCAACTGCTCTTGCAAATTGTTTGCCTTCCCTGACACAGTAACAATGTGATCATCAAATCTCAAAGTTCTGATTTCTTTTGCTCGAAGTTTAATTACGTTCCAAAATTTTTCGTCTGTTTCCTTCACTTATGCTTTATTCCACAGACTGTGTAACAACAACATCGAAGATAAGCTAAAACCATGTCTCACTCCCATCTCAATTACTGCTTCCCATTCATGTCCTTTGCTCGTATAAGTGCAGTCTTGTACAGAAACAAGTAGTACAAAACCTTTAGCTCCCTGTATTTTGTTCCTGCTACCTTAAGAATTTCAAAGAGTGCAGTACAGTCAACACTGACAAACTTTAGATAAATCTTCAAATGTTATAATAGTAGGTTGCTTCAGTCTTACATTCTGAGATAAATCCCTGATGTTGGTATTACATCACTTGTTCCTGTATTTCTCTGGCACACAAAATGATCTTTTCTGAAATCTGCTTCTACTAGCTTTTACAATCTTCTGTAAATAATAGTGTCAATATTTTGCAACAGTGTCTTGCCAAAACTATTTCTGAAGTTTTCACACCTGTCAGCACCCGTTATTTTAGGTTTTGTATTTTATTTTATGTGCTCTGAACACAAAACGCAGGGGTTTTACGGCCGAAATGTAAGAAATCAGTTGCCACTTTCAAACATATCCTAGCATTCTAATATTCTTTACCGTTGTCTGTATGTCAGGCGACCTGATGTTACAATGTAAACTGAGGCATCTTCTCAGTAAGAACCATCTCGTGACTCCTATCCAACATCTCGTCTGTTGATCCATAGGACAACGAGTATTCATGAAATTTCAACTTTTTAGTTTACCACATCTTTGATTCTTATATGATGTGACCACCACTATTGATGATGGTTATGACAGTACGGGCACATCTTATGGGAAGACGCGCGTTGAAACATCATTTGCGAGACTGCAGGGAAGAATGTTCTAAGGCGACATTTTGCGATTTGGATTTTAATTGGGACAGTATTTAAACGTTCATTGGGTCTGATCCATTAGGATACCACGTGATCGTCTGCACCTGCAGTCAAATGAGCTGAATGGTCGTAATGTGTGAGCAGTTTCAGTAAGTATCCTAAGCTCACAAAGTCAGGGAATTGGTGAGTAGACTTTCTGGGTGCTGGCGGTGGGTGAGTCCTGACCCCTGATGTTCCAAAGCGTTAAATGTTTATGATGTCGGGATGACGGAAAATTTGCAACTGCTTCGAGAGTTCGGGCATAAAGTTCTCATAAGGTACATTTACAATTGTTGCCGACAAGTGCTGCGGCTTAGAGCGTGCACAGGGATGCCTTGTATTAGTTACTAGCTCGATGCTGGGGTGGTGTTCGTGGAGGAGACAGACTTCAGGTGTGCGAATTGATGTTTCCTTAACTGCAGGAAGGTATGGAGACAAAATGAGTACACCCACAGTCCGCGACTATATATGAAGAAAGAGCGGTTAGTGGTTGCAGAAACTGCTAGCTATGGGCGCAGAGGCATAAACACGCCGCCTCTCGGCCGTACTTGAACCGTGCGCTGGCTTCCCGCTTATCGCAGTGGTCGTTCGGGTCGGCGCAGTCTGTGATGACGCAGCGTGAGAAAGAAGTGAGCACGTTCAGAATATCAGGTCATTGACATGGTCTCATAAATAAAACAGAGTACAGTCCCTTATATGCATATAGGCTGCACATTTTGTTGATGATAAGCGCTAACGTTCTTTACCAAGAATGGAGGCGTAATCACATAGCCTAATCACCGTATTCATGATCACTGTCCCGTCTGTTAAGTAGTACGTGGAAGAAGAGAGTTCAGTCCTTGTATTCAAGGCTTAGATGTTAATGTACAGCAAATCTGTGAAATGTTAAGCAACATTTTGCAGCTTGATTATAATACGTGTCTTGAAGATAGTAAGTGAACCCTGATATATAATCCTTCGTCAGACAGTTGATCGGCTGTACAATGTGAATAATAAGAGGACATTCCCATGTCGTATAAACATTATGGTTGCCAAAGGATTTTTGTACCAGTATCTCTGATCCTCCAATAACCAGAACCGTACAGAATGAATCCTTGGCTATATTCGTGCTTATAACACAGCATTGCCCGCGTATTCATTTTGTCAGTTTTATATCAGAAACGTATAATTCCGCAGCTGCTTCGCGTATCTACAACGCGATTTTGCAAACGTCTCTGAAGGAACACTTCTTCATAGCTCTGTAGACAACTGCTGTTTTCGCCCACAGCCGTTTGCGCTCGCCGTTGAAAGCTGTCAAAAGCGGTGGAGGGTGTCGGGGATTTCCTTAAGTTGACTCATTTGTAGCAGTTTCTTCGTAGTAAAAAATAAATGTATTAAAATTTCATGCATGACACGGCAGTTTTTCACGCATCTCATTGTTCATCTTCTAAACCATGATAGGTAGGTGATTCTTACTACCATAGCGTTTGTTGACTGACAGTAAGGGATATGTGTACCAAGTTTGGTTAAAATCGGTCCTGTGGTACAGGAGAAGATGTGGGACACACACACACACACACACACACACACACACACACACACACACACACACAATATGTATGTATTTAGTGACTGGTAATGGAGGGTAAAATAGAACGTTTTGTGCTGTGCTACGAAGAACGGTCTTTTAATCATTTTAATTCCACGTTACATACTGAACAAGAGAACGAGAGTTGAGCTCCACCACTAGGTAGTAACGATTATAATAGTATCAGTAACCTAATCAAGACTGGACTCTGAGATCTCTGCCATAAACCCAGATATCATCAAAAAAACTGGACTATGTCAACTGCGGTGAAATCTACAGGCGCTGTAGAACAAATTTACAGAGTACCTGTGGTCCACAGTACGCAGTCACCTTGCATTACTATCAGGGTCATACAATCAATAAGTTTTAATTAATTCTTCTTTCCGGAAGACAGGGTTGGGAAGACTTTTTATTGTAAAAGTCCAAGCTATAAATAATCATATTTGGAAACGGAGAATTTCTACAGACCTACAAAATAATCTTGTAACGGTTTAGAGCGAAGAAGGCAATTTGAAGTTTCAAATTCTCGTCTTTTATGTCTGCGTTAAAACTAAAACACCAGTATTAAAATCACGCTGTTCTCTCTCATTCGTTAATTTTTGACAATGAGACAGAATGAGTATGAGGAGCTTAATGAGGGTGACATACGAAATGTACACGTACAATGCTGTTTCCTAAGTGCAGTGTTTGTCTTGTAGGTATTAAAGATAAAGCGAACAGAGTACGTCCAGTACCGTTGCAGACACATTATTGTTGTTGTAGATAACGGACCACAATAACTAATAATCTCTTCTGCGAAAAGCGTTGGAAATGTACTGTCTTGAGACTGGCTGAGAAAAAAATGAACAGCAAATGATAGTTTTTTTTCGTATACCCATTGTCTTTAGCTACGAAAGTGACTGAAAATATTTTAAAATTACTCGAAATCATATGTTGTTTCTGTAAACAGCCATCCTTTAACCAAACAGTATACAAAGTGTTGAAAGAAACAGTTTTACTTTTCACTCTATGTAATTATTAACTTTCTCTTCAAAAATGGTTCAAATGGCTCTGAGCACTATGGGACTTAACATCTGTGGTCATCAGTCCCCTATAACTTAGAACTACTTAAACCTAACTAACCTAAGGACATCACACAATCCGTGCCCGAGGCAGGATTCGAACCTGCGACCGTTGCGGTCACGCGGTTCCAGACTGAAGTGCCTAGAACCGCACGGCCACATCTCCATTAGGTCACACTACACACTGACATATCGGCGAATGATTCTGTACATATTATTACCAGTGTCCATAGATGCCGCCAGAAGATATCATACGAATTACGCAGATGAAAATGATGATTGAAATCCGTACCAATTTCAGCTACGCCACTCTAACCCGCAGCTCTGCCTTTTATTTTTTCTATTTTGTTTTCTACCTATACGCAAATAGATCTACAGTAAATTTATTAAAAGTGCTAAATAACATATAGAGAAATAATTACATGGTCTTAATAACAGTAATAAAAATGACAAATGCTACTACAGTAAGACTGTGATATTAATTCACAACTGTTTCTTTTATAGTTACACTCGCTTCGTCAAAGAGACCTAATTAACACGATATCCTTTGACGTTAAGAGTATGGAGACTGAGGTCCGCAGCCGAAGTTTTGGTCCATCAACTCACATTAGGACCGTCGTGCAACAAGTGATCACAGTAGAGTTTCTTAAGGAGTGCATGAGATGGGGGAAAAACGAAGTTTCTCCACTTTTCATTGGTAGGCCAATCAATTCAGTTTATATTGGTTATTTTGGAACATCGCTTTGGCAAAGGGTAAAAGTTTTGATAAGCTTGCCAGAAGATGGGAGTTACCGAGTTAGCAGTTGCTGCAGCATTTTCTCAGAAAAGTACATCACACATGTCAGCTGTTACGTACTTTAGATGATTTAATGAGTGCATTCATTACTCCTCTGGGGGTTCCACCTTTCTCACAGTCCCACTTCCCCTCTTCTCTTCCTCTCCACCCTTTCCACCCCGCCTCCCCTCCTTTTCCCCTTCTCCCTCCCCACCCTGCCACCCTCATCGTTATCCTGCAGACACACATTTCTGGCGTTGGTCAGTGTACTAAAGCTATTAGTACGGCAATTCAGGTTTATTGCTTGAAAGTTCTCTGTTGACTTAACATTTATTAACTGACGATGCAATTCGCTGCCTAACGGCAGCTGCACTACTTTTTTAAGTTTGGTAGAAACAGCAGCTCTTTTCGACATTCCTTATCGTTCTGTGAAAAAGAGATTTTAAATTTTCAGTTGCGCCATTGTAATGTCATACTTTCTTTTAATCCGTTTTTGCTTTTTAGAGTTCCGTGCCTCAGTCGGTAAAAACGGAACCCTTTGTCGTCGATATGTCTGTTCGTTTGACGCCAAAAAACATTTTTTTTATGAACGGGTAGACATATCAGGTTGAAATTTATCCCGTTTATGGGGGTCTACGGACCCTTGAGGGTGTAAAAAAATTAAGCTATGTCAGACCAATCAAAGTATGCGGCCATTTATGACACAAATACTGATACTCGCACACTCACTCATCAAAACCTATAGGGTAGTTCCCGTTGACGTAGACTTATGAAATTTGGCATGAAACAAGGTTCCACAGAACTAGTAAAGGAAAAAAATCCGAAAATTTATGATTTGTAATTATATCTCACAAAAAACTTTGTCATTTGTTATCCGAGTTCAAAATTGATATTAAAACAATCGGTAGTTCTGCATTCAGGCTGACTGTGTCGCAATATTAAAAGTCAAACATCAAGCAAGGACTGAGTTTATTGCTCACATGACGAGTTTCGGAATTTATCCATCACCAGATTTCCTGCATCGATTGCTGCACGTAGATATGGCGTTTAAAGTTGTTTTGCGGGGCGTCTAAGTCGGAAGTGTCTGTGCACAGTTCAGTCGTTGCGTTACGAACAAAATTTTTGTTCAGGGACACAATGGTACGGACCTATTTCATTCGTAGCATTCCGCAACGTTATCCATTTTGAGTGATATTCTCGATGGAAAACACATTTAGCTGATGCATCTGATAGCCTTCATCGCAACTCGGGCTGTACACTCTGCCAAGCACCATCCCAATGCTCCATTCACCAAGTTTACCCAGTAGTATAAATATTAGAATCAGTGTTGGTACACAGCAACCTATTACTCACAAACAAAAGATTTATGCCTTACACTCTGTTCTCTTTTATTCACAGGTAAGCAGTTCACCATACGAAGTAACTGTTAAGCAGCGCTTTGGAAGGTGATCAAAGGTAAGGCTGAAACTGCACTGCCGACACTATCAAGGATTAACAGTACTGAGCGCGTGCTTGTAGTGCTTATACTTCACAAACGCTGATCGTCATAGACCGCTGCCGTAGCTCTCTATCGAGGTAAAATACTTGGCTGTATTACCTGTCACATCTTGAAAAATTTAAATGAAGTAAGCAGAGCAACAATTTTTGGGGTCACTTGGACATGCCGTTGGAGAAATTAGACATAGACGAGCTACCTCTGTGCAAAATTCTGCTGTTTGCTATATAGTTCTGCGTGAAAATGTCGGGGGAGAATAAAACTCATTCGACAGTTTGGTGGGAGTAAGAAGTTAATTCCTACTTGCATCGTATGCATACTGTGTCGACAAATCGTCAGTTATGCTCGTTCGCTAGAGAAGACTTCGTTGCAGCGCATGAACAGAGTTAAGGGTGTACTTTTCAAAGGAAGAATCCTAACATTCGTGAGTTTTTACTGGAATAGCCGAAAATTTCATTGTGGGCGACCGGCCGGGCTTGAACCGCCGACCTCCGCAACGCGAGTTCGCTATCTCGCCACTGCACTCCCCTCGGTCGGCTTCAGGGGGGATGATACTAACATGGTAAGGTAAATAGTAAGCAAAGTCTTACCCCGATTCAAGTCGCAGAAGACTGAGTGACAGTAGTTGATTTCCTCTACCAAATGTTTCCCGTCGTATTTCAGCATTTCTCTTAGAGATTCGTTATCTGTTCTGAAGCAAAGTCCGTACCACTTTCCCACTAATTCTATATAGACTTATCTGGGAGTCTCAGAGGTCGAAAACACATTGCACGAGCAGCCATCGGCTACTGTATACATTGCGATGATGAAAGTACACATTAATCCCGTTGTTCAGACACATGTTTAGTTGTTTACATTAGCTACGTGATTAATTTATGAACAGAAGCGGAAAACTAACATTTGCAACTTTATCACGACTGAGCGTCGTGGAAATCTGCACATAGCAGGGAAATGATGTTTTTGAATGAAGCCTTATGATGTATGCGTGTTGCAGTAAGTGGCGGTGTTAACTGATGCAAAAAGCATTCAGAAAAAAACCGAGCGGAGTTTAGCTGTGCTTAGCGCACCGAACTCGCATTCGAGAGGATGACGGTTCAGATCCCCATCCGTTAATCTAGTTCTAGGTTTTCCGTGATTTCCCTAAATCTTTCTGGGAAAGAGCAGGATGGTTCCTCTAAAGAGCACGGGTGGTTTTCTTCCCCATCTTTGACTAATTCGAGGTTGCGCTCCGTCTACAATGATTTAAATTTACGATCAGTCATATATAATTGATGATGTTTGAATTATGGAGGATATAAAATAAAAGTACGATGTGAAATACAGACTGTCAACGGCAAGAAATGCTTTCTGTAAAGGAGAAATTCGGTAATGTAGATTATAAGTTTAAGGGTTACAAAGTATTTCCTGAGAGTATTTGTACCGAGGTAAGTGAGACGTGGATGATAAACCGTTGAGACAAGAAGAAAATACAGACGTTCGAAATGTAGTGCTACAGAAGAGTACCGAAAACTGGACGCGCATATCAAATAACTAATGAAGAGATAGTGAATCCAACTGTGGAAAAATAAATTTATCGCCCATTCTGAGTAAAAGAAGGAAACAGTTGATAGGTCACATCGTGATGTATCAAGGAATCTTCAGTTCCGTAATCGAGGTAAGGTTGGAAGGTAAAAGTTGTATAGGAAGACCAAGACTCGAATAAAGTTAGCATATTCAAATAGATATGGTTTAACGTAGTCAAGCAGAGATGAAGAAGCATGCATACAAGATCAAGCACTGAGAGCTGCATCAGATCTGTCTTTGGACAGAAAACATCATCGTCGACGACGACGACGACGGCGACATGCTCTACAAACTATTCAATTTCATTAAATTTGTTTCTGAATAAAGCATTTTGAGCTTTGATCACTTGTTCTAATGCTTTACGTATATTAATTTCATAGAAATGCTAAAGCAGCTTCAGATCAACGCTGCGCCAGACGAAATGCCCAATATCGTTATTTTCATAACAGTTTTACTACATGTTGTAGTCTGAGATTAATGGACGCACGTCCCCAAGCACCATAGACACTACCGCGATGGGTTGATTTTCCTGCCTCGAGAATACAGATATCATAGGTGCAGCTACAACCCAGTAGTATCTGTGGAGACTTGGGACTTAAATATGATTCCTGAAGACTGTATAACTAATGAGGAATCAGTGAAATGAATGAGGGGAAAAGGCAGTTTGTAGCACAACTTAAGTGAGGGACAGGACGCACCCTGAGGAGTCGTCGGTTTGGTAATTCAGTAATTTGCAAGGGGATAAAAATGGTAGAGGGAGAAAAAAAATGGTTCAAATGGCTCTGAGCACTATGGGACTTAACATGTGAGGTCATCAGTCCCCTAGAATTTAGAACTACTTAAACCTAACTAACCTAAGGACATCACACACATCCATGCCCGAGGCAGGATTCGAACCTGCGACCGTAGCAGTCGCGCGGTGCCGCACTGAAGCGCCTAGAACCGCTCGGCCACCGCGGCCGGCGGTAGAGGAAGACGAAGGCTTGAATGTGGTGACAAAGCTCACCTGGATGCAGGATTCTGTTGTTGTGCAAAGATGAAACTGCTTGCTTAGGGTAGAACAGCACGGACAGCAGTATCAAACCAGTCTTTGGTACGAAGACCACAACAATGATGATATAGCAAGAGCCTGAAAAGCTTTCAGTCAGTAAATAAATTAATTTTCGGAACTGGTCACTGGATATAAATGTCATTTAACATCAGTTACTTGGCTACAGTAAAGGAACAGAACCATTATTGTTTGCATCAACTATCGTATGCTTAAGAAATGTTATTATCTCAGGTATCTCTGTGTTCAGTATTATTGAGTAATTGTGCTTGAAACGAGGTCCACCTTATCCAAGTTAGATAGATACGAGGAAAATGAGAATGTCGATGGGACTGCTGAAATTTGGATAGGGATCTGCTCTAATTAATACGGGGAAATTTATCACCACCAATAATACTACGAGACGGTTAGATGTTACATTGGTAATACAGAGTGTCACATTTCGATTGGCCGGTCGGTCCTAAAGTCGTTTGACTGACTACGTTAAAATGCAGCCGTCGGGACAGTGTTGTTTCCAGCAGCCATATCGGTCGGATCGCGGTATGGGGTCGCAGGGCGGGCGTGTGGTAGGCGCGGTATCAGCGTGTGTATCGGTGCGAGCCAGCCGTGGTGGCCACAGCCAGCCAGGGGCGCGTGCAGGCTTTCTGCTCAGCTGGGTTGCAGCGGCGTTCCGGCCTGCTTCCCCTCCGTCCTCGTGCGATCAGGTTCACAGCTCCTGTCGGCCCTGAGGGTGCACGCTGCTGCAGGTCGACACGACCTACACACAGGCACTAAACAGGCGTCGTGTCTAACGACTAAGTGCCTTGTCCGCGTGCCAACTCTTCTGTCCGGATTTGGGAACTATAATTCAGTCCTAGGTTGGTGGTCCGACTTGCATGTTGCCTGGGTATGATAACGTAAGCGAAAAAGTGAAACATTTTACATGTGAGAATATCGGCTTATGAAGATCTGTCTTTCTCCAAATGTTTCCTACTTTTGCGGGATATGCTCTTCCGAGCACACCTCAGAGTTTGACTTGCAGCTTCGTAGTGGCATTGGGATCTCTCCATTCCATCGAGCCGGCCGCTGTGGCGGAGTGGTTCTAGGCGCTTCAGTCGAGAACCGCGCGCCTGCTACGGTCGCAGGTTCGAATCCTGCCTCGGGCATGGATGTGTGTGATGTCCTTAGATTAGTTAGGTTTAATTAGTTCTAAGTTCTAGGGGACTGATGACCTCAGAAGTTAAGTACCATAGTGCTCAGAGCCATTTGAACCATTCCATTGACATTTCTTGTGGCAATCTGAAACTTTCATTCGGCTCGTTAAGTGTATTGAAATTCTGATTCTCAGGGGCGAATGGGGCAGGTGCTACTTTGATTTCCGATTTGATACATCGTTTTAGCTCGACAAAACATAGCATAACGCTTTCTTCGCCAAAGGTAGGATTTCACTTCTCAGTACATCTCCCTCGGTAATCGTTGGTCGTCCACTTCCGTGTTTTATGCAGTTTTATTTGGTCATTTTTGCCACATTGTCGGTCAGTTTTCATACTCACCTCCCCCCCACCCCCCTCTCCCACTCCGTCTGCGTACCATTTCCCAATAAACTCGACTTTGACCCTGAGCTGAACGTCGAGAAGAGTGTGCGTCATCTTAATTGTGTGTATAGAGCATCGTATGAAGTATCGAAGTAGCAGCAGGACATACATGATGAGCTCCCATACTCCGAGGAGAGCAGGGGACGATGCGGGAGACCCGCACTGTACTAGGCAAGGTCGTAGCGGAGGTGATTTGCCATTGCCTTCCTCCGACCGTAATGGGGATGAATGATGATGATGATGATGTAGACGACACAACACCCAGTCATTCCGAGACAGGGAAAAAAACCCTGACCCCGTCGGGAATCGAACCCGGACCCGGTGCGCGGGAAGCGAGAACGTTAGCGCAAGACCACGAGCTGATGACGGTAGGACATATAACACTTGAGCTACTTTTGTTGAAAGTCCAACTACCCCATCGCTACATACTGATACCCAGCTTTAAATAACAGTGCTCTAAGTTGACTTACCTCGGCAATATGTTTGGGAAATGAGAGGTGTAAAAACCGATGATGATGAAGTGGTGATGAAGTGTTCAGTTATTTCGAAAGTCTATTTTTAAGCCATTTATTTAGTGCCTTTTAGACCTTTTCTCGCAATCTCGTATCCAAGCCTCTTGATTCTTGTGGAAACCTTTGAAATTTCTTCTTTACATGTCCACTGTCCACCTTCATCAATCTGTTTCTTTCATTCTGCGCCGGGTTCCGCTCCATATAAATAAATGAAGTGTATTACTGAGTCATACAACTTATTTTCTTTTCTTTCTCTTTATATTTCTGCCCAAATGATGGAATTCAAACGATAGATTGCTTGTTCAATTTGCATTTTCATTTGCCGTATTTGGTCTTTACTGGAACCGTAATCTGAAATAATGACTGCGATGTATTTATACCTTTGATCTCTTTGATAATGCCATGTGTTTATTTCCTGCAGAGATATTTTTTGTTTTATGAAAATTTATAGATTGTTCAGAGGTAAGGTACGTTTGTTAGATTTTCTTCATCATGTACTCTATTCATCTGCAGCCAATATTATTTGATGTCATCGGATAGTAGACTCGATAGTTCCTATGTCTATGCCCATTGCTGTACACTTTTTCATCCATTGTTTCAGAAGTGCGTCCAGATATTATTGAAACAGAGTAAGTGCTATACAGCACCCTTGCTTAAGGCGTCCGGTTGGTTGTATTACTCGGGAGATGTCTTTTCATATTTCAATTCTTCTCTCAAACCCTCGTAAACGGTTTTAAATGTAGCAATATATTTTACTTAATCTGGTTTCATCAGTGTGTCGGTATAGATGGCTGGGGCCTATTCATCGTTTGCTGAAAGTTGGGAAGCGTCAAAATGTCTATAGCGCATTGTTGAAGGATGAATATTATTTTTTCTCGTTTCGATTGAACATCCTGTAGAATAATTTGACTTATTTCAGTATTCAAACACACAGTCGGCACCAGAACTGCTGCTCGTGTTTTGTGTCTTAGTTTAGTAGTGTCAAATTTTTCCGCACCAATACCCTGTTGTCTCCGGAGATGAATCACCGGTACAGCGCGTATTAATTGTTGCATCACGAAGATTTCTTCGTACGTAGAGTACTTATTCGCAGGAGCCTGATGGTGAAAGGAAGAGGGGTTGTTATCTGGGCAGCCGCATCAGTGTTTACCAGATGGCCAGCCTGCGATAAGCGGCGACCCCCGCTGCGTGGTTACCACACGCACGTGAGGCCAGGCGGCTGCGGTGCGCGCGTCTGGCTCCCAATTGGGAAAATGCAAATGGCGGCAGCGGCGACGGCGCGGATGGGTGGATAGCCATCGGCGACGACGCATCCGGGTTCACGGCGTGGAGCGGCGCGACCCGCGGACGCCTTCCAGACCTGCCTCAAGCACTCAGCCCAGCCGCCGCCGGACACTGTCAGCCTGGCTCAAAGCACTCAAAACGTCGTCTCAGCAACGAAGAAATTCCTTTTATTGAATAAATAGTAGCACGACCGAGTGGCTTTGTTATGGCCATCAAAGCTGCATCACCACAAAGGCGGCGTCAGACGCCAAATTGGCATGAACTGTACTACACACGAGTTGCGGTCAAAAAGTAACGGGAATTTTTTAACATCGCGGGCTTTATGCATCCGATTTTCAACAATTTTTCTGTGTTGTTGGTACAAAAGTTCCTGGTGTTTTGAATATTTAGTTTATTGATGACAATCGAAAAGATTATAGGAGTTTTCGAATGTTTGTCAAATTTTTATTTACGGAAAAGATGAATCAAAGATTTTGCATTAAATTTAGCTTAAAAACGGAAATAAAGTGCAGCACCCCATTCGAAATGTTGACTGTGGCGTTTGGCGAATGTGCTGTGAATAAAACAAGAGTTTATGCGTGATATAAACGTTTCAAAGAAGATCGAGAAGACGTTGAAGACGACAACGGCCCTGAACGCTATAACATATCATTTTTGACGACAATGTAAAGGAAAAAGAAAGTTCTGTAAAATCGCCGAATCACCACCAGAGGGGTTGCTGCTGATGTCTATATATCCTTTGGCGCATACCAAGCAATTTTTCGGAGATTTTTAGGACGTATATTCTTTCCATACGACTCATCGGTCTGCGTGCAGCATCACTATGGACGTATCCCTATATGGTGACTTCGAGAAGATCTAACGTTGCCAGAATGCATTCTTCAACAGCATGTCGCCCAGCATGTGGTGGTATGGTGGTTGTCGCTGGCCTACAAGACTACACACATCAAAAAAAAGTTTTGCATCACATGGGTTCCTAGAATTCCGAAACCTGTACAGAAAATTGGAATAGAGATCAACATAAACATCATTTCCGCCCTTTTTATTGCTCATGAAAACCACACATTGTATGTTGTACCACCATACAGCGAGACCTTCAGAGGTGGTGGTCCAGACTGCTGTACACACCGGTATCTCTAATACCCAGTAGCACTTCCTCTTGCGTTGATGGATGCCTGTATTCGTCGTGGCATACTGCCCACAAGTTCGTCAAGGCAGTGTTGGTCCACATTGTCCCACTCCTCAACTGCGATTCGGCGTAGATCCCTCAGAGTGGTTGGTGGGTCAACTCGTCCGTAAACAGCCCTTTTCAATCTATCCCAGGCACGTTCGATAGGGTTCATGTCTGGAGAACATTCTGGCCACTCTAGTCGAGCAATGTCGTTATCCTGAAGGAAGTCACTTACAAGATGTGCACGATGGGGGCGCGAATTTTCGTCCATGAAGACGAGTGCCTCGTCAATATGTTGCCGATATGGTTGCACTGTCGGTCGGAGGATGGCATTCACGTATCGTACAGCCGGCGCCTTTCATGACCACCAGCGGCGTACGTCGACTCCCACATAATGCCACCCCAAAACAGCAGGGAACCTCCACCTTGCTGCACTCGATGGACAGTGTGTCTAAGACATTCATCCTGACCGGGTAGCCTCCAAACACGTCCCGACGATTGTCTGTTTGAAGGCATATGAGACACTCATCGGTGAAGAGAACGTGATGCCAGTCCTGAGCGGTCCATTCGGCATGTTGATGGGCCCATCTGCACCGCGCTGCATGGTATCGTGATGGCAAAGATCGACCTCGCCATGGGCGTCGGGAATGAAGTCGTGCATATGCAGCCTATTGGGCACAGTTTGAATTGTAACACGACGTCCTGTGACTGCACGAAAAGCATTATTCAACATGGTGGCGTTGATGTCGCAGTTCCTTCGAGCCATAATCCGTAGGTAGCGGTCATCCACTGTAGTAGTAGCCCTTGGGTAGCCTGAGCGAGACATATCATCGACAATTCCTGTCTCCTCCATGTCCGAACACCATCGCTTTGATTCACTCCATGACGCCTGGACACTTCCCCTTGTTGAGAGCCCTTCCTGGCACAAAGTAACAATACGGACGCGATCGTGCCGCGGTATTGACCGTCTAGGCATGGTTGAACTACAGACAACACGAGCCGTCCTTCCTGGTGGAATGACTGGAACTGATCGGCTGTCGGACTCCCTCCGCCTAATAGGCTCTGCTCATGCACGGTTGTTTACATCTTTGGGAGTGTTTCGTTACATCTCTGAACAGTCAATGGGACGGTGTCCGTGATATAATTCCCACAGTCAATGTCTATCTTCCCGAGTTCTGGGAACCGCATTGATGGAAAACTTTTTTTTGATGTGTGTATCATTTCTGGTTAACATAAGCGGTAATTTGGACAGCGGGCGCTACATTGCAGAAGTGTTAACGACGGAGGTTGTGCCCTTCCTTCAAGGTCCTCTTGATAGACCACAAGTTTCCCTTGTCATCCTGAATTACCTCTATACATATTGCGTTCGGCTGTAGCACTGGCCAACACGTCCTCCAAACTTTTCACCCAATCGAAACATCTGGTAATGGGCTGCCGAGAGAGCTGTACGCCACAATTTGCCAGCAACTGCGATTGATGATATCTGGAGGAGAGCTGAAGTACCGTGAAATGACGTACCCATATCTGTCACCCAAGCTCAGTCCCACTCGATACCCAGCCGGGTTACAGCCATTAATGCTGCCTTTGGTGGTAGCTCTTTGCAATTTTGCACCCTGTATACATCCAACTCACCTACCAATTTGATAATGTAATGTTCGTACGATTATATATACCTGCTGTAAGAAACATTTCTTTACTTACTGTCCTTCAAGCTGTTGCAAATTTTAGTAGCTAGCAGTGTATATCAATGAATTTTGGTGTGCTTGTGCGCAAATGGAAAAGTAAATAAGTTTTCAAGTAATAAATGTGGGAGTCAGTTATTTCCTTTTTTACTAAGTGTTTAGCAACAGTTTCTCAAAGAACCAATGCATAGATGGCAGTGAAAGTCCTGTTAGTGTCTTACTCTAGTGTCCGGTTGACAAAAGTATAATTTCAGCTGGTTTGGCATAGTGCGAAAGGATGCAGTTAGATTTCTGTTAATTTTTAGTAGTTATATTGTTGTTTGAATTTGGACCTGCGGCACGTAGCTTGGGAATCTACTGCTTCGTCATTTGTTGTTAGTGCGGTGCTTCCTGTGTGCGTTCTGATGACACGGCGAGTTGCGACCACGTGCGTATACGGAGCAGGGGCGTGACCGGCGAAGCGGCCGTGCCAGGCGTACAGCAAGCATTGCCTCTGATGTGAGGGCGAACTGGCTGACTGTTGTCACCACTGTGTGTGTGTGTGTGTGTGTAACTCAAAGCTCGGAGTCTGCCATCTGTCTGACACAGTCCCTAGAGGATTCTGACCTCACCCATGCGCGCATACTCTCCTGCTCTCTGGCAGACCTGACGTGGCGCGCTAAACGCAATTCTGATTCAACCTTCTTCCTCTGCACGTCAACGCCTGGTGAATGGCACAGTGAGTTTACTGTTCGCTGTCCACCATTGTACCGTGCACATAGGCTGCAAGGAAAATAAACCCACTGGTATTCTCTTACGTCTGGCCGAATCTCTTAAATATATATGACTGTAAGTCTGCAGCCATAAAAATTGCAACGAGATAATGTAGTATTATAATTCATCATACACAAAAATTTTCGGGATTCTTTTGAACTGCTTCTTGACCCCTTTCTCCTTAGTCACCCATTAGAGTTTGAAGAGACCCTTAACATTATGAAGACGAGAATTTAAAGAGGACTGCAACTGTTTCCGCCTGTTTTCGTTTCGTTCGTTTCAAATTTTTTTTTCTTTCAAAGACTTCATTCCGATTTGTTACGGAACCTGAACCAATTTGGAGATCGTTTAGATAGACCACCTAGGTATCCACCTTGACGTAACTAGACAAGACTCCTCCAGGACGTTGGTTTGACCTTTTGCTTCACTTTACTCGAGATAGTTTCAAAGTGGTTCAAATGGCTCTGAGCACTATGGGACTTAACATCTGTGGTCACCAGCCCCCTAGAACTTAGAACTACTTAAACCTAACTAACCTAAGGACATCACACACATCCATGCCCGAGGCAGGATTCGAACCTGCGACCGTAGCAGTCGCGCGGCTCCAGACTGAGCGCCTAGAACCGCTAGACCACCGAGGCCGGCGAGATAGTTTACGGGAGTCACTCACCCTGGTCGCCAACTTCCGTATCGATATCCCACCACCTCAGTTGTCTACGTGATTCCAACGTCTAGACGGAACGCCTAACCTACCCTACAATTTTGTAAATTGGGGGGGCTCAAACTTCATCTGACCATATGGATCCAGGCAAATACGTAACGGCAGTTACTTATTGGTACCGAAGTGTCTCACAAAGAAAATTATTTATAGTCATTTCATTGGATAAGAAGCTACTCTCATGGAAGAAACTACGCTGATGCAAATAATAATCGAGTATTCTGTGAGTACAAATTTATAACAATATTTTGTTACTCCCACCCCACGTTCACATCTCGAAACTTGTTTCCTTTAGCTTGTGCATCCAATGTATTCCCACTTATAGTAAGGATGTTCCCTTCCACATTCTCCATCAAGGTTTCTGGCATCTCGCTGAACTCGAAGTTTCACCAAAGTAAGCACTTTGCTGATTTGTTGTTAGAAGTCTTGAAATTAGTCTAAGCTGCTGACGACTACTACCTTTCCATTTATCTTTCAAATCACTCCAGTGCAGATCACGTAGGTATTTGGTCTTGCAATTGTTTCTAATCGAATTCTACTCTAGGTGCAAGGCTTGCGTAACATCAAAGTCCAGTGCTCTGTTACACTTGCTAACTCAGTAATTTGAAAATTTCGTATTTTATATACTGCATTTCTGATACGATACTCCTATAGTGGTAGTCACTGAAACTCTGCCTGTCATTGTTTTCCCAATGCCTTGCAGACTGATACATGGTTTCTTCATTCAAGATTCGCTCCACCGTTACGGTCTGTGCCAAGTGCAATGCTAACGATTATATACCGAGGTGCTGTGCTGTAGTCGAATCATTTTCTTTGAGAAATTGTCTCTTAAATTCTTCTCTTAAGAAATTCGTTAGACCACGTCATCATAACCCGAAATATCTTAGTTGGTGTGGCATTTTCACTCATGCAAGTTCACGTTATACAATTAACTTGAATGGTCACAGCGCCGAATCATCAAAATCATCTCTCGAAAATTAGGATAATGATTAGAAGGCACAGGGTTTGCACCCTCACTTCTCTGTTGGAAAAGAATGCTGTTACAAAAAGCGGCATCTGTGTTAAATGTCTGCACATGGCAACGCTTCCAAGCTACATTAAGGGGTCGATCACACGTTTACTTTTAGAGCAAAGTACAGCTGTGACTGATAGACTAAACTGACATACGGGAGAAATGGGTGTTCGGACCTCGCCCCATCATCTTGATTTTTGTTCCCCGTGATTCACCAAAGTGACTGCTAGCGAAGATAGAATTGATTCGTTAAACAGCCCACTACCATCCACTTCTCCTATCCACCTCCATCCGAACTAGTGTTTAGTCTCTAATAATATCGTTGCCTATGTGAGACTAAATTCTAGCTTGCTTTCATCTCTTGTAAGCAGATTACAACGCAAAATAACCTAAGACATTCAAACAAAATAATAACTTTCGCAAGTTTTTGGGGTCAATTTTCAATTCTCGTTCCGTAACCTCCCAGCACAACTCGTCAACATGATAATTTGATAATGCACTAACACGTGCTGTAAAATAAAACATGACTTATAAAACCGTTCCGATAGAGCATGTATCGAAAGTTAAGTAAGTATCTCAGCCAATTACAATACGATAAGCATTTATAGAAAAACTGACTCTGCTCTCTTCTCCGACCATAAAATGGTGCGATGGTAATACTGCAGAAGAAAGTGGAAAAGCGTTTTCGCAGTGTAGTGGTATTGATGTTGATTTGCATAGGGTACGCTTACACGTGTGGGACGGATGGTCTTATTTGTAACATCACAAAACGTAGCCTTTTGCTGGGCACTACGACGCAGGTGCCCAAATTGCGTCCCTAAAGGTTGTTTGAACACCATACATTCTTGTTGCGTTTTTTACTTGAATCAGGTTCTTGAAACAATCACGAAAACTGTCCACTACCTCCCAGAGAGAAGTTACTCATGAGCCTTAGTAGTTTACTCTGCATAGCATTGCAAATGGATGTTCTGTTAATTGTATGAAAAAATACTTCAGAATACTTACTTCGAAGTTAAACAAGTCGCCATTTTAAGCAAAATGGAGAATAATGGCTCTCGAGTGTAACTCGACGACATACATAATAGATACACTGGAAGAACAAGTCAGCAACATTTCACTGGCATGTCAGAAATTTCATGAAGCCGAAGAAATATGTTCTTTGAACTCAGTTAGCTTGGATAAGCCGTCATAAGATAATGTCCAAGGAGAGTATTTCCCTTGTGCATCAGTTTCTCTTTTCTCTGCTTTAGTGCAAGTATTTATCGTCAATATAAGCACTAAGGAAAAGTGCAATGTGTTTTCGTCTTTTAGCATTCTGAAACAATAGCCGGAAATTACTTTAATATATCATACTCGTTGGCATTGCAGGAAACGATAGTGAACAGTACCATATGTTTTACAGTCGATGTGATAATAGAAATACGGTTCTGCACCTTTAGCTTCTTTGTAGGTGTCTGAGGGATTGTGACCGTTCTGTGCTCCCGTTAACATTCTTTAGAGGTGTGCTGAATGAAAGAACACTCTTGTCAGTATTAGGAATTAGTGACTCCTTTCTGCTGCCTAAGGAATACTGAGAGAGTGAGACATATTTGTAGTAGGTGATGTTCATACAATGTGTTTGCACACCGGCATATCTTGGTGAAAGTAGTTAGAGTTGCCATTTAATGGCGTTTTCTCTGAGAGAAACCTTACCAATGTTCCCGGTTCATTACTCTTGGAGGTTGGTGTGATTTGATTGCTTATGAAATAACAGCGTGATAACGACGTTGAGTCTTCTTAAGTGCTTCGCTTGAAAGAAAACAAACGAGCATCTCATCGCGTTTGCTCCAGCAGAGGGCGCGCCGAGCAACAGCGTGGAGGCAGGAGAGCCTTTTAAGACGAGCGCCTATTGGCGATAACAAATGACGAGGCTAGGCCATTAATTACCTGGCGCGGAGCGGCGGTAGGGCTTTCAGAGGGCCTGCGCCCCGGCCCTGCGGACACGCGATGGCCCTCTGCCTGCCGCGGGCGCCGCTCACCCGGAGCGCCCTCGCAGCCAAGGGCTCTCGACGCCCTCGCTACCCAGGGTGCAGTGCTGCCTGTTTCTGTCGCTGAGCAAGGCCGACCAGCTGAAGTACCTCAAACATGAGATACTATGGCTCACTTGGCGGTTCTTTCCTTCTACTCCCCAAGAGTTGAATGGTTATCTGTTTACTTTGGCGGTCGACCGTTGTTTTGACTGTCGGTGGTTATTTTTTATTTACTCTATTGGGCTTAGAGACGTACTTATACAGTTATCGCAATACTGGAATGACAGTTGTGGCAATACAGAAGTAAGGATAGTAGCACATCCAGTTCCCGAACAGAGAAAATATCCGCCCGGTCAGGAACTGAACCCGGGCCTCTCCGGTTATTAATGCGCCGCACTGGTCGCGCAGCTACCGAGGCAGTGTCTGCGGTTGCTTTGGCTGTCTGGAGTTACTTCGGCTGTCGGTAGTTACTTCGGCTACCAGGAGTTGCTTAAAAATCAACAGTGTATATGATGTGTTAGTACTGAAAATTTTCAATAAATGTCGCAGTTTTGTTTAACCTATAAGTGCCTCAGCCAGGAATTGATAGTCTTCCCTTGTACGCATAAAGCAGGTTATCGTGGAGATTCGCCGCCCACACTTCTGTGGTCGACGTTTGCTGGGTCCACTTTCGTTTTAGACAGATTCACTCAAACCAGAAGATGGAAACCAGACGATGGAAAACCCTGTTAGGCAATTTTTCGAATGTGGCAGGCGTTGCTACAGTGTAAGAAGATAGGGACAACAGATATGTAGAAAATGTAAGGAATGGGCCGGCCGATGTGGCCGAGCGGTTCTAGGCGCGTCAGTCGGGAACCGCGCGACCGCTACGGTCGCAGGTTCGAATCCTGCCTCGGGCATGGATGTGTGTGATATCCTTAGGTTAGTTAGGTTTAAGTAGTTCTAAGTTCTAGGGGACTGATGACCTCAGATGTTGAGTTCCATAGTGTTCAGACCTATCTTTTTTGTAAGGAATGCGTTCAAAAATTTTCCATCTATTACTTTATAATTCGCTACAATTGCAGCGCTACTGAGCTACTTTATTGCTGACAGCACACGCATTCGCGGGCAGCAGTACAACTGATTCGGATTTGAAAGCAATGTAGCGACGGTTAGAAGATAAACGGAGTGGAGATCGTGACCGGTTGCGTCGCATAGACGAAGCTAGAGGAAGACAAAGTTCTCGGGGTGCCAGAGCAAACGAAGACACCGCAGGATGAAAATTGGAATCCCTCCCAGGAGCCTTTCTGTGATCCATTACACCAGACGCTGAGCCCTCGCTACCTCTCTAAGCATTTCCATTCAGTGATAAGTGATTCAAATGTGAATGGGTACCCATTAGCAGCAGGAAATTGAATAGTAATAAAGTAGTGAATGTCAGGAAAAGCAAATGAAGTGTATCCAAACACATCCTATAGAGATGAATCCTGTATTATTCGGGAATGTTGTGTGCGTGGTTTCGGTAGCCTACGAGAGGGTAATGTGTTCCTACTGAAGGGATGATCGATGAGTAATATTCACTTTTTCGCGCACAAATACGTTAACAGCGGCTGCATCCAATTTAGATGAGTAAATAGGAGTGTTTTAAATTTGTCTAAATTAGATTATATATTTTCAGTAAATTTTACATGCTGAATCTTTAAGCATTTTTCGCGGAAGTGTGGTCCACAGAAAAACTGAAAATTTTATGGGCTCTAAATTTGTGGTTCTTTCCTTCCGTTACTGTATTTGTAATATACTGTGATTTGAGGCAGTTTTAAATACTTTACCGCTTACGTAGTTGCCTGCAAATGTTTATATATTTGTTTAATGACAACAGTACCTTTAAAATCATTCATTTTCATTGGTATATGGAATTGTTTGCACACCCCTTCGTAAGTCGTCGGCCACAGTAAGTTTTCAAAGGTACTTGTAATACCCACCATAACCTCTTCAGTATACTTTGTCAATGAATCTGAGATATAGAAGGGGTAATTCTTCCTTTAACAACTTCCAGGGATTCCGGATAACTATGGGTAAAGCCTGTGCTTTCTATTTTCTAAACAGACTTAAGTCTAGCGTCAGTTTTACTAATTAATACAACATAAAATGCTCTGACTTCTATGAGATGTACTGCGTAAATCAGTTCACCGTTCATCAGCATCGTATGCGTTGTCTTTACAAACACCTGTTAGTTCTTAAAATTCAGTTCAGTCTTTCCACTCCTTTGATGTAGTATCATAGTTCTTCTTACGGTACCTGATAAAATGTTTTCGTTCACAATTTTATATGGGTCGCTTCTAGCATTAGCCTTGAGATGAATTTAGATCTTATTCTTTTCCATCAGAACGACAGGAAGGTGAAACCTAGAAAATTACCTATTTCTAGCTCTAGAACGGTGTACAATATGTCCGCTTATCATTATGTTTAAACAGACTCCGTTAAAACTTGTGCACCTTAGAGAACGCGATGGACAGTGCAGAAAATTTTTGTTGAAAACTGTTACAATGTTGCTTTTGTTTGTAAACGTTCACATTTGTTGGGAGTTTTAAACTCTTCTAATCTTACTGTGAACATAGACCTTCTCGGCGTGTACTGATGATGAAATGGTCTCGGATGGCAGTGCTGGAACACGGCGACGTTTGACGAGTTACACACTCATCATCTTCACTTTGCCAGAAGATGATGACTGACACTCGTCGGAACGTCGCAATATCTCAACACCGCCACCGGAGAGCCTTTTCTCGTTGTTCCGATCGTGGCTGCACGCCAGAATAAACAAAATGGTAGAAGTTGGCTGTTCAGTCATTAGTTCGGATGACTTGTGACTCAGGTTTTTGTGTCATCGTGGGACATGATGAAATACTGAGGGAACACGTCTCTTAGTCCCTCACTACCCTATTTGCATTTATCATACAAACGACTGTTAAAGAATGCTTTTGACTAAGCAAAAGGAGTGCCTGCATAAACAACGGTGCAGCTGGAAATTCTTAAGTTGCAGTATTCCCATGGCGTACTCGTTTCTCGCTCTTCTGTATTCGTTCTTCGGAGAGGATCCTCCATTATTCATTTATCCTGAGGATACAAATAGACGTCTGTTTCTCTCTACAGCGTAACATGGAACTGTGTTGCACTCGTCGCCAGGTATACAGCTACCTTGGTCAAGCTGCATTGTTACGTTTGTGTTTTCACAAGTGATTATGTAATTGAAGGGAACATGCATGGTGGAACACGGTGACGTCACTTGAGCAGCCCTAAGAAATAATGCTTCGGATCTCTTGTGTCGTAAGATCTTTATCTGATGGTGGTCCATATGCCCCCTCTCCATGAAGAGTCTCGGGATTCAACCCGGGATTCGAGACTTCCTGGAAGATGGAAAACAATGTGCTAGTCTGGGACTCGAACTTCTCTGCGTTTGGCGGGCTGATTCTTAATTAACTGATCTATTCAGGCACGATTCACGGCCTAACCGCACAGCATCATTTCTGCCATTACCTCTCTCCTACATCCCAAATTTCACAAAAGTGTTCTCACGCACTTCGCGGTGCTAGTAATCGTGGATCAATTAACTTTGCGGAGAAATGGTCTGGCTACAGCTTAGGGAATTATCTCGACAATGAGCTTTCACTCTGCAGCGGAGTGTGCGCAGATTTGAAATTTCTTGGTAGATTAAAAGCCTGTGAAGGAGCAGGAGTCGACCCTGGAATCTAGGCCTCTCACGACAAATTATCTACCGGCTGAGCTATCCAGGCAAGACCTGCCCTCACGGGCAAAGTTTCTGGATTCGGGTTCCGGTCTGCTACACATCGAGAGTTTTCAGTTCTGCATACACTCCGCTGCTGACGAAGAGAACACGACAAGTGCCATAACTCGATTTACCAGAAACTTCGCCCAGTGGAAGAGCGGTCAAAACAGCGAACACGTGTGGCAGCCTATCCGTAGACACTCAACCATTTCGTAGAAAACGACTTTCAAAGTTTTGCATGTAGTTTAAGTGCATTTTAGCTCTACATACCGAGCGAGGTGGCGCAGTGGGTAACACACTGGACTCGCATTCGGGAGGACGACGGTTCAATCCCGTCTCCGGCCATCCTGATTTAGGTTTTCCGTGATTTCCCTAAATCGTTTCAGGCAAATGCCGGGATGGTTCCTTTGAAAGGGCACGGCCGATTTCCTTCCCAATCCTTCCCTAACCCGAGCTTGCGCTCCGTCTCTAATGACATCGTTATCGACGGGACGTTAAACACTAACCACCACCACCACCAGCTCTACATAAGTTCCACCGAAGTGGTGGCACAATGGCTACCGTCGCGGATCGCACATTTGCGACACGTGTTCGAAACCTGATTGTTATTTATTTTTATTTTATTCTATTATCTACCGATTCTTGTAGAGTGTTAGCGCACGAATGTTTCTTACTAAGAGCTTACAAGGACGTTACATTAATTGTAAAATTATAACTGGGTCTGACAGTAAGTGTCATGCATTTTTAATGTAATATATGTATGTATGGTATTTTTAGGCGTTCCAATATTTTTAAATTGTCATACTTACGTTTATTCTTCAGGAAGGTTTGGTGCATTCATTTATTGTTTTTTCCACATTCGTGTAGTAATCTTCTACGGACGTGGGTAGGTAAATAAGAAAAAAAAATAAAATAAAATAAATCTGATTTCGAACACGGGGCGCAAAAGTGTCACCACCGGATGAAATCGTGGCGCGCTAATTGGCATATAAGTTACAGATGTAACTACCACCGTCGCTTTCTCAGAAACAGTCGTGTTTCTACGGATACGCCGAGGCACGTGTTCGCTTATTTTGACGCCTCTGCCACTAGGGGGTGCTTTTGGGAAATCGGGTTATGGCACTTGGAGTGTTCTTTTCGTGATTGATAATTCATTCTGTTAAACAAGTACGTTGGCGCATAGTCAAGTGCCTGGAGACGCTGGGCCAACATCACCTGTGCGCCAACGTGCTGGTGACGAAAATCATCTTCACAACCCGGGATCCATACCAGATACTTAGAAGTCGTGTACCACTAGGACTACAGCTGACAGGTGGGACAGCACCAGCGAAGACGGATAAAATAAATTTAAAACTGATACACTACCGGCCATTAAAATTGCTACACCAAGAAGAAATGCAGACGATCGTGCATTATCCTGCTGAAATGTAGAGTTTCGCAGGGATCGAATGAAGGGTAGAGCCACGGGTCGTAACACATCTGAAATGTAACGTCCACTGTTCAAAGTGCCGTCAGTGCGAACAAGAGGTGACAGAGACGTGTAACCAATGGCACCCTATACCATCACGCCGGGTGATACGCCAGTATGGCGATGACGAATACACGCTTCCAACTTGCGTTCACCGCGATGTCGCCAAACACGGGTGCGACTATCATGATGCTGTAAACAGAACATGGATTCATCCGAAAAAATGACGTTTTGCCATTCGTGCACCCAGGTTCGTCGTTGAGTACACCATCGCAGGCGCTCCTGCTTGTGATGCAGCGTCAAAGGTAACCGCAGCCATGGTGTCAGAGTTGATAGTCCATGCTGCTGCAAACGTCGTCGAACTGTTCGTGCAGATGGTTGTTGTCTTGCAAACGTCCCCCTCTGATGACTCAGGGATCGAGACGTGGCTGCACGATCCGTTACAGCCATGCGGATAAGATGCCTGCCATCTCGACTGGTAGTGATACGAGGACGTTGGGATCCAGCACGGCGTTCCGTATCACCTTCCTGAAGCGACCGATTCCATATTTTGCTAACAGTCAGTGGATCTCGACCAACGCGAGCAGTAATGTCGCGCTACGATAAACCGCAATCGCGTTAGGCTACAATCCGACCTTTGTCAAAGTCGGAAACGTGATGGTACGCATTTCTCCTCTTTACACGAGGCATCACAACAACGTTTCACCAGGCAACGCCGGTCAACCGCTGTCTGTGTACGAGAAATCGGTTGGAAACTTTCCTCATGTCAACACGTTGTAGGTGTCGCCACCGGCGCCAGCCTTGTGTGAATGCTCTGAAAAGCTAATCATTTGCATATCACCGCATTACCTTTCTGTCGGTTAAATTTCGCGTTTGTAGCACGCCATCTTCGTGGTGTAGCAATTTTAATGGCCAGTAGTGTAATAACTTATTGGTTTCAGATGCTGTTGTTTTCACATCGGTTAAGTTCAGTGACACCAGCGAAGTTATGAACGGACATAAATTTGTCTTCTTCCTGACGTTTTCTTTCCGTCCGGAGCTTTGCAACAGCATTTAATGCTGCGATATCACGATATGCGAGAAGGAAGTAGGGCAGAGCGAGCCGCAGTGTGTTGCAGAGGGAAGCTGGTGCAGCGCAGCGGAGCGGCTGTCGGCTGTCGGCGGTGGGTGGCCGGCGGGGCGCGCGGCTGGGGCGGGCCTGGTGGCAGGAGGCAGAGGCAGGCGGCAGGCGCCCGCGGCTGCGCATCGGCCTTAGCGGTTCCCAGGCGCGGCGCGTATGTGGGTCGCAACAGCACAGCTGATAGAGCCCGGATCCGGGTTCGTATCCTGCTGATGGCACGGATGACCCGCCGGCTCGCTTCGCAGCCGATCATCTCCGAGCGCCGACACAGCTCTGAGCCATCGTAGCGCCACCTGGAAAATCTCTTAGCTGGCTTTCGAGGATTCTCACGCCAAACAGGTCATCTTATGCACTACATGACTTGACACGTAATCAATATCCTTACCGTATGTATTTCCCTTTTTAGTTTTATAGGCCTCATTTCCTAAGCTGCCCGTCATTGAGAAGACTGTATATTCTACATGTACATACGTACTCGGCTAACCACCGTATAGTGCGTGTACCGTTACTAGTTATGCCCTTTCCTGTTCCACTCGTAAACAGAGCGAGGGAAAAACGTTATATCTTACGGGAAATATTGGTTGGTGGCAATAGAATTGTTATGTAGTCGGCCTCAAGTGGCAGTTCTCTAAATTTTCTCACAAGGGAACCTCCCCATTGCACCCCCCTCAGATTTAGTTATAAGTTGGCACAGAGGATAGGCCTTGATAAACTGAACACAGATCAATTGAGAAAAAAAGAAGAAGTTGCGTGGAACTACGAAAAAATAAGCAAAATATACAAACTGAGTAGTTCATGGGGAGATATCCAACGTTAAGGACATTCGGAACGCAGGAGCGACGTGGTCTCGTGGTAACGTGAGCAGCTGCGGAACGAAAGGTCATGGGTTCAAATCTTCCATCGAGTGAAAAGTTTAATTTTTTATTTTCAGTTTATGTGACAAACTCTTAAGTTTTCATTACTTTTTTGGGAGTGATTATCACATCCACAAGAAAACCTAAATCGGGCAAGGTAGAAGAATCTTTTTACTCCTTCGCCAAGTGTACAAGTTAGGTGGGTCGACAACATATTCCTGTCATGTGACGCACATGCCGTCACCAGTGTCATATAGAATATATCAGATGTGTTTTCCTGTGGAGGAATCGGTTGACCTATGACCTTGCGATCAAATGTTTTCGGTTACCATTGGAGAGGCACGTCCTTTCGTCTACTAATCGCACGGTTTTGCGATGCGGTCGCAAAACACAGACACTAAACTTATTACAGTGAACAAAGACGTCAATGAACGAACTGATAGATAATAACTATCCAAAAATAAAGAAATTAAAATTTTCACTCGTTGGAAGACTTGAACCAAGGACCTCTCGTTCAGCAGCTGCTCACGATACCACGGGACCACGACGCTCCTGAGCTCACTTTGTCCATGATGTTGCCTATGCGACCCGTGGACTACTCAGTTTGTATATTTTGCTTATTTTTTCACAGTTCCACACAACTTCTTCCTGTTTTCTCGATTGATCTGTGTTCAGTTTTTCAAGGCCTATCCACTGTGCCAACTTATAACTAAATCTGAGGGGGGGTGCGATGGGGAGGTTCCCTTGTCAGTAGCGTTCTTCGAAAAGAACATCGCCTTTCCTCCAATGATCTCCATTTAAGTTCCCGAAGCATCTTCGTAAATCCTTGTGTGTTGTCCCATCCTACCGGTAACAAATCTACCATCCGACTTCTCAATTGCCTCGGTGTCTTCGTTCAATCCAACCTGCTGCTCATCGGAAAAACTCGAACAGCACTAACGTCCTGTACGTCTCCTTTACAGATGAACCTTACATTCCTAAACGTCTCCCAATAAACCGAAATCCAAATTTCGCCATCTCTACAACAGTCCTTATATGCTCACTCCATTTCTTATTGCTTTGGAGCGTTACACCTAGGTACCTAATCTACCTGGCTGCGTCAAGTAGAGCACTACCAATGCTGCATGCCAACATAATGGGTTTAATTTTCCTACTCATCTGCACCAACTTACATTTTTCCACATTGATAGCTAGTTGCCATTCACCACACCAACTAGATAGTTTGTGTAAGTCATCTTGTATTCAACGACGACACCACCTCGTACATCACAGCTTCATCAACAAACACCCGCAGCCTGCTTGTCACCGTGTCCACCAGATTATACATGTGTATAGGAAATAACAGCGGTCGGATCACACTTCACTGGGGCACTCCGAATGATACCCTTGTCTCCTGTGAACACTCACCATCGAGGACAACGTACTGTTACGTAAGAAGTTCCTCTTCAGATATTACTTTTTTCCTTCTTTTGCATCGAATGTATTCACTGTGGTTTGAAATCTTCTTCATGACATCAGAGCTGAATTCATCCTCCACTGTGATAAAACTGACAAGGGGAGGCCAGGACGTTGACATAACGGATTTACTTCAAACTGTGTACACCTCTTGTAGCCCATTAAAACAACATATGTGCAACTAGTGAGGTCCTTTACTCCAGCAGTTCCGAAAAAGTCGCAAGAGAAATTTCACGCGTCATTTATGTAACTGCTGTATCTGTGCTTAGGTGCCGATGTTTGAGATCATGGTGGTTACGTTGTTAGCGTTCGAGCTTCGTAAGACGAACGTGTTTGAGGCGATGGTTCGACTCCAGTTCAAACTTTAATTTTTGTAGCACATGTGTAAAGTTTGTGACATTCAAAAAATTAGCACCTTCACTATTAGTTCTTGCTACATTAGCAACGTCACACCGTTACGCAGGTTAACTACCAGATGAGGCCTTCTTCTGTGTCTGCAGTTCGAAGCGTCGATGTGCAAAGTAGTTCCGGGTACATTAACAGATTGAATGAATAAGGGATCTCGGAAATCACAACAGGGATACATTTTCAGGAAAACACTATACGTTTCTTGATTTATTTGTCGATAGTTATAAATATATTCGTTTTAATAATTAGATTTAATTTAAAATAGTAAGTAGTCATAGAAAATGAAATTCATTAAAATTTTATACAAATAAGCATTGTTTTTTAAAATTATATTACCTCTCAAATTAAATTAAATGGCATGACAAGTGATGAAAAAAAATATAGATTAAAATCAAGTTTGAGCGGGAGTCGAACCGTCGCCTCATACACGTTCGCCTTTTTCTTTTTTACAGAGGGCAGCTAACCCTCTGACCGAGCACGCTTAGCTATCGTGCCGGCTACTTGACTACCATGCCGGACGTTAGTCCAGCATCTGCGAACAGATACGTCAGTTACATAACAGACGCGTAAAACTTCTCTTGGGAATTTCTCGGAGTTGTCAGAGTAGTGCACCTTGCTACTTGCACATTACGTTGTTTTAATGGCTGCCGGCCGGTGTGGCCGAGCGGTTCCAGGCGTTTCAGTTCGCAACCGCGCTGCTGCTACGGTCGCAGGTTCGAATCCTGCCTCGGGCATGGATGTGTGTGAGGTCCTTAGGTTAGTTAGGTTTAAGTAGTTCTGAGTCTAGGGGACTGATGATCTCAAATACTAAGTCCCATAGTGCTTACAGCCATTTGTGAACCATTTGTTTTAATGGCCTACTAAAGATATACAAAGTTTGAAGTAAATCTGTGACCCCAACGTCGTGGCCTCCCCTTGTAAAACAAAGGTCTCCGTACATCCATGTTCTGGTAGATATTTGGAGAACTGTTGTAACTTTATTTTGTGTGTTTTTATTCATACGCAACCGTTTTCGGTGTCACAATTCGTCATCTTGAGCGCCCTGGGTACAACAAATGTATCCGTTATCATACTGTGGAAAATATTTTCGAAATATTTGAGTGTGTATTCCTTTACACTAATTGTACTACCCAATAGTGACATAAGATAATGGGGCTTTCTCATTTATCGAGTACCGGTACGGCACAAATTTTCACATATCAGTATTGCGTAGTAGATCTATACTTAATACAACTAGTGTCAAGGAATTTATAGTTAGCGAATTAACTTCGCAAATATTTCTTGCAACTTCGGGTCGTCAACAATGCTTTTTCAGAAAATAATATATGTGTACAAAATACTTTATTAGAATAACTACACATACTTAAAAAAAAAGAAGATACCTTAATTACATTAGACTAACGTAGTTAACGCATGAACTTCAATTTTTTAAAAGTAATTATAGATATTCTGATACATTTTGTACAATCAGATAAATATGTTTGCTGTAGCCGTGGGCCTAAAGATGGTGTACCGAAACCAGTTGCTAATGAATAAAAGAAGTAAATAAAGCTGATAATGTTACCGTTACTAACTACAAAATAAAAAGAGATGAGTGACAAGATAGATACAATACCTACCATCAAATTTTCACTTCCCAAAAATAGGAGTACAGGCATTCTAATTTCCGTGATAAACTGCAGTGCTTGTACCTGATCTCTGCTCATCGGTTTGCCAGTGTCGATGTGATGTGATAATGGCCACTAAGCAAGAAATATCCGAACCAGACACGGGCTTATCAGGCGAAGATTAATTTTTATCATTTAAGAGCCGCACATCGTACATATTGAACAACGAAGACTGTAGAGATTATTGTTTTGTCTTGCGTGGCTACCGTGAAGTTATACGAGACGAATACGCGTTATAAGGATGAAGTTACTAACGGAAACACTAAATATATGATATGCGTTTATGATGCACCTGGAGACAGGAAAGCATCTGCAGCCTGGTAGAGCTGGCTACTCCAGGCGCGAAATCAATTTATTTTATCAAGTATTGTTAAACATAGGGTTCCGCTTATTAGTGCTTAATTTTCTCTTGCTATGAGCCACTTCCTGAGATAAAAACTCAACGAAATATTCAAGATTTCAAAGTCTGTCGAATATCCTGACAAAGGCGAGATCGCAGATGTGATTCGTTTTTACGATTAAGGCTGCTCTCACGACAGACTAACCCTCCCTCTCCCCTCTCTGCTTTATCGCAGCTCTTTCGCCGATTCGAACGCCACTCCATATGAATACGTGCCCAGAGACGGCTCGCTGAGTCTCTTCCTTCCTTTAAGCCAGTAGGTTAGGATTGTGGCGTGAAAGTGGTTATCCTTCGAACTTCCTGCCTTCGTGACTCGCCTGCGTAGCTGCAGTCACTAACGTACCCGTTCGACTCAGATAACCGATTAGAATCCTGCAGGTGGAAAAACTTTTTCATCGTTATTATTTGGTGTCTTACAATTCCTGGCGAGTGGAATGCGCCGCTTCGCCCTCTGTTATATCTCATACCTCTCTGTTACACTCCCTCGCTCAATCACACACAGCAGAATTTATGATCACTTCTCAGGAGGGAGATATTAGGCTCGGCGGCCCTTTCTGTACAACTCTAAAAAAGTGCGAGAGCTATCAGGAAAATGACATCAGTTTTAATGTACCCTGGGAAGCAATTAGAGGAACCAAGCGGTGGCTGCCGTGACTTACGCCCTAAGTCAGAGTCTTTTGACCAAAGATACTGGCGAGAAAGTCACATTCTCTAACGGTTACCTTAGACGTGCAAAATGAGCGTTGCAATTGAAACTGTGATACATCTTCCCTGACACGGCTTTTTAGTGGCAAAAGATCTCGAAACTGTAAACTTTCGATGTGGAATTTGTGTTGTATGTTGAACAAATGTGATAAGTGAAGGTGTTGTATATCAGTCGTGTTGTTCGATGTAAAGGAGAACACGAAATTTCATTATCACGCAAAAACTTCGTCCGTAGGAAGCAACGAATTGGTGCTGAAAATTAACGAAAAAATTCGTTAAAACCAGCGTGTCGTGGTATTTCAACTTTTTGTATTTTAGTCAGAGCTTTGCGTGACCATGTGATTTGGGTAGCACGACTTCTGTGCTCGTGGAGTTCCACAGCTCCTTACTGAGAACCCCAAAGCTCAACGGATGACTGCTGCGAGACTTTCTTTTCCGTTACGAATGAGAAGGAGAAAGCCTACTGAGCAAAATCGCTGGCGCGGCGGGATATGGGCCCCCAGTGCTACACCGAGAACAAACAACCAGCAAAGTTGAGCCTACCAATGTTCGGAATTCTAAAGCAGCCTTTTATGTGGGAGGACAATAAAATCTGAAGCCTTCTGTGAGTTGTTGAGAAAACTGAGAAGCGGTCTCTTGCCTACCGAAAATTCTCGCCCATACACTTAGCGATAGCCAAAAGAGTGAATATGTCAGCTCAAATGTGTCGTTCTTTAACTCCAGCCCTACACACTAGACTTTGTTTGAAGTGATTTCTGCCTGTTGTTGTTATTGTTATCTTCAGTCCAGAGACTGCTTTGATGCAGCCCTCTACGCTATCCTGTGCAAGCTTCATCATCTCCAAGTAATTATTGCAACCTACATCCTTCTTCAGAAACGCTTTCCTTGCCATTGCCAGTCTGCATTTTATATCCTCTCGACTTCGACCATCATCAGTTATTTTGCTACACAGATAGCAAAACTCGTCTAATACTTAGTGTCTCATTTCGTAATCTAATTCCCTCTGCATCACCTGATTTAATTCAACTACATTCCATTATCCTCGTTTTACTTTTGTTGATGTTCATCTCATATCCTCCTTTCAAGACACTGTCCATTCCATTTAGCTCCTCTTCCAGGTCCTTTGCTGTCTCTGACAGAATTACAATGTCATCGATAAACCGCAAAGTTTTTATTTCTTCCCCATGGATTTTAATTCCTACTTCAAATTTTTCTTTTGTTTCCTTTCCTGCTTGTTGCTCAATATCTTAATGAACCTGAAAAGTCGCTTTGTCTCCGACGAGCAATTTAAATTGCCGTTACGCGCTGGCTGCAGTCGCACGCGCGAGAATTTATTGCAGAGGGTATTTGTCAAACCATTTAGCGATATGACAAATACTCAGTTTGAATAAAGATTTCATATAGAACTAATGAAAAGTCATGCCAACGGCCGCCCCGCAGTGGTAACATCGGTTCCTGTCAGATCACCGGAGTTAAGCACTGGCGGGCTTGGCTAGCACTTGGATGGGTGACCATCCGGTCTGCCGAACGCTGTTGGCAAGCTGGGTGCACTTACTCTTTGTGAGGCAAATTGAGGAGCTACTTGACTGAGAAGTAGCGGCTCCGGTTACGAAAACTGACAACGGGCGGGAGAGCGGTGAGCCAACAACACGCCCCTCCATATCCGCATCCAGTGACGCCTGGGGGTGAGGATGACACGGCGGTCGGTCAGTACCGTCAGGGTCTTCCGAGACCAGTTGGTACAGAGTTTAGGAGTTCAGTAATAAAAAATTAGTGTTACATCTGTAGCCTACTTTGCCTTTTACATTTTGTGCCCCCGATGGGGGAAGGCCTGCAGCTAAGATTAGTTCCATAGGCACCCATAATGCAAACAACTAGGACCTTACGTAGTAAAACAGTGAGGGTTTTTCTGAATTTTCTGCAACGTTCATTGAGAAGTACTGAGAAATACCACATAAGTTACTATGTCCGTTTTCCGCGTAAATGCAGAAGGGCGCACTGCCAGAACACATCGTTATTGCTTGTTCCGTGTTTCTCCGTGTTGGCAAGCAGTTTTTGAGTCAAGACTACAGCGTTTCACAAATGGATCATTTCACTGAGAAAGGAATCGTTCATTCTCTTCAAAGAAGAGTGTCAGAGTGAAAACTTGGTTCTGTGAGTGATTGAGAAGTACCAGACAGTGCGCCGATTGACGGTCCTGTGCATGTGTTCCGTTATTTTGCTACATCATTGTGGCGTTGGAACCCCTCTGTGGACAACATCATAATGCATGAATAGCCTTGCAGGGTGGTGTTTCATTCTTCCGTGTTTGCACGGAATTTACGGTAGTTTTAATCTGAAACTTCCAGTCAGATTAAAATTGTGTGCCGAACCGGGACTAGAACTTGGGACGTTTACCTTTCACAAGGAGTGCTCTACCGATTGAGCTATTCAAGCACTACTCGCGACCTACCCTTACAGCTTCACGACTGTCAGTATCCCAGCTCGTATCTACCACCTTGCAGTTTCAAACCAGCGCACACTCAGCTGCAAAGTGAAAAGTCATTCGGTGGTACCTGCTCTGACTTCCGCGGTATTCTTGCAGTTGCATGTTCTTTGTTGTAGAATCTTAGAACATATTCTGAGCCCAAACGTAATGAGGTGTCTCGAGTAGAACGACCTCCCGCATCTCAAACACCATGAATTTCGCAAACATCGATCTTGCGAAACCCAACTGGCACTTTTCTCACGTGACATTCTGAAAACTATGGATCAAGTCGGGTAGGTGCTGTGTTTCTCGACTACCGAAAAGCATTTGACTCAGTGTCACATCTACGCTTGTTATCAAAATTATGATCGTGTGAGTTATCAGACAAAATTTGTGACTGGATTCAGGATTTATTGGTATCACTGAGTCAAAGTTGGAATCGGTAAACTCTTAAAAATATCTGATTGTAACGTAGATTTATTGGTAGAATACTAAGGAAATGCAATGAGTCTACGAAAGTTTACAAACCACTTGTACTATCCACCTAGAACACTGCTCAAATGTGTGGGGCCCGCATCACATGGGACAAGCAGAGGAGGTCACAGCTTTGTCTGCCAGGCACTTAAATGTGATTTGGAGAGTATCCTTGTAGATGTAGATGTAGACTCGTGGGAGAGTGTAGGCAGAGATGTTGAAAGATATGAACTGGCAGGCACTTGAAGATAGATGGGAACTGTCCCAAGAAATTCTACTACAAAGTTTCAATAAACGGCCCTATATGATGTCTCTAGGAGAAAAGTATAATCCCCTACAAACCGCTCTAAAAGGAATCGTGAGGTCTCTATTAGATAAATTATAGCACGCAAAGAGGCATTTAAATAATCATTCTTCCTGCTCTCTGTACAGGAAAAAGCCGTCATATCCGGTTCAGTGGGACGTACCCCCTGCCATACAATTCAGTGCTT